>NC_092859.1:122327486-122436273 GCF_032062135.1 Pyxicephalus adspersus | reverse complement strand
GTATACTTTTATTTTATATTGCTGTAAGCTTATCTCAAGGGATGAGCAAGTGATCTCGCGGCAAATTGGGCCGTTCTCGCTTACCAAACATGTAGGCCAGAACGGCCTTTGTAAATTCGGTCAGCGAGACCAAATTTTTGGGACCTGCAATACCAATCAGGGGAGCAAAGCTGTCAGCTCTGCCCCTCTGATTGCTATTGCAGTCCTGTATCATGTTTTCCTGGATAGAGTTTCTCTAAAGAGTCCCACTGGCTGCTCATGAAAGAATGCAGCGTGGGAAAAATCCTCAGATCCCCAGCCACTCTGACCAGGGAAAAGCAAATCAGCTCAGTCTGTGCTCAATTAGCTTTATTAAAGTGACATTAGGTGTGTTATAGACCTGTGATGTTTCTTTAATGAGAACTTGTGACCTGCACTATAATATCACAAAGGGGGGCTGTACTCTCCCTTGTGATAGAAACTAAGGTAATTTAAAAAAAAATGTTTAAAAGAATAAAAGTTTAATAAAACAATGCATATATGAATGCAAACAAACTCATCCAATCTATGTATACAAAACCAATGATTGCGCCATGTTTCTTATGTATCTCTAGAGTGGGAGCAATAGTTCTAGGGCCATTATTCATGGTTATCCATGGACAACTTTGGGAACCCTTTAAACTGTGTAAAGCTTCATAGTGAATGGTGATGAGGAGGATTGAAGTTGAGGTGGGGCCAAGTGAATTCTAATATATTTAAAGGTAAAAATTCCTCCTTATACTAAATCAAAGTAGTATATGTACTTCCCAGAAAATGAAAGCAAGCAGAGAAATGTCAGTTTCCTGTTTAAATTGTCTTGTTTTACAATTGTCTTGTTTTACTATCCTTTACTAGTGCTCACAAGCTGCAGAATGCTAGTGCAACAAATTTAAAACTAATAATGATAGCAAAATGTGTATTGTGTACAAATTAATGAGGTTTTAATTGATAAATCAAAGGTCACTGCAACTAATCTTGTAATGAAGGTAAATGAGTGCACAGTAAAACATTCACTAATCCAAAGAACTGGCAAAAGCCCTCATAATTTTGCTTAGCAATAAAGGGTTGGAGTGCTTAAAACAAGATTCTTTTGCCTGTTAATTAATTGACACCCTTCTGAATATTCATATGTACTATTATCAATAGGGTCCCTAACTGCTCAGTGAAATGGATCTCAGAGGAAAGCAAATCGCCGCAGACTTAATTAAAGTAATGTATTCCACATATAATATGCTTAAGATGAAATGTCTGTAGCCTCACTAAAGGGCACCTGGCTAACTTAAATATGAAAAATGGCAAAATGCTGGAACACTTGAAAATATGCAACAAAAATTTTAATTCACATAAATGTCCATTTTAAGGCTCTTGAGGATTACATGTTTGTTATATTTTTTAAAGTATTACAAATTATACAAATTGAGGTTTCTGAGTGTGGACCAGTCACCACACAAGACAGAGACTTGTCAAATATATTAACTCCCAAGTCTTTGAAAAGCAGAACCCTTCTCCGTCACTAATGTGAAATAAAAATGATTTTCACTTTTCCCAAACCGACGATGGTCCAAGATCAGTATACAAATTCCATTGTAGCACAAACTTACCAGTTAGAAAAACAGTAAAAAATCATTCCATAGCATAATGCAATTTATTTGAAAGATATGAACAATTCCTTGTGTAATAATGAATGAAGTGATAGCAATATCACAATTCACATGAACAAAAACTATAGAAGCCTTCCAGCTGCTCCAGCCACCTACACATACACTACACATGGATATCTGTATTAGCTAGCACCTCATCTTTACAATTTATTGCCTTTCTTAGGTGGACGGGAAGCAAAATATCCAACACACTGCCTACCTGTACACAAACAAAATGGGGTCCTGGGTAAATATTAAGTTGGGATCCCCAAATGCACAGAATTTTAGATCCCTGCACCCCTGCCCTTCTGTCAATTGGGGCCCTAGGAAAGCTGGGGTTCCTCGACAATCGCCCAGTTTGCCATACCCTAAACTTAGCCCTGTTTGTAGCAACTAACTATTAGCTTACTGACACACTTTAAAAGTCTGTTTAAAAATATACAGTATATTTCACAATGATATCATATAAAAACAGTATATAAAATATACCAGTATATAAATATGTCCACCTGACAACTTTTTTTACAATGGATGAAATTAAAGTTGTTGTGGATAATGCTAAATGAAAATATATTCACTATATTACATGTCAATCCTAAATTCCAGTTTAACCTGTCTTTTGCTTTAGTTGTTGATAGAGCTTCAACGTGATTAAAAAAGGATAAAAAATGGACCCATTTGGCCCAGTATTAATTATTCTTTGCAAATGGTAAAACTGCTAGTGTGAAATGCCCTCAGTTTATCCCCACCTTCACCACCTTCAGTCCAGTGATGTTTTTTTTCCTATTGCACTAAATGGTGTTAGCTAATAAAGTGTTGGTAAATGTAGTTCTATTCTCAGTATAAGCTGCATAATAATGTATCCCATGGGGGGTCCATGATAGCCTTGGTTGAAATACCCTGTCTAATATTCGACCCAGAAATATGGCAGCATCTAGTGGTGAAAAGCAGGTACAACTCTGGAAGGTGAGTATTGCAGCAAAAGCTTTTTTATTTGTAATTTGTAGCTGAAAAAAAAATGTCCAAAATGTTTTCTAAAGATGGAGTACAGCTTTAAGCTGTATAAATACAAATACAATATAGCGTCTATGGGTTCTATTTATAAAACTAGGAATTTTACAGTCCCCCAAACAAAATGTCTGATTCCTTGTTTTATAAATAGAGCCCATCGTGTTTGCAAGTTTGTTTGGCATAAGATAAATTACCCAAGATGCAGTTCTTTAAAAACTGTAAAATGTTATTATTTTTTAACATGTTTGTGCGGTTGGTTTAGCCAGCTGAGAGATAATGGGAAACAATTTACCCCCAATTTGTATGGCTGTGTTTTCTCATGTTTGTAGGATCACCAAATTATGTGCCACTAATAAAAAAAAAGGCAAAAAAAAAATAATAATAAACTAATAAACCTAAACATTTTCTTTCCCACCAGCAATTTAAATCCAGACCAAATACGATTACTTTGGCAACTTTCTGTTTGGTAGTCTGCAAATGATTTTGTCAGTTTATTAGGATGGTTCTTAATTCATGATTTTCAGTTAGAATATCAACAAAATCAAGATTTGATAACATAAGGGACGTATGAAACAGACTGGGCTCAAAAAAGTGGTTTGAATACCATTGATCATTATTCAACCTGGAATAGCTGTCAGGATCCAGTGGTGAAAAACAAGTACTGCAGACATCAGTTCTAGATTGATGGTGAGTTTTGCAACAATGGCTCTTTCTTATTTTTGAAGGACAATGCCTATTCTAGGTGTTATGAGCAAGCCTTAAAAAGCTAAAACAGGTATTGTGTTTTCCTGGGAAAGAAGTTATATTTTGGTCATCATTGAAAATGTTAAGTAATTTTCTTTTTTTTATTTATGGACATAAAATGAGTGGGTCGTAGTCTGGATGCACAATGCACAGAATGTAGTCAATTAGTAATTGCATTGTGGTGCCTTAAACCTGCACATCTTGCAGCATGATTATAATATACCATAACATTTAAATAATAGTGAATTAAAAAGTCCAAAAGGTAAAGAGTCCAAAAAAAACACTCAGATTAAAAACACAAAAAAACAGATACACAGATACACTTATCTTGACCATATAAAATAATTGGTTGAGAAGGTAATATACTGTGTGCAGTTTAGTCTCTACTTATTTTAGAGCAGAGATTGGGGAATCTTTGAACTTAGTAACATACATGAAAAAACACAAGTTTTACGAAGACCTAACTAGGCTCTGTAATGATGAGAAAGATTGGTTGGTAAATGAAGTCATGCCATAGCTCCTTATTATTTCATATGAGTATCTCGGACTGGAATCATGTTTAGTAGACAACAAATCTCAGCATGACTGAGGTCAGCTAATTAGAAAAAAAAATAATTCCACCAGGGCGAGGTTATGTTGTATCCAAGAAAATTAATTACAGACACAGACTGCTTCTAAGACTTGGTAAAGTTGAATTATACACTTTTTTTCACATTCCTCATCAATCCCTCGTTTAGGGATTGCTAGAAAGTTGTAAACATAAATGTGAACAAAAAGATATACCTATAAAGAGTTCACAGAAATCTCTATGCACAGACACAATTAGATGGGATAGAAAGAGGAATGGCAAGGGTCACTTTAACTGTTCCCTGCATCGATGATAAACATTTCCAATTTATAGGATCTATAAATAATATTTAGCTTCAAATATCAAATCCAGTTTTCTGTAAAGCACAGACTTTGTTAAAACTAAATAAACAAAACCCATTCATAGACCTTTCACCAACACAGGTAATGCTGTTTATCTACATTGGGCAGGAATATGTATTGCAAACATTGGACTATCTTTTGATTTGTTGAATGGACTTCAACCACAGAACAGCACCTCAGTTCCACTACTACAATGTATCTCAGTTTTTCTCAACCAAGATTTTGTGAAACCCTAGGGTTTCTCCAGAGATTGCTTGGGGTTCCCTGAGCAATGGAAATTTGTGATTTCTAGTTCATATTAACTGATACCAATGGTCTTTTTGGCTTTCTGTAAGAATGAAATTCTTCCCAACGGCCAAAAATTTGTAGGAGGGATTACTCCTAATGATCACCACACTAAGGTACTCCAAGTTCTGAATATAGTTATTATGTAAGTATGGATTCCCTGAAGACCTGGAAGTTATTTCAAGGGGTTCTTCATGTTATAAGGGTTGTTAACACTCCTGGGGCCAATATATGAAAGCAGCACTTGTACACTCATGATGGCATGCTGCCTAAATACAGAATAGAAAGCAGGTGGCTTCCAATATTGAAAAAAGATAATGAGGTAAACTGATAAAGAACAGCCTAACCACTAACCATTGTTCCATGTAAACACAACACGCATATCAAAGCTCTTGCTGTTTTGTTTACAGTGATATAGTAGGGTCAAATTATACCTATGTTTTTAGATAACCATCACTACTTCCCACCATTTACTACATATTTCCCCTCCTATTGTATGTTACTTCCCCCACCTCCTAGAATGTAAGCTCTGCGGGGCAGGGTCCTCTCCTCCTGTGTCATTGTCTGTATTCGGCTGTCATTTGCAACCCATATTTATTGTACAGCGCTACATAATATGTTGGTGCTAGATAAATCCAGCCTATTGTTATTATTAATAATAACAATAATAATAATAATAGCCATCTGTGGGAGAAAAGCTGTGGACAAATTAATTTTCATTTGGGTCAGTAATAAGGGCTCATTCTCCCCAATACTTTTTGTTGTATGAGATATGCTTAATAGCAAGGCAAACGTAATCACAAAAATATTCTTAAGACTTTGAAATGCATATTAATAATACACATGTAGGCATTAACAATGTAAATTACACTCCAAGCATTTTCTGGTTGTATATTAATTAGATCTTTAGAAAATCTACATTGCCTCTAGTTAGATAGATAATAATGTGAAATACACATGCAGACACACAGGGGCGTACACATGATAAGTAGGTATTATTGCAAGTAGGTAACAGATAATGGGCAAGAAAGAATAACAATATTATCTAACACTAAAATGGGCAGCTCAATAAAAATACAGAAATACACTTTGGGACCAAATAAACACAATACTACAAAGTCAAGGTATAACAGGTTAGCTAGAGCAGCACTATCACTACTTATCTAAATATCACCAGCATTTGTCATCCAGGACCTGATTTATTAAAGCTCACCAATACTGAAGAAGATATACTATCACGGGAGTACCTGGATGATCCAACAAATCTGGAACGATTTTTTTTCAAAATCATTTGCTATTGACACAAGTTTTTAGATCTTGATTACTGAGGTTCACCCATGATAGTCTATCTTCCCTAGTCTTGGGGAGCTTTAATAAGGATCACTCTGGTATAATTTAAGGGGAGCATATTTTTGCTTTTGATTATATTTGTGTAATTTTTATTTTTACCTGTATATAATTTATCTTTTCATTGCACATATATTATCTTTATTTAACAAATAGACATTTTATTCAGAGTGCTTCCATGACTTTTTGGAGGGCATGTAAAGCCCAATTGAACTTTAAATTTCTAAATATATTCCAGTAGTAGTAATATTTCCAGTCTATGTAGTGCCCTAACAGGAAGCTTCAGAGAAAAACTCGATGTGGAAGCAGTGGTCTCTGACAAAGAGAGGTCTGACAAATTTCTTGTAAAGTCGGAAGTAGATCTCTTCAATCAATGCACTTTATTAATTGGAGAGCTTTAAGTCTAAATCATCAAGGGGTATAATCAGCCTCTTCAGTGGTGGCTTAAGCTGCATACACACTTGCAATAATTATCATTGGAAACGAACGACTAACGACCGATTGTCCGCTAATTGTTAACAAAAAATGTGCACAACGACGCCAATGTACGAGGATTGTTGCTTGAAATGAACGACGGTCCTGGTAGATCTGATTGAGCGACGATCATTCACTATCTATTGTGTGTACGGTCGATCAGTGATTGTGGATGGTTCTGCAGTACACTTTCTACTTTACATGTCACTTCCTGCATCGTTCAAACGATCATATCTAGCGTGTGTACACTATTGGTGGATTCTAATTTAACGATCGTATTGTTACAACATGTACAGAATTGTGCACAATATGATCGTTCAAAATAATCACCCATAATTGTGCATATTCGTTAGTGGTTAGTTGTAAGTGTGTACCTAGCTTTAGCTCTGAAACTAACACCTGTGCATTGTCTAAGCACTACTGCTTGTTGAATGAGTGCTGAAACTTTCCTCATGAAGCCAGCACATCAGTCCCACTAGGTTTATCACCTTTTATATTTACAAACCTTTACACCATCTCTAGCACTTTACTACTCTTACTACTGCCTATCTTTTGGCTCTAACCCCAAGAGCTATGCCAAGAGATACATTTGTAAATATAGGAACGCCTTTCCAAACCTGCTAAACATATAAGGAACTATAACATTTTAATGACTTACTCTCAACTACTTATCCCTTTTTATTACCTACTCTTTACTCTCTGAAATTATTTCAATTTAGGTTATGAACTTCCAAAAATGACCTTAAGATCAAGGCACAGCCTAATCCGTGGTCCCATTCAGTCACCATTTAGATCTAGATGTCTATTATTGACAAAGCTACTTCTACAATTTATTCTAGATGCATATTTTCAATTCTACTACAGAAAGAAATATAATCTTGTAGCTGTTGTTATCATTGTAGAGGATTTTGCAAAATAATATATCCTAAGCATATAGTTTTATAAAATACTTACATGGCACTTATTTATCAGCTCCTGAAGTATTTTTTAAATGAACTTTCCACTTCTGTTCCATGATCATAAAAGTTTCTCTCAAGAAAAGTCTAAGCCACAATCTCTACTTTAGGCAAGTGATTAAATCCTGCCTATCTGTGTGAGTTCTTTCAGAAAAATAACACAAAGGAGGGAATAGCTGCAGGGGGAAATCCTTTCTAAAGTCAAATCTAAAGAACATATTCCCAGAATTAAATATTAAAGAAGTTAAATATATCCTTCTACTTGAGCAGTGAGGTTTGGTAAGACTTTCAATAGGATTAACGTTAACATTATGTCAAGCAGATATCAATGATCTCTGCAGTCGGAAATCATTTCCATTTCAATGAAATAATATTTTTCTATTATAATTTGAACATCAAAAAACATTATGTGTGTGGGTAGTCATATATATTTGTGTGAATATGTTTAGATAGCTGGATAATTTCTTTAGCTACTTGTTTACAAAGAATTGTTGATGTACAGAGTTGCCCTATTACTATTATAATAGTATTATTTGGACTCCAAAAGGGATTTTGATATAATTATTTATTTTATAAAATGAAACCCTGTTTTAAAAGAAGGTGTAATCTTATATTTAAAATATATTATTGGGATATAATTGGTGATGCATTTACACAAGAGAACCTATTTGAAAAGACCTACTGTTCCCACCCATTACTAATTAGGAACTACAGAATGTATTATTAAACTCACCATTAAAGTAGCAAAAAGCTAACATAGCCAATAGTCCCCATTGATATTCAGTCTATCCTCTCCAGTCTTGGAGAGCATTATTAAGGATCCCTCTAGTATAATTTAAGGGGAGCTTATTTTGGCTTTTGATTACATTTTTGTATTTTTGTATTTTTACCTTTTTATAATTTATCTTTTCATTGCTCATATGATATCTTTATTTTACAAATATACCTTTTATGCAAGGTGCTTCCATGACTTTTTGAAGAGCATGAAAAGCCCAAATGAACTTTTAGTTTTTAAATATATTCCAGTAGTAGTAGTTTTTCTTTTCTAAGTAGTGCCCTAACAGAAAGCTTCAGGGAAAAACTCTATGTGGAAGCAGTGATCTCTTTGCAGAGGTCTGACAAAGTTCTTGTAAATTCGGAAGTATATCCATTCAATCAATGCACTTTATTAATTGGAGGTCATCTTCCCATCTCCCCAAGTCTCCACACATACCATTTATCAACATTGGAACAAAATACAAAATATATAACTGTTAAGTCCAATGTTAATATTAGGATAGATACTCAAATCACTGTAATGATCTTAAATACTAAACCATTGCTATTGTTAAATGTTTTTTCAAGTAACATTGAAATACATAGCTGACTACACAAATAATATAATATTCAGTCATTCACACAGTAAATTAATTATGATTTTGTTTAATACTGGGTGGCATGGTGGCTCAGAGGTAGCACTCTTGCCTTTCTCCCAGGTTTGAATCTCAGCCAGGACACTATCAGCATGAAGTTTGTATGTTCTCTCTGTGTTTGCATGTGTTAAGGTAAAGTTAATTGGCTTCCCCCTAAAATTGATCAAAATTGGCCTTAGACTGTGGTAATGACATATGACTATGGTAGGGACATTAGATTGTGAGCTCCTTTGAGAGACAGCTAGTGACATGACTATCGACTTTATACAGTGCTGCATAAAATGTTGGTGCTATATACATACTAGGTAATATTAATATATTGATATAGAATTGAATTGAATTGAATTGAATAATAATACATGATTCAAAAGATTATGATATACTCGACAGGGTCTGACTAAGATTTGCCCTATTCACACAAATTTATTAACAAAACATATTAAAAAAGGTTAATACAAAAACAAAATTATAAATATTTATGCCGTTTTGATATATCTGATGAAATTACAAAAGTTATGCTTTGTCTTTTTGTTTCCTGAAATATGCTGTTAACCACCAACATATTTCATTACTTCAAGAATGCCAGATGGATGAAGACAACATGAGGTTGGTTTATTAAAGGAATATTGGCTGTTTACTAAGCAATGTAAATTCACTTACAAATAATACACATGCATTCCTATTGCTTGGAAATCTAAAAAAAGAACAAAACATTGTACATGATTTGATAGTTGAAGTCATTATAACTTTACCACATTCTCCAAGCTAAGTGAAATATCCCTTGCAGGGGAATACGGAATAGCCTATGTCCTTAAGTAAATAAAACCCACTGTTCTCATCAGCCTAAAACCTATGACATACACAGGAAATGCAATTGGACTATATAGCTGGCCAGAGAAACCATTACTGGGCCGCAATGGGTTTCATACATGCAAAAGAAGCATCTTCATACAAGGCAGCTGACTCTTCCTTCTATTAATCATCTTAATCATGGCCCACATTTTCTTACACCTTTAGTTTCATTCTCTGCACTTCATTTACAAGACATTCATACTCTTTATATGCTTTTAAAGGAATTTTTCTGAAACATGATTTCACTGAGCAGATTATTCTTTTACCCTAGTTCTCTGTTCCAGTTTGAAAAGACTGTGATCTGTAGTTGGCATTGGGAATGGATCAGACCCCCAATTGGGCAGCATGTGTTTGAATTCCCAAATAACACTCAAATATAGTGGAATGGTGCAACATAAATTAAATCAGACAACTAGTGTTCCCCAGACAATGATGCTGATTTTCATTTACATTTAAAACAGCACTGTAAGCAGATTACATATACAAATATGTTTTAATGTATATAGTTCAAATTATAAATATATATTTTTCAATTTTTTTGAATGAAAGGATAAAATGTGCTTGTTATTTAAGCTACATAAAACTAATTTAACTAACGGAAAAAGTACATAGTAAAATTTCCCATTTTCATATGTTTGCTACAGAAATTGTTTAAACAAACACAATGCAATAAACCTCTACGATGATAATGACATCTTGAAAGGAGGTCAAGAATGGACTTGACCTGTCTTGCTATACATATTAAAGCTGAAGTGTGGTATGACCTGATCAAAGTATAGAGAGCTATTTTAGCTCATAGAACTGGAAAGAGTTGCAAAAGTTTTTTTTTAAAAGAAAACAGACTTCCAAGAGTGCTGAGTTAAGCAAATAGTTTATAAATAGAAACAAATAGCCCTGTTTCAGCTATTTAATATATGTTTTTAAGGACATAGTCCATAAACTGATTCCCTAGGGTAACAGTCAAGGATCTGCAGATATATTTTTTACATTTGTATTTCCATGTCTTCATAAAGTAAAATACTGATGAAGAATGCTTTATAAAGAATCCCAATAGACAATAGAGTAATCATTTAAAAAAAAAAAAAACAGGGATAATACACTGTGGTACAGGAAGAATAGTCTCTGGATATTAGTAACCTAAAGCTATAAATCTCTTTTTCTTGTGTAAATAAATCAGAAAACTGTAAGATAATAGCAAATTGCTTTAGTAAAGCACATTTGTGTAAATAATTCAACCTGCTGGATGGATGGATTGATGGATATATAAATCGGCATAAAAATATATTGTTAGGTAAGCTTTGTAAAGTTAATAGCAAAATCCTCAAAAAAAGAATGTAATGTTCTTTTCACAATGTTTAAGAGAAGATAGACTGAAGTTGTTTTAATATTCTGAGCTGATACCTTCTTATTTTAACATGAAACACTCTATATTGTGTCTGAAAGTCTTTCATGTCCAGACTTTTTGCAAATGACCTCTTTCCTGTAGAAAGTGCTTGTTTTTTAGCTGAATGCAAAGATCATTCATTGGAAAGGGATCAATGCTGCTCTTAGACACTAGGAATTAGCCATCCTTTGGTTCACTGGAGGTTACTTATAATCACATGACCTCTTTTTGCCAGCTTTGTGGGTGGCAAGGCAGTGGTGAACTGAGGAAAAGAGAAATAAAGAAGACAAGTTGAAAGGAATGAATGGAGTTCTATTAACCTTTTCAAGAGCCAATAATAAACTGTTGGTATACTTAAACCATGTATGTGATTAGCAGAATAAATAGTAAAACGCAAGCATTTTTAGCATAAACATATATGTAGGTATTCTTTATTTTAAAATAATACAAACTTTGCCATCATACAATAGAATATTTTTTCTTAAGTATGCATTAATTGCAAAAGAATGTAAAAGCTTATTTTTAGTAGTTGCTAATGTCAAAAACAAAAGTATGTGTGTGTATGTATATATATATATATATATATATATATATATATATAAATATATATATATATATATGTTAAACTTCATTGCTTTCATAAGTTTAACACATTTTTTTTAAGTTGTGGTGCACAAGTTGAGTAAATGCTTTAGCAGTGTTGAAAAGCACTGTGGCCCCTTATTAAACCAAACGCTATAGAAAATTCTGGGTGGCACTGCATAGAAGTTGATTCCATTCTGACAATGTTGTTTAGCTATCATTTGCTATTTTAAATGAATTGGAGCAATCCCCCCTTTTACAACATTTGTTTTCTATTATGGAGAGGTGCAGCAGTTGAGGGCAGACATGTGAAAGTGGCTGTTTGATTCTCTTTTTCATCCCCCTGACCCTGTCTTTGTCCCATCTCACCCTGGGAATGTTACGCCTCAATACTTCACTTTGAGATGCTCTAGAAAGTGGCTTTGTTATTCCATTTTTTTAGACACACACGAAATTGTTCTCATTCCCCCTGCTGTAAAAGATACTTCAAATTGGGACTCAGTTCACAAGTGCATTGCAATTTGGCTAAGCTCAACCTTTGTTCTGCTTGTACAAATGACAAAACAGAGTACACATTATACAGTTGATCTACTGCTGCCTTTACACTGCAGTGAGAGGCTGGGAGAGAGCTAATCCCTCCAGTATCAAGGTGGCATTTTCTGTGGTGGTTCTATTTTCAACAGGAAAAAATGGGGAAATTCATATTTGATGGTTGTCACAAAGACTTAGCATGCGACCGGTCATAATCCAGCAACAATTTTCACTTTTATAGTAAGATCTTAATTATTTAGTTTATGGATCCATGGAAAAATGTACATCAAATGTATTTATATAAAAAAAAAAACTCCAGTGCTAAAAATTCACACAATATTTAAGTGGATGTCTTTGAAAAAAAAAAAATGACCACTTACCTTTATGGATGAACAGCCGTTGAGTCCAGTAGGTCCTGTGCAGTTGCCACTTTGTTTTTACTTTCTGGCGCAGACGGGACATTAGGGTAGGCATCTTCTTTCGCCTTCTTCAGGGTCCTTGCTGACATCACCCGAACTTGCATTGCACAGGAGTGAAATTGGGTGACGTGTCTTTTTGACAATGTAAAAAAAAGTGTCGATCCCATGTGTGCATGTGTGAGATTGGTGCTTTTTTTTCAGGAAACTTCTATGACGCATTCCCGATGTTAGGTATGCGCAGAGGGAACAGCCTTCCTTGACATGTGACATACATATCCTAGGAAACTGGGGGTTTCCTCTTTAGGCACTGCAACTAAAGGCTGAAGGGGTGATATCCTCCCCAAAAATGTTAAAAAAAAAAAAAAAATCTTTAAGGTAATCTTTTTTTTTTTTTTTTACGTGTCTTACGTAAGGTTGATTAGTCTTATGTATGTTATGTGGTGATAGGTCCACTTTTAGATGAAGAATTTAGTATATTAGGTAGCTTTGTAGGTTATGTTTTGTTACTTACATTTTGGTGTATAAATCTGATGCTTCTTCTGGAGTGTAAAAAAGAAAGTTAATAGATAATGGACCTGGTTTATTAAAGCTTACCAATACTGGAGAAGATAGACTATCATAGGTGACCCAGTAAACCTAAAATGAATTTGGTGTAGTAATGAAAACATTTGCTAAAACGTTGCAAATGATTTTAAGAAATCTTTTCTAGGTTTGTTAGACGACCTATCTATTTAGCTTCTCCCGTCTTAGTGATGTTTAATAAATCAAGGCCAACGTAACAAGGGATTGATGGGTACAGTTGGGTCCAAAGCTGCATTTGGTCTAAGTTTACAATTCTATTTCTAGCCAGGAATGAATTGCAGGGGTTTGCCACTGTATATATATTACCCTGTTTTACATATGCCTATAACAACTACAACTAAAAGTGCTACTCATTCTATGGTGGGCTTTTAAAAAGGGAAAATTTTGGTGCATTACTGCTTCTAGACCAGACAAAGGTTGGATATAGTATATAAAGTTAATAAATTTAGGGTAGATGGATTAGAATATATTTCAATAAATGTGGTAATACATTATTGTGACTATACTATGCATATTAATAATCTAATTCAGCTCCATTGTATCAAAGAATTTTCAGAGACCCGTTAAGTCTGGAATCATTTTCAATGATTGTTTTTTGTATCCCTCGTTAAAAAATATATTACCTGGTAGCCCCTAGAGTGCTTACGTTTAGTATCCTTTAGTAATAATTTTCAGTTTTAAAAAAATTACCATAATAACTAGTCCAGATATTTTATATATCCATAGCTACATAGCATTCAATGCATAGTTAATTAAACTTTCATTAGTTTGTTTAGTATAAAATGTAGCCTTTAATAAACTTTCAGGCAAGTATACAAAGTTTTTTGTATAAGCAGGAGAACTAATCAGTAACACACTTGAGAAAACACATGCTCAACAACAAGAGCCACTGATGTTTGGAATGGAGACCTAAGCCTTATTAGTTTTTATATAGTACTACATTCATGCTGCTGATTCGGATTTACAATAATGTGATCACAGCTAGTGTTATATTAACATACTAGACCTCATCAGTTGGATTACGGCATCCAGTTGCATTGTGTATTCTTTTTCCAGTGCAGATCTGAAAATGAGAGGTAATTACAACAAATCCACAACACACTTTTTATTTGTAACACAGATTCATAAATTCTACTGCAACTATTGAACTTGAACTTTAACTTTATGGGAAATAAGGACAACCTACTGGTGTAATGTAACATAATACAAGGAAAACTTATAAAGTGACACAAAACCAACTTTATATTTAACACACACATCTCTCTAGTGACAACCATCACATATAGGAAAGCAAAAAAATGCATGTAGTTCTGTATGATTTGCATAAAATAACACAATGTATGAAACCTAGTAGTTTTTCTTTCTGAGTATATGGTTCCATCCATTTGGACACATATGTATGCATATGTTCAGAAGAACAAATATTCATGTGACATATGCAGATTGATTCATTTCGATTTCAAATTGATGTCATGGTTTAGGGTTCATTATGTTGTGCATTTAGATTTGCTTCTTTTAACAGCTGTCATAAAGTTCCCTAAATTAATGTAAGCTTTCTGTTAGTCCAAAATAAGCTAGACATTATTCTTTGACCCTTATCATCCTCAAGACATTTTACAGTTTATTCAAAACTGCCATTTAATATGTTTTTGCTTTTTTGGACTGCTCTGTGTTTGCTTTAGAGAGTGTTGTGTGAGAATCCCAGGAGTTCAGTTCAGAAACACTCAAACTAGTCCTTCTGGCACCAATGATCATGTTATTGTGCCAAGATATTTTTTTCCATTCTGGTATTTATTGTGACCATTACATACAGCTCTTGGCCAGTATCTTTATTATTTAATGCAATGCACTGCTGCTACATATTTGACTGACTATATAATTACCTGCATAAATAAGAAGATGTACAGGTGTTTAAAATAAATAGACTTTAACAAGATGTGATAGTCATGGCTACATATCATTTTCTACTTTAACACATCTCATCTAAAACAGATCATGGTATTAATGTGTGCTGCATATGTGCCACATCAAATAACTTCTGGTCTCTAATAAGATAATATTGTTGTTAAAAGGTAAACATAAATTATTCTTGGCTAACATACCTACAATATTGATATCCAACATCCAAGGTGTGGAAAGTACTACAGAGACCCTTTGTAGAAAATATGTTGGGTCTCACTATCCAGAGCAAACCACATTTACATCCTATTGTGGTGGCTACATAATATGAGGTACCACCTAGCCAGGTCCACTGATGCAAGTGTATCTTCTCCAGCCTTGGAGAGCTTTAATAAATCAGGCCCATTGTATAGTCAACCGGTAAATATGTTTTACTTGGAGAAAAAAAACTATTGTAGATCAAAGCATGCAGTTGCTAATAGGATGCAATTTGTCCAACTCACCAACTGTATTTTGTACTTTAAAACACGTTTACCCACAATTTTGAGCTACAGAAATTCAACATGCTTTTTAATTTGGGGTGCGTTCCCACAAGTAGTAGTAACATTTAGTGTTGCATTATCTTGGTTAGTTCAAGATCTGCTCAATTGAACTTAGTCAAGGGGTGCTATTATTATATCAAATCAGAACCAAAGTGCACCTTGCTGAGTAAGCAAAAACACACACAGCACACAGCAGGTAACCCTTTGCCACTGTATACATTAACAACAGACACAATGTTGCTTTTAACTAATGTAACTATTTAGGATTTGTAAGCCTATTGTCAAGGTATACAGACATCCGTGATCCCTTAGGCTGGTGGTCATCAGGGATACATGAGTTAGTGTGCTTACATTTAGAGGAATTAAGTTCCTTTAGTTCTAAAAGTGATATTCCTTTATTGTACCATTTGTTTCACAACTATAAAAATGGCTATAAACTATAAATAAATAACTATAAATATAAAACAATGCAATTAATAAGTACAGTAGTAAAGTACAGTAAAGTACTAATCAAGTACACAAATTTGTATGCGTGCAATTCTAGTTACACAATTTGTATAGTTGTGGGACTTTTTGGGAACAATGCTTACAGTTGTTCTTCTTAATTTTGTCACTTGCTGGCACAACCAATTTGTGTTACTGTTAAAAAAAAGAAACATTTCAAAAACAAGGAATACCCTTGTGGGAATTTTTCACGTCCATGTGTTTCAATGGCAGTAATTTAATCCCATTAGGAAATGTATGAGGGAATGTCAGATTCCCTGATTTTTAAATACAGTCCTTGGTCTACATATATGTGTAATAACTCAAAAGTTTGTACAGTTACAAAAGTGGACTTTGTCATTGTTGACAAATTTAATTTCGTTTTTGATTATGTGGATGCTCAGGTGCACATGTGTCATGTGAAAATCTTGGTGAACACATTTATAAATAGATCCATACAACTGTACAAACTGTGTAAATGCACATATACATCCACACTACTTTGTGTATTTTTTTTGGGGGGGGGGTATTCACAAAGATAGCACAAAGTAGCTGTTACAAAACATCAAACATTTAGAAATGTTATGTATGATGGGTACTTTAAGAGATTTACAATATTGACACAAAACAAGTTAAAGAGGAAATAATCTGAAAAATACCAAAAACAAAAAAAAAATCCACATGTCTTCAATCCCGCATCGCAGTCGATCGGTCCGGAGGTGTCCTCCATGGAGTCCCACATCACATCTGTCTCCGAGCCTGCGCACCGGGCGTCGCCATCTGCGCCTCTTCTTGCGGGTTCTTTTTCCTACGTCAATCAACCCAGTTACGAGATGGGGTGACATAGGTTGGAAAAAATTTGCCGATCTCACTGGGCTTACGTGAAATCGGCAATTCTTTTCTCTTATCACAAAAAGGCACCTTCTGTGCATGCCTGAGATGATCGGGCTTGTGCAGAAGGAGCACCCAAGAGCCTCCCGGGATGCGTGAAGTAGGTATCCTGGGAGGCTTTGAATTTTTACTTTTGAATTTATACTTAACAGAAAAGGGTTGTCTACCCTTTTATGTAAAGTGAAATTTCTGAGTTTAGGTACGCTTTAGGCAATAATAGTATCTGCTTACAGAAAACTAACTTGCAGATACAAAAACACTAAACTACTATTTCCCTGAGCAGTACATTCATTTATAACACACATCTTATTACCAGGGAGATTCACTAGTAACTGTTCTTAGTGACAGGGAGATTCACCCGTAACAGATCCTAGTGACAGGGAGATTCACCTGTAACAGTTCTAAGTGACAGGAAGATTCACTTTTAACAGTTCTTAGTGACAGGCAGATTCACCTGTAACAGTTCTTAGTGACAGGGAGATTCACCAGTAACAGTTCTTAGTGACAGGAAGATTCACCTGTAACAGTTCTTAGTGACAGGGATTCACCTGTAACAGTTCTTAGTGACAGGGAGATTCACCAGTAACAGTTCTTAGTGACAGGAAGATTCACCTGTAACAGTTCTTAGTGACAGGGTGATATATTTGTAACAGTTCTTAAGACAGGAAGATTCACTTTTAACAGTTTTAAGTGACAGGGGGATTCACCTGTAACAGATCTTAGTGACAGGGAGATTCACCTGTAAAAGATCTTGGTGACGGGGAAATTCACCTTTAACAGTTCTTAGTGACAGAGAGATTCACCTGTAACAGTTCTTAGTAACAGGGAGATTCACCTTTAACAGTTCTTAGTAACAGGGAGATTCACCTGTAATATGTTCCTTAGTGACAGTCGGAGGTCCCTTTGTAACAGTTACATACCAGTTCACCAGTAACAGGTAAAGTTTGGTGCCTGAGTCTCTGGGGTCACTGATCCTGAACATTTATACAGCTAGCAAAGTCAGGCTGCTGCATCAGTGATACAAAGCATTAAATCTGCAGAATATTTAGGACAACTTGGCAACCAGTATTTTCCAACATCAACAAGGGTTGCTTAATTGTTTCCTTCTATGGAGATATACTACTATGTTTTCCTAGTATTTATTATTATCTGTACATGTTAAGGTGGGGCTGCCCAGGAGACATAAAAATATCTGTGTCAGAAACACAGTGTGATCCTCACCTAATAATTTGTCAAATGCTACACTAAAAGTACACAAAGCAGTGTTGTCACCGCTTCCCAATGCTCCTAGGCTGGAATTCAAATTTTTCTTTTTCTCAACCCAAGAATATATAGGGAAAGTGTGTTGTAGGCAGTCAGGGATAACTCTGCTTAGGATTTCAGTGAGGAGGTAGATAAATATTAGTGTAGATGAATGACGTTATTAGTTTATTGCTGTACTGTCACTATCCAATCACAAGATGTATTATGTAAGTGCAGTAGAGAAGTCAAGGCACCTAGCAAAGTCATGCGTTGTGCAGGAAAGTTGTGTAAATCTTAAGATTTGACTAAAGTTCAAACCTTTTTAAGGACAAAAAGCTCCTATATATTGTATGTTTTGCCTTTAGCTGTTCACTTTGAGCCCAACCAACCATTATTATCATCATATGGATAGTTCTTGTGATAGGGTGTCCCATGGCTTGGCTGAAAAGGTCTGAGATGGGGTTTATATAGCTCTCAGGCAAAGGCACTTTGTCTATTAAGGGCTGCAGGAATATGTGTTTTAGTCTGCCGGACAGTTGGCTTTGATGAAAAAATGGTGTTAAGGGTCAAGGAAGCTGGCCAAGGAAGATTTGAAAGGGGTGCTTGGCCAATCAAGCCATGTCTGGGTCTTCACATGGATCTAGAAAGTACAGGTGCTTTATTTAGGGGATCAGCCACAGACTGGGAGCTCAGTGGCTTCCCAAAGCTGAAAGGGGAAGGAGCTCATCCACTTAGGAGTCAGCTGTCGAGATTTTTTATGCAAAAAAGAGTTTTTTTTGTGTTTCACTGTTAGTAAGGGAACTACCAAAGAGGTAGTTAGTGGCCCAGCCAGGCTATTGTTTCTTTTTCTTTTTAGCTTGTCTTAACTGGCAACCTTGTGCTACAATAAAGAACTCAGGCCTATTTTAAAATTTGACCGTATGCTGCCTCAATAAAGTCCTGCAAGCCTGTTGCCAAGAGCAATCCGCCATTCACTTTCTTAACAATAGTCATGTCCTCCATGATTTGTATTACTTCAAATTTGATATTGAATGCATCCATAGTCAACATTCTTTATTATTTATTTAGTATTGTATTTCTGTTTGATCATTACAGTACAGTGAAGAGGAAGTGGAAGTATTCATTGATCTAACATATGAACCTTATTTATGGCAAAAGAGAAATGTAATTCTCAACTACTTTTTGTAATAAATGATTAACCACCTGAGCGTTACACTGATTTCTAGATTTCTGTTCCAAAAGCGTCACAGGTTTTCATGAAATTTTTTTTTTTAAATTGTAGACCTGTTTAGTGCGAGAAATTACGGGCTTAGCGGTTAGGGGGTTAAAGACCTATTATCAATAAAAAACAATAAATAACATTAGTTTAGGTGGTTTAGGTACTCAATAACATTAGTATATTTTGAATTCGACCCCAACTACCCTAAATCCACCAATTGTAATAGAACCTGTGTGAAAAAATTCAAACAATTTAAGTAACTTACTTTTCAGAAAACTGTTGTACTCAATGGCTACTCCTTATTTTACTTGACATCACACCTTACTAGGGATGCAATATCTCAGGCCTGTAACAAGACCTCTATCTGTAAAAGAATTCCTGTGTTTGCTAACCCATTTGACCAGGCATCTGTATGTGGATTTCAGCCACAGCAGTCACAGCAGGACAGAGTAACTGTTCATTAGGGATGAGCGAGAATGCCTCTGACACTTAAGCGAAAATTTCCTTGAACTTTGGATGGGTCCACAAAATTTCGGCGAACCAATTTCGCAGACCCATCAGAAAATTGAGGAAATCATTACAGAAGGAGTACCGCGGCTGCAAAGCAGCTGTGGGAACCCTTCTGTGCGCGATCCCCCGGCACTAGAAATTAAACGAGAGCAAGTCCTCACTTAACCTCTAGTGCCCGGGGATCACGCACAGGATTGCAGCCGCCGTACTCCTCCTGAGATATTGCTCCACCTGAGATTTTGCACCCCTATCCAAGAACACATACTACAGGGCTGCAAGAGCAGCCAGCTCCGCTCCCCTGATTGCTCTTGCAGGTCCCAAAAAATTTCGCTCGCTCATCCCTACTTTTTATTGCCTGGTCTATTTATTCATATTGCGGACATCTTGTATTTCTCCAATAGAGATAAGCAAAAGTGCTTGAGTTCAAACCAGACCTCCGTGGCTAACCACCATTAAATTGTATGGGAGATTAGTTTTATAAAAGGTTAATCTGCTTTTTAAGGGTAATAAACTACTGTCAAATAAAATACATAGGGCGCCAGGCATATTTGACTATCACGAATAATAATAAAAAAATTTGCTTTTGAAAAAATACTGTTTAATGAAAAGAGGGATTTTTAATGAAGGATAGAGGCATTATAGGTGAAACAAGGCTCGGGGGAATCCCTGTGAAAGACCATTAAACACTGAAAGGGTTAAATAAAATATATACAATGACACCAAGACTATACAATTCTTTATTTGAATAAAACAATATACAAAACTACTTTTTAAAAAAAGTTATGTCCTGACAAATTACTGCTACTGTAAACAGCATATTACTGGTGGTCTGCCAAATGAGCAGGGTTTGGGCATTCCTGTGTTGTTTCTGAAGAAACTGTCATTGATAGATTCAGATGGCTCCAGGAATTATGGGGCAGGCACATACCAATGACCCCACTATTCGCCATTCTAACCCTCCTGATAGTAACGCTAACCCACTTGAATTTCCACATCTGTTTGTAGAAATAATGAACAATGAATAGCGAAAGTGTAATACTCTTCATTAACTCCTCTTCATTGGATGTACAAAGGATGGTCAGGAGTCTGGGATGGTCAAGCTAAGAGAGCGATCTTCATGATAAGAGCATGATTGTAAGAACACAATATAATAACCTCTATGAAAAGAAAATAAAGGAAATTGTGACAACTGATAAAATTCTTGGTACTGGGAAAAGTTCAGAAACCACTACATTGGGGCACAATCAATAGAAACGTCATTCAGTCCTGCTTCTGAAAGAAATAGTATCAACAATATTCTAGTGAATCGGGATTTTACTAAAAAAACAAAGGTATCAAATGCATGATAAAAAGTAGATAAAAGACTTATGGAATACTGAAAGGATTTTAAACATTTTATTGAGAAGTTAGGTATTTTCTCCTCCTTCCTCCCAAGCCTCTTTATTGGTCAATAAGAATATGAATCACATTAATAGTCCAATCGGTGGGCTCAAGAAGTAAGATTGTGCAAAACACATTTTTTCAGGACAACACGGAAAAGTTAAGATTTGTAAATACACTTTTAATCCTATATCTCTGGATTTAATGATCATTCAAATAATAATTTTTCATCAAAGGTAACTACTATTTATAATATTTTACTGCATAGATTCAAATAGAATTGCCTAGTTCTTTAGCTTCTTGTTAAACTTTTGAACCATTTTTGGATGTATATGCAGATCACAGTATAACAGGGATTATTAACGCCCCTTATTCCTGAATGTGATATTAACCAGTTAGATTCTGTCACTCACACAGAACCAATACAAATTTATCTAGTGCACACCGAAAGGTCTATTAAGTTAAACATTGAGCAATAGTAAAAGAACAGTAACCAATAACAACCAGTCAGTATGATTGCTTTTACAAATCTGACTACAAAAGATGAAAACATTGCTACGGATTGCAGCACTTGGTGCATCAATGCAACTCAATAATAGATGTAAAAAACTAACAACTAGCTAACTTATGATAAGAATACATTTCAGGTTAGTTACCTTTTATGTAATGATGATCTGTGCATCACACAAACTTTCTATTCTAGGGGATCTAAAAATTCTGTTCTCATTGTAGAAAATGTACTAACGCACTTTGACATATTTCATTAGCAAACAACAAAATGCAAACTACTGGAAGGCAATAAACACAAATTACAAGCACAGAAAAGCAACAACTAAATATGTATGATGTGCTGCAACTGCAGGTTAAACTTGTAAAGAGAATTTTTATGCTGTTAAATAATAAAATATAGAATGACGTTTTATATTTATAAACTGTATCATTATTTAATATTGACATATTAGACATTTCTATTAGACACAAAATAATCTACTCCTGGTGTCATTTTTTAATTGTTTATATTTAAAATAAATGATTTTGTAAAAATAAATACCTATGACAGCTTAGTTTTATAAAAGATTAATTTAAAATATAGGAATACAGTATATATATATATATATATATATATATATATATATATACCCATAATAAAGTTACCTTTTGCATATAGGTCCAGAAGCTTGATGTTTGGAGAAATGACTGATTATTGAGAGAACTGAGGGATTATACGCAAAAGCAAAGCCCCATTTAAATGAAAGCGAAGTAGCTTCTCGCAGCAATGTGGTATATTTGTTAAATAGTGTTGTGCAACAAAGGGTTTGGTCTCTGTTCTTAGTTCCCATAGGCAGTGAAATCACTTTGGTAAACTCAAAAACCTTCAACCACAACAAAAGACACCCATCCCCAAGCCCAATTCTATCAGCGTTCTTTTCATTGCCAATAAGCAAGAGGGAGCACAAGTAAGTTCATCAAATATAATCTAGGACTTAACTAGAAATGTGTGGGGGATACTTTCAAGTTGAGAAATCTGGTTTGGATCTGTGTATTGTTTGAAGCCTAGGAGACCCTAAGAAGCTGCTTAACATCTCCCCATCTCTATATTGTAAATATTAACATGGCTTAAAGGAAGGGCTAGTTTATTTTTGGGGTTAGAATTAGAGGATAGGTCCTGATTTCTCTCTGTGCTCACACCTGCATTCAAACCATACGGAATCAAAACCAATATTGTGTTAGTCACTTTTATCCTTCTCTCCTTTGGCCATCTGAACAGGCTGCATGCTACTGAAACGAATTGTGGATTTATTGCAGGGAAATTAGCATAAATTATTACTAAACCTGCAAACGTGTGGGGTCCTGCTTTTGGGGAAAACAGAAGTCTATAGCTATCCTTTCATGCAGAAAGCTGAGCTTTACACATCATGATGGAAAGACTGAATAGCTGTGGTTGGAAGAAGATTCCCATTTGCTTAGCACATTGATATAATTGACTTATGTGTATTTTATGCTGTTTTCCCAACAACGGTTCAATCTTTTTATTCAAATGAAACTCTAAAAAGCCCCCTTTTTTGTATTTGTTTTGCATTCCATCACAAAGAGATGCATACTCTTTCAAAAGACACACATTTCACATTCTATTCACTCCATTTTAACATCAACAAACCATAGTAAAACACATTTTCAATACACAGTACCAGGTTTTGCAAATTTCAAGAAAGGCAGTGGTGTAGGTATACCCCAATATAATGGAACACTAATTTTGGTGTTTTTATATGTTGAGCTAAATTTATACTCTTTTAATACAACTTTTTATCCAGGAATGCAATAAGAAGTTTATGCCAAATTGTAAATCTCCTCTCATAATATTACAATAATTGGGTTTAAAAAAAAGGAGAACTCAAAATAAAGACAATAATTACACATAAATAGAATAGTCTTCAATATATGAATGCAGTAAACATATATGTATATAAATATATATATATATATATAATTATTGTCCGAATTTGTAAAAAAAAAAAAACTATTGTTCCCTATAAGTATAGATATATTATTTTTTAGAATATTTTATAAATAAATAAAATAATATTTTTTTTAAATAAAAAAAAGTATTGTTGCATTTTTACACCTGAAAAATATGCTTATTTTTATATTAGTACTAAGCAATTTAGTAAATAATTATTTAAAACATATAAAACAAGTCTGCTATTCCATGTACATAATTACATTAATTTTTGGCTGTAATAACCTTCTTTTTTTATGTAATAATTTGTAAAAGAAAAGAAAACACATAGAAGTTGTAGAAAAATACAATCAACAAGTTACTCAGTAAGCATTTAGACAATAAATTAGCACCTTCATTTACTCCACTAATATTAACAATACCAACATATTATTCATCTACCTATATTAGTAAACAGTCCTAGCTATGTGCACAGTTAATTAATTGTAATCCTTTAAGATTAAATATTTTTCCTTCAATAGATGACTGCCCCCAATCAATTTATAAAAATAACTTTTTCTAATTTAGAGGAGTGAAACATAATATCAGGGGCCGTTAATATGGAACCTTATTGGTTATGCAGAGAGAAGAAATATTGGTAAGCATATAGGTCAGGATTTCTGCAAATGAATTATTTTCTTTTACCTGAATTTAGGAGGTCATATTGTGCTAGTGCTCAAGTGCTTCTGTTAATATTGGGAAACGTGATTCTGCATTTCAAGTAACTAATCTGAATCACAGCAGCTATTTCAATATTAATGAAATTGTTTAATCTCCTAAATTCATCGTGTTTAAGTAACGATTTGGTGATTTACTGACCAGCAAGAAAAAAACTGTCAATGATGTTTTTGCTTGTCCTAACACATCTTTTGTTCAGCTACATCTAAATGTACAAAGCCCTCTGGGGTTAAAGATACCTCATTTGAAAGGTAATTTACACCAAGTTGACTTACTGGGAGCAATAAAATTTAAAGTCACATAGATGATCTGTGATGTAGAATTGACTCAGAAAGGATTAAAGAACCATCCTTAATTTATATTAAAATTACAAGTAATTGTTAACAGACAATAAAAACATGATTATGTTATGTTTCCAGAAGAAGATATTCTTAATTATCTTTATTAAATACAACAAATATTTGATAGAAAAATCAACTAAAAAGTGTTTGTTAGAATAATAAAAATAATGTGGTTTAAATATTAAAAATGTGTGGTGTTATACATTAATTACAAAAAACAAAGCTGTAATGATTGTGGCATGTCAGTTATAAAAAGTAACCTATTAAAGATAATTTTTCCTAAATAATATGGAGCAAAAAAATTTGTTTTCCCTTAGCATGTATACAGCTAATTAAAATTATTTAGGACAGAAAAATTGTAAATAACTATCATGCTAGATATACTTATTCTTTTTACAATGACCCTTGCTTTTTTGCTTAAACGTATATTTATTTTTTTATTACAGATAAATAAAATAATTTTCCCTAAAGTAATGTGAAAATCAAAAATAATTGTTAATATGACAAAATTGATGCATTATTATCAGTTTTGTAAGACTTCATGTCCTGCTAATATATAAATATATATATATATATATATATAAATATATATATATATATATATATATATATATATATATATATATATATATATATATATATATATATATATATAGATAAATAGATAATGTGAATTTTATGTGTTTAATTACCTTTTAATTTGTTTATTTTCACACTGGTATATATATATGTGTGTGTGTAAAATATTCTAAATAATAATATTTTAACAACAAAGTTTTTTACGTCATATAATTGTACAAGCCGCACATAGGGATTTTTTGTGTGCTTGCTTGTTAAATACATTTTATTCCTAAAGTTGTTCAGCAAACAAATGACAAAAGTAATTTTAAAATAAGGCAATAAATCAGGAACATTTTTTTCCTATTACAATCCTGTAAGTTTTTAGATTTTTAGCAAAGAACCTAAACAACCACCTGAAGGAGAGTTGCAAAACCTAGTGACAACTTATAGCAGGAAGAACAGGAAATGTGGGATTCAGATGATTAATATCATAATAATCACCTGCTTGGTCCCTGGGAAGCAGAAGACATAGAATATCCAACTGTAAAGAAAAGGAAGGGTAACTTGAGGCAAAAACTGCTAACAGATGAGGACAATGACAAATGCTTTCTAGGTGGCTCCAATTTACACTGTGTTTTAGGCAAAAATAACTTCAAGAAGTTTTATCCCATTTTGTATTTTTAACACTTTGTTACAACAGTTACTTTTGATTTGAGATAAATCTTTCTATTTGGTATAGATACACTTACAAACCTTTGGGTGGAGGAGAAGTGATAAAGATGCATCTTAAAGCTTTAACATCTGGCTGTTTATCGGCTGTTTAAGTACAGAGTACAAGGTTATTATGTGCCTGAATGACTGGAGATTATCAGTGCCATCCCTGGGGATTTAAAATGGGACTGCTTTAGAATCTAATGAATTGCTCTTCTACCACTCATCACATACCTCTTTTTCTGTATTAATTCATTGTTGTCTATTTGTGACTTGTTAGTTTGTGTTTCTATCACATAACATTTACTCTCCCTGCTGATCATCAGCTCTGCCCTTTCTTCACACTCTTAGCTATATGCATGAGATATGTCTGCATCACAAATTGTCTGCACTGTAGTGAAAACATTAGGAAAGGAACACTAACAATAACATAGTGCTCAGTCATAATACTTTATGCACTGCTGAAAATGCTAATTTGTATATTAGTATCGTATCCTCTTATATTGAAATAATGCACTTGTTGATAGTAAAAACACCTTTAACAAATCAGCTGACATTTCTATAATCAGTCGTACAATTATTTTATAATCTAAAAAAGTAAAATAATACACTTATATACAATGTGGTAAAAAAAAAAAAAACTTTATTTGTAAAAATGTTTTGAAAAATGCACAATAATACTCTGCTTTCCATTGTACATGCTTTAGAATACACATAAGTAAAGATAAAAAACAAGTAGGAAAGTGTAATGTATAAAGATTTGCAACAGAATAGACATGTGACTATTTGTCTAATTATCTATCATTATATGTATATATTCACTTGCACACTCAACACGAAGTAAAGAAGAACATACATGGGACACAGTTCCATCATTTGCCCGGGAAGCCACTATGATTATAAAAAGGGAGGCAAGCTTAAGTTGTACTTAACAAAGTAAAAACAAAAATCTACAATTCTGTTAACACATTTCTCTATTTATATACAGTGCTTATACTCACATTAAACTAATTTCATCTAGATAATAAAGCAAGGTGAAACATTCTGCACTATTTTTGCCTAGCCTGAGAAAAAGTGGCCTCCCCCTCCTGTTAAAAAGTAAAAGCGCTGTCTTAAGTTAGCTAACAATACAAATCAGATAACAATATAGAACAAACAGAATACCACAGCCAAGCAATTTCCATGTCAAACATCCCACTGCTCAGTAGCTCCATTTGTAAGTGTGAATTGCAGACTAAGCTCCCTGCAATGCACACAGGAAGGTTGGTGCATACCTTCACACACACTGTTACTGGGTGCCATCACACTTCAATTCCGGTTGCTGAGCCTTTTCACCCCTTGCCTTGTCTTCAAATGGAAATTATTTCTATTGGCCCAAGGTGTCCATGTAAATAGGTGTAAATGAAACCAGATTATGCCTTTCTTTCCCCCACGCCCCCTCCTCCCTACTCTCCCTCTTCTTTGCTCCCTCCCTTCTCCTCCTCCCAAGGCGATTGTCATATGATAGCAAAGAAGTGGCACATTAATGAAGCGCCTCTACAGGGGTCTTTTCTGTTCATGTCACCACATAAAACTATCAGATGGTTTGAGGAAGGACATGGACACAACTACTTAGCTTATCTCCCACCCAGCAAAGGAGAACTACTTTCTCCTGCTCCCATTCAACTGCTGCTTAGAAAAGGAGCTTATTTGTGATACTAAAGACGAGATCGGAGTTTATCCAAGAAGAGACCAGTCTGGCAACCGATTGAATTAAGACTTGCGGTATCAAATTTTCCTTTTCTGGACAATATTGAAAAAAATCTGTGACCACTTTACAGATGCAGAGTGTCAACTTTTAAAAAGTTTAAGGTACGACTTACATTTTATTGTAAACTTGTTTTTTCTTGTTGTGCTTGTGTTTTTTTATGTTAGCGTGCTGGATATGTTGTCATTTACAAAATAGGCAAACAATGTTGACTTGTTAAAAAACATACACTAAATGTGAGTTTTTATGTTTTAGAGCTGCTAACCTAATATCTTTCTTTTTCAATGTACAGGTTGCCTTTGAGTGAAGTGACAATGCCTCGACCAGGGAGAAATACATACAGCGACCAGAAGCCCCCTTACTCATATATCTCCCTTACAGCTATGGCAATCCAGAGCTCTCAAGAAAAGATGCTACCCCTAAGTGAGATCTACAAATTCATCATGGATAGATTTCCCTATTACAGAGAGAATACCCAGAGATGGCAGAATTCTCTGAGACATAACTTGTCTTTCAATGACTGTTTCATCAAGATACCGAGGAGACCTGATCAGCCTGGCAAAGGAAGTTTCTGGGCACTTCATCCCAGCTGTGGTGATATGTTTGAAAATGGCAGTTTCCTGAGACGTAGAAAGAGGTTCAAGGTGATGAAATCGGACCATCTTGCCCCTACTAAACCATCAGATGCAGCGCAGTACCTGCAACAGCAAGCAAAGCTTAGACTAAGTGCACTAGCTGCCTCAGGTACCCACTTGCCACAGATGTCAACCTACAACCTTGGAGTCTCTCAAACTTCCAGCTTCAAACACCCTTTCGCTATTGAGAATATCATTGCTAGAGAATATAAAATGCCAGGTGGACTTGCATTTTCTACAATGCAGCCAATGTCAGCTGCCTATCCACTTCATAATCAATTGACTACAGTTGGCAGTTCCATTGGCACAGGTTGGCCTCACATGTACAGCTCCAGTATGATAGACACTACCACCCCTATATCAATGACCAACAGTGATTACAGTGTGAGTGCCTATGGGGTGCCAATCAAGCCACTTTGCCATGGAGGACAAACTTTACCTGCTATCCCAGTACCTATTAAACCTACCCCAGCAGCCGTGCCAGGGCTTCCAGCACTCCCAACCCATATCCCAGCTATTCTGTCGAACTCTTCTCCATCTCTGAGTCCAACATCTCCTCAAACAGCTACCAGCCAAAGCAGCCCAGCCACCCCTAGTGAAACTCTCACTAGTCCATCTACTGCTCTGCTTTCTGTAGCTGTACACTGACCTTTTGGACTATTAAACTCAAACCATCAATCTAAATTTACTTACCTTATCTCCTAAATGAAAAAAATGTCATTTCAAGATGAGTTTACTATATAACTGTTCCAGTTGTTTATCCAGTATGGATTTTTTTATCACTTTTACATCCTCATACACTTGAATCCATTTTGCTGCAAAGCAGTGCCATTAATTTAAATAATTTTGCACATCTTTTATTAAATGTATTGCAAAAGTAAAGGGCAGGCATTGCCAGGTAGCAGGTTTTAACGGCACATAGGGCAAAAATAAAAAAGGAATTTAGTATCATCCAGGTATTGCATTTTGTTATAGTTTCTATAAACTTTGCAATGAAGATGCTTTACTTTATTATCAATTTTTTTTTTTCTGGAGAATGTGCTGTTCTAAAGAATGTCCAAAGTATCCTGTACTTTGCTTTTATTTGCATTTTTTTACATAAATGAAGGTTTTCCTTTATATTACAAACTGTGCAACAACTTTGCCATAGCATAATGAGAGTTATCAGTTCTGAAAATGTTCACGCTGAGGATAATACTGTTGTAAAAATGATCTAAATATAAACAGAGAATGGTTAAAAAAATCTGATGTTTACACAAACACTGCCCTGTAAATATTGAATTTGTGATCTAAAGAATTGGCTGTACTTGTTGGCTGCCAATAGTATTGATCGAGAGGCACTGATTAGTCAGTAATGTCGCTGGATTAAACATACATATCTATTTATTTGAATTTTCAGGGGGGAATCACAAAATGCCCTGTCAAGTTGAATTAACAATTTGACTAATATTTTTAAAAGACCTTACAGATTGTGCAGTAAGGAGGGAAATGTAAATGTATTATGTGAATATGAATGAATATAAATTGTGTATAATGCACTTTTAATTGACACACATCTAGTTTTCATCAAGGCAATTTGCTAAGGTTTACAGATCCAAAAATACACTGTTGCTCTTTGGTGAATTTAATTTAATTACAAATAATCCTGCTGTCATCTAAACTGTGAAGAAATGGCCACTCAATTTTCTTGTTGTACAGAAGGCATGACATTTGCGTATTTTGATGTTATTATTCCCAGCATGTGTGTATGTCAGACTACAAGAAAAAAAATATGTGTCTGCGTTAAATTATGAACCTAGTCGTCCAAATAATATTTTCTCATTAAAATGTTAATTCCTTATGATTGAGTGTCTTTCTCCTTTTTTCAGTTATTTATTTTGTGATATTTTATATATATATATATATATATATATATATATATATATATATATACACCCTGTGCTATCATCTATCATTACTATTATTTAATGTAATAAAGTTATACAAATACATCCGGTAATTTATTTACCATTTGTATTACTGAAAATATTCAGAAAGTTTTTAGAATATTGTTTTACAAATTGAATGTACCTGTCATAAAAAGGTGCTCATGAACATAGTGTGCTAGCATTTCTAGGTGCATCCGTTGAAAAGGATGCAGGAGCAGAAGATATATATATAATTTAGGATTTTTAAAGTAAAAGACCATAAACAAACTAGTGAGTTTAGGACAAAATTCTACAGATTATATTGACAATCCTATTTAGGGCACACAGTTAAATTATATATTTATATATATATATATATATATATATATATATATATATGGAGTTGTGTGGATTTTCCTGTATGGGATTTCAAAAAAGGCAAGAGAAGCTTGTTGCAGTTTTTTAGATGTAAGCAAAAAAAACTCAAAAATACTTTTTCATTTAAATTATTCCTATCACCATAATAATATGCAGTAATATTTTCAATATTTAAGACCAAAAGTTTAGTTTCCCAGAGAAAAAGAAGAATCGTAAACGTTATAAAAAGGATGTTCATAATTAGACATGTAAGAGTGGAGAACCACAAAGGTGTAACTAAATCAATCTCCTTTAGCAAGTAAATAAAAATATTTATAACATAGAAAATATGGAGAATTTGCAATGAAGCAAATATAGGTGTATTACTATATTTCAGTAAGTATTACTGGCTTTTGATGCAATGCAGTCATTAAGGTGATTAAAACGTAGGTATTTTCAGCAAACCCACTGAAAACAATGGCTGTGAAAATTTTCAAAAAAAAAAATATGAAATTTGGCATACTGAAGTAAAAAACAAAATATATACATTATTTACCACTTTTCAAATTTAAACACTTTTCTAAAACCAAAATGTTCGCATCAACTTTGCTTTGACATTTACTATGCAATTTGCTATAAAGGCAAATTTTAATACAGTACATATTAAGACCAGTTAATTGAAAGTGAAAATGTGTGAAAAAAGTAAAGGTTCTGTTGTTCGGTTTTAAAATTGTTTAATTTCAAGCTTATCAACGAGCAAGTAGGTTGAATGAATGAATGAATCAACAGCTTTGTTTTACTTAATCCCAATTAATGGCTCAAGTTCAAAGTCAATAAACACATTTAAGAATGATTAAAGAAAAACAAAAAAAGAGAAGAAAAAGAAGAACCCTTGTTTTAGGTGAAGTTTTAGGAAGTCAGTACGCTTTAGAAAATTTTATATATAAATATATGCAAAAAAGCACAAACACACACATATACATAACCAGCACATTCACCCATACACACACACATGTATTACAAAAATATTTTAATGCATGATTGTTCATACATTTATTTTTAAATTATCATTTATTTTTTTAGATGCTTGTATATAAAATAGTTTAAAAAGAATTGTTATTTACAGTCAAATAATGTGAAATCAGGCAGCTAAAATATATATAAATAAAGTGAGTACACCAAATGTCAGCCTTTTCTTACTGAGACCATTATTTGTTTTCACCCAACTAACAACAAATTACCTAATTAATATGTTTCAATTACAGCATGGAAAATAGACCCTCTGGACCTCCTGCGGTGTCCTTACAATAGGCTCAGCTCTCACTTTAGGAATTCACACTAACTTCACATCTGTTTCTTTATTTCTCACTTTTGATTTTCAAAACCTTCTTAAATTCAGCTCTAAACAGTGGCAAGGTTATATGAAATATGTCCCTGTGCTAAGAGAAGAAGAGAGGACGTTAGAGGATCTGGACTTTATTTGCAAGTTAGAAAGTGAATTCCTATTGAAGAGCATTAAACAAATATATTAGAATTCTGTCACTTTATGCAATTCAGTAGATCAAATAAAGGGCCCAGGCCACTTCATTCACATCAATAGAAATCCCAAAGAATGGCAAACCTAGACTGGGCCACCGATGTAGATTTAGCTTTTTTCTCCCCTCTTAGAGACAAAAAGACTGAATTCCCACAAACACATTACTGACTGGTGCACTAGGAAACCAGCACAGGAACCCCTTTGGAATTTAAATTCATCCTATCTCCCCGCCTTTTAGGATTTGTTTGCACTACAGTGCTGATTATATTGGATTCCTCTGTTAAAAAAGTAAAGGTTTTACAGACACCATTTGCCCCTTAGATCAAGGACATTTTTACCATCTACCAAAAACACATGGTAGGATACTAACATATAAATGAAAAAAAAAAAAGTAAAAATAAATGAATAAAAGCTATTTTTCTAAATGTACTACAAAAAACATATGATATATCCACATCGATTTAGAGCTTATATGACAGTGGCAATGCGTGTAGCATATTCTAGGTTGCAGAAGACTAAATGGTCACACTAGCACATTCCAAATTGAAATATCTTATATTATGGTCTCATACGTAGGAACAATTATTGCTGTTAAGTTGTTTTCAATAAAAACTGCACAATGAGTTATTCTTAATATTAGAAACTAGATTTTTATTGTATTCAAGCATTTTGCTTTTTTGCCTATTTGAAGTGCCTCTTTTTATCTGCATTTGCTTTCTCTATTTCCAATAAGCTTGCCTTTAAATACTTTTTATTTATTGGTATTTATTTATATTGTATAGCGATTGTAATATGTATATAGGAATTTTTTTCAAGTAAGATTTTAAATACCATGTTTATTATTATACAATACAGGATACAGATTCAAATATTATACAAATATTTAACAACTTCTTACCAACATGACAGGTGTCTTCAAGCCATTCTAATAATCAATGAAATAATAGGAAAAATAAATCTTTGCAAATACTTTAGTTAGTATTGATGTAAAATATTTCAATGCATGATTAGTAGCCAAGATTTGCTTGCTTTGTGGGAAGTGTATAAGGCAGTAAGTGTCCAGACTAAATTATATGGAAAAGAAAGTAGAAAGTTACCTGTGGTGGTCACCATTAATTTTAAACTTGTAGAATGGTCAAGTCGGACTCACAAATGTAATAATTTAGACATATATGTACCTAAAACTTTGCATAGACTTTAGATACCAGTTAAAATATTTGACTACTGAATAGTCGCTTGTTTAATTGACATATGAATGCCAGACCAATTTAACTAAATGTGGGTATTTATACACCAAGCAGGCATATTTCACACCAGCTGCATCTTGGAGGAACAATACCAAGGAGCTGGGAAAATGTATTCTGGGCACCACCTGGTGCCAGGTGGCATTTAGTAAGTTGTGTAAAGCCCAAAGACATACAGATCATAACACTATAATTTTATAGAAACTAACCAGACTAAGCAGCAATCTTTTTTGTATCTAATAATTTTTTTAATTGTTTTTACTGTATTTTTTTATTTTTATCAAACAGCAGCATGTTCAATTCCACTTTTCAGTTTTTATATCAAGTGCATTTTTCCATACCTGAGCTGGCAAAGATATGCTGTCTTATAATGTGCTTGTCGTTTGGTCAAATTTAAGGGGTAAAAGATATGTACATAACATCGGTATTCTTAGTCTGGGCATAACAACTGGCATTCAGAGGAATAATGATTGACTGCTTTCAGGTCATTAATATACCTTTATGAATTTAGATAGCATTAACACATGTATTAATCTCCCCACCATAGTTATATGTCATTAACAAAGTTCAATGCCAATTTCGGGAGGGGGGTGCCAATGTCTGTAGGCTGTTTTGGCCTTTTATAACCACAGTGGATGGTCTCTTCCCATTTCCATATGGTACTTCATTTTACTTAGTCAATCCAAAAATGCAGAATATGGTCAATTTCTTGGAAATGGTGCTGACTATGGACAGTATATAAAATTTATCAGCATAATTCCAATTAGTTCTCCTAGTTGGTTCACATAGTGCTATGCTTATAAAGTAGGCAATCTAACATTCCCTCAAACATTTCCTGGTGAAGAATCTACCAGTTCTATGTGTTTCAATGACAGTAATTGATTCTTCACTAGGGAATGTTTGAGGGAATGTCTGATTCCCTGTTTTTTAAATAAAGCCTATGGGGCACTAATGGAGGAAGTTAACTACAATTTTAAATAATTTTTATATTTTGCATCTGTTATGAAACTTATATGGGTTGCCATTAATGACTAAGTTGAAAAAAATAAGATAATGAAAACATACAAATAATTGAAATAATTGTTTTAAGGTTTATTAGAATGTATAAGATACAAACAAAGACAACAATGGCCCTCTGTAGAGAAAAGAAAATGAAAATATTGTCAGGTGCATTACTGTGATTTACCTATGAGCTGATAAATACCTGTTTACCTTCACACATTACTTAGTATACTTGTACTTAACATGAAAAATTCTGCTGATGCTAGGTGCAGTTTTTTCAATTAGCTTTCAATTACAAGAAAACATGCTATGCCACATTCAAACTTACTCAAATATTTTACAACCAGTATAAAAATTTTCTCCTAATCAAAAGTAATAAAAAAAAAATTATATGATGGGTTGTTTTATTGATACGTCTGGGATGTTAAAACTACCAGATTATTGAAGGATCATATTGAGACATGGGGCCATTAATATTTCTTGTGAATTATACAATATATCAATAGACATGCTAGCTTGCATTTTACAAGTGATGTGTTTACCTAGGTCTGAAAATATCAATAGAGTTCCCAGTTGTCAGATGATCACAAGGAGCACCTGGCCTTTGCAACGCTAGGTCTCAGGTTCCAATCTCGGCCAGGATACTATCTGCATGGAGTTTGCAGGTTCTCCCTGTGTTTGGGTGGCTTACCTCTGGGTACTCACATTTGGTTGTGAATCCCTTTGAGGAACAGCTAGTGTCATGACTATGGACTTTGTAAAGCCCTGTGTAATTTGTGAATTTGCAAACTGATCACATTTGTTATACCAAACTCGGTTTACTTCGCTTCATTGCAGACACAAGAATTTTCACCCGTGCTTGGGATCTTCAGGCATTTTGATCGCTCCAAGAGGGAATAATGTAATTTCTACGCATACATGCATTTTCCACCTTAATTCTCAGTAAAGGCTGACAGACCAACCAATATGCTAAGAGATGTACTACTAAAGCAGATTTGGTTTCTTCAAATTGTTTTTTTTTGACAGTCAACACTGTTGAAAAATTAGCACAACATGACCTTCCATATTTGCTGTCCATTCGAAGGACCTGCCTATATAATATCTGTCCGTTCCATAGACTTTGAATACAGTGAGTACAAATGACAGTGATTAGTTACTTCTAATGAAAATACTCCTGTTAATAATTATTAAATAATTATTGCTTTATGTATTCAGTATGAAGCTATACGTTAGATGTTTGTGCTCATTACCTGATATATTTGTGACAATGGTAGATCACCTACATTGACATCTACATTAGATGTATAACATTGAAATATATTACTTATTTTTTCAGTCATTAGTAGGCACTTGTTATAAAAAGCCTCTTTTGTTAACTTTGGACAAAAACAACTTATTTGCAGTCTCCCTTTTCCTTACACATAATTGGGTGATCTTTGCAAAGTGAATTTTTACCACACTCACTAAGCTAAGCAAAATATTCCTTGCAGAGCAAAAATTTGCTTTACTATTTGAACAGCCTAAACTCTGATAGTAAATCAACCACATTGTTTATTTTTTTATCAATATAATAGCTACTTAATCAAGAGTGAAAAAGCAGTTAGTGAGAAATGTTTTTAGACATATATTTTTTTAGGTTACAGAATTTCTTCTCACCTGAAAAAATCTAAAACTTTGAGCTAGAGTCCTATGAAAACTTTCCATTTCACATCAGAAGAGAGAATTGTATCTAAAAAAAATAGTAAATAATCGTTAAAAAGGCTGTTAGTAATCTCTGCAATTACATTTATGGTAGATCAACTACTCTTAGAATTTGGCAATGTAAGCAGTGACCTCCTTCGTTTCCGGTTTCAGTGCTCAGCTTTTCCCCCACACCAATCCCATGCCTTTCTCAAACTTTTAACCCTGCGGAACCCTGGAAATATATTTTATGTGCTAGGAAACCTGGGTTTGGTTCCATGTTACCTACTTTGCCAAGTAGCAATGGCCACAAAACTATGAGGTCATCATTACATGAGAGAAGAGGTAGTCAAAGCTCAAGCAACCCCTAGCAACCTCTAGAGGAACCCTATGGTTCCAAGAAACCCTGGTTGAGGCTGCTTTAGGGATTAGAAGGATGGGAGGATAAAATCCTAATGTTTGGTAGAAATAACTGAGCTATGAAAATAAAGCAAAAGTTAAATTGAAAGAGTTCCTGCAAATTTAAGAATGACTTACTCCACAGAGGCTGCTGTTACAGGGGTCAGTGAGAGCTTATTTGAAAGTATACTTATTATTAGTTAAAAATATGTAAAAATGCAAAGGCACTTAGCTTGACCACAGTTCTACTTGACAGTGTTTACACCCAAAACTTTAGATGTAAGGGGATAGTCTCTGTTAGAGAGATTTCCTCTCACTTTGGGCAATGGATCTGGTCCACAAATGAAAACATTTTCAAACAAATAGCAAATGTATTTTAAGAAATCCATTTCAGGTTAGCTTGATCACACAGGTTCACTGAGGAAAGTGTATCAATCAGTGAAAAAATCAGGTGTTTCATTTGCTTTTAGCAGACAGAAAGCAAGGGAAAATTTGGAACAGGGAAATGGACCAAAATGCAACTCTAAAATATGTTCTAGCATTCTTCTACTTATCTTTACATTTTAAGTTTTGTACGCCCATTGCCTGGTGAACGGTAGTTTCCATAACTGTTCTATATTTTAGTAGTGCTGGATGTTGGTCATAGGGGTGAAAAAAGCATTGGAAATGGAGATATGTACGATGGTGTGCCAGATGAGCTGTTTATTTTGGATGTAGGACACTTTTATGATTACCAAGATTCACATTTAGCAGTGGAAACTATAAATTCACCAGTCATTCAAAAAAACTCAAATGTAAAATCAAATCATATATATAACTGTTGTGTCATTTTGGCTCTATATTCTGTCTTCTGTCTATCTGATCCGTGAGTTGCATGGCTCGGTCTGTCTGTTTTTTCAAAATCAGAAAAATAACCTTATTTTGGGGATTTGTTTTTCTGTGTTTGGTTTAGGATGGCTCCACTGTGTTTTGCAGGGGTTAGGTTGAGCTTCTAGCCCTAGCCATAACCTGCTCAGTTACGTGTTTTATATAATGCATTATTATTAAGCCACCCATAATAAATCAATAATACAATTCATAGACATCAATCCGCCTAATGATTAGATAAAAAAAAACACATTGGTAAATGGTAAGAGATCTAGCTTTCTGTTACACAATGGTCTTTGTTTACAAATAGTAGAGCGTGTTCACTTAGAAAAGTATATGTTTATTTTGCAAAGTGTATGTCCACACTTTATATACCCAAACATGCAAATGAAAGTTTAAAAACAGGACTTTTTCCTAGAAATGATTGGATGACACAGTTTCATCTAATTTATCAAAGATAAGTGATTATTCACTCTTTAAAATCAACATATAATATTTGCATTATATCTTTAATAAATTACCCTACATATCAGACTTTATTCTGCTAACTTATCCTATCCTATATTTAAAAAGTACAGGAAACATTTTCCTTCAAGATGCTTTAAGATAAAAAGAAAAAAAGCTATTTATGTTGAACTGTTTGGTGAGATTTTGACAAGTTTTATTGAGATTTGTTGAGCCTCCAAATAACAATAGATTTAAATGTAACATAATAAAGCATTTCAGGTAGGTTTATCTGTGACTCCTTTGTACACTTGGCCAGTCAAAATGATAATATAGACAAACTGTGAACTGCAAACTGCATTATCCTGCAATTTCTCATTATTATGCAAAAATATTATATTCCCAGCAACTGTCTCATCTATTTATTGTTTGGTTACTCATCTGGAAATTTTAATACTTTCTTCAGGGGTAGGGCTGGCAATAAAAAATTGATCTATATATCAAACTTTTAACACCCAGCTATCATCGTGTCCCATAATACAGATGGAGTGGCTATCAACTCTGTTTACTGTGAGGTTTTGATGCTGCATCATAAGAGCACTGCCAGAATCGAAACAGGCTTTTATCTAGTTAATAACATTAAATACATAATTTATTACAAAATGCAAATGCTGTGATACAAAGGAACAAATTCATTTTAGGGTTTGTTGATTAAGCTCTATTTAAGTTACCCAAAGATACACTTGATTCCTAATTCTTGGGGAAAAAAATAATGTGGGTTGGAAACGTTTGCTTGTCAATCTTTTATTTTCCGGAAATATGAACAGTGCTCAAAAATAAAGGCGGCTGAAAGAAAAAAATATATGCCTATTAAAAACACATGTACATACCTTTTGGACTTACATTAAGCCCACATCTGGATTGACCATTTCTACTTCAAATATTTAATGGAATCCAAAAGAAATAAAAAATTTGAATTTTCTTTATAAATTGGATGATTGGATCCCAAAGTAAACAACTGAGATCCATTTGTGGGATTTAAAGGGGGGCCATTAAATATTAGAAGGGCCACATTTATGGTGATAATATAAGATATTCTTTATCAGGCTTATTAATTCTTCTTACCAAAAATGTTACTTGGAGGTCTAAAACAGTTCTTGGTATAGACTTGAAACAAAACCATTTACAGTGTCAGAATAAAGCGTTCTTCAGTAGTACACATATGACAGTTGCTGCATCTAATATGTGTCACTTGGGAATACAGACCAGATTGTATGTCAAAAAACATATGTCGCATTAAATAAGGCTTACAGGCACATTCAGTTTGTTCCCAATGGCAAAGTGTCATGCCATGGGCTGGTCTTTCTATGAGGAAAGAGCCAAAAATAATCTCTGCAATTCCCCTGGATAGTTACCTTTGCTTAATGAAGGTGCATTTCTCCTACTAGTACATAATTGTGTTTCAATACACATGAACAACAAAGTATACATACAGTATACATTTTCCTGGTAAATGATTACTACACTGTACGTAACTTTACTATCAAAACTTCCTTGCTATCAATACTGAAATAAGAAGTGCACTGTACTAACACCCCTGGTCCTACTATGTGAAGGCATAATATTTATATATAAGGATGAGGTTTGGGCTTGAGTCGAACCAATGCAAAAATTGAGTGGGCAAAATTTAAGGGAAATCCTCCTATGAATGATTGTTCTTGGCTCAAGACTGACTCAAGATTGAAACTTCTTAGGGTATTTTCCCCCACGGGACTGAATGGTCTTTGGGTTTTTTCTTAGGCTATTGTCTCTTTTGAGTGTCATATTTTTGAGCAGTACTGTATAATATGTTAGTGTTTTCAAAATTAAAGTTATTGATAAAATACTACCAAGCTATAGGACCGAATACTTGTGAGATATTTTCTCTTTAGAGCAAATGTTCCTAGAATTTGTTGCATTCAGTAGTGATTTGTAATATCACTGTGGTATATTAGCATCATATTAGGTCATAGTGAGGAAGTTAGTTGTAAGTCATCAGGGGAGTGGAGAAGTTCACTCAGAACATAAAACACCATGAGAACATTTATCCTTAAAATAGAAGACTTACCTCCTATACAATTCATTGCAGCTCCGACTGCAGTACCTTCAGTCTGGGTCTGTCCCTACAGTACTTTTGGCACTTTCCCTGAACCCAGGCCATCATGAACATACTCCACTGAAGGGGCACCATCCCACCAAACTTATAGGTAATGTTAATATACAAGCAACATCGGTTCCAGAAAAAAAGGGCTGGTCTTGGATAAGGAAGAAGTGAAGGCCCTGAAGTATCAGGAGACTGGCTAGAAGACAGAACTAGGCATTAGGTATTCTGCAAACAGTTCAATCCAATAAGTTGATATGTCCACAGAGAAGAAAAGTTTTTTTAAACTGGCACGCAGCAGGATTAAAGACAAGAAACTCTCCGCAGTCATAGTCAGTGGTAGAATTAATCTATAACAACTTTTTCTACATGCATGATTTGGCAGACAAAGATGAAGGTTAGATGAAATATAGACCTTATTGTTCAACCACAGTGTTGCGGTTTAATTAAAAGATTTCTTTAAATAGCTGCCCCATCCAATAATTAGTATGCATAATTTATGCTTTGCCTAATACACAAGGGCAGTAGCCTGAATAATAAACTCAAATTAACCTTAAGTGGAAAAGATTGAATGGTCACATATTTATTTAGCTTAGGTTTGCAACAGTGATGAGGGTAAAGAGGCGAAATTCCATTTTGTTCATTAATTTTCTTGGAAGAGCTGTGTCCTTAGAGGGCAAATTCACTGAGCACATATTTGCAGACAATAAAGGTCATTTATAGATGTAGGAAATTAGGGATACACAATTCGGATTTAGTTTCCGTTGCCCATTTCATTGTGATTTCTGCATATGTTTTCATGGACAGAGAAGCCTTAGGGTATCGAGATGATGTGAAGGCTTCTTGTAACACCAATGCAATGTATTGTACAAGAGTGAAAATTTTTTAATAAAACAGGATTTTTTTGATACACCTGTGCTGCATTTAAGTGCAATTATAGAAAAATAAATGTATACAAGAGCTTTACAAGTTCATTGAAATGAATAGACACACTGGTTTACTTGTGATTCTAATGTGACAAGTCCTTCTCCTTTTACAAAAAACACACAGACACACATATCAGTGATGTTTGTTAATGCATGGGAATATTTGGTGTGACTAAGTCATGCTGGAATTTTATTATATTGGTGATATAGATTTGCAGACATGCTTTTGATTCTGCTTATGATCAGGCAGGTAAGTTTATTATATTGCAGAAGGGGCATGTTTTGCAAGTATTAGCTTCTTAAGTGCATTGTAGTTAGCATTTTTCTCTATAATGGAAAAAACTGAAGTAAAGCTACCTACACACTTCCAATGGTTCTCGCCCGATAATCGGTTCAGGGACTATATCGGACAAGAATCTGAAGTGTGTATAGCGCACGTCGTTCATCGTCAGAACAACTGTCCTGGTGGATCCACAGACGATGAACGACGAAAGATCGTAATGATAAAGTTAAGTGGGAGAGCGCGCAGCAGGGTGCTGTTCTGTCTCTCTTCCCCTCCCCTCTCCATAGAGCAGATCGGTGCTGTATGTAAAATATCATTCATGCATCGTGGTGTGCTTAGTCATTGGAAAGGATAGTGAAAGATCTTTTCCATCCTTTATAATTGCAAGTGTGTATGTGGCTTAAGTGTTACCACTGTCACAACCAACAACTGATTATCTTGTCATTTACGACCGCTTACAATAAAAAATACAGTACTCACTATACTATATTATACCTACATATATACAATAATAACATTCAGATTCAAAATTTGCTTTAAAATACTTATAAATTAGTTAAAAATTAATATAAAGTTCAGTGAATTTAATCAAAATGGTAAACACCTCTTAAAACAGGTATTAAAGCAGCATAAAATATGCAAAAAGTAGCTAAAACTGAAATTGAAAGAAAATTTTCCAAGTGGGGAAAACTGATACTAAATTGATTCACAGTAAAATAACACAAAATAAAACTCAAACAGAAAATAAATATCTGTCAGGGTTTCATCCCACAACCCCAAAGCACACAGTTAGGTTAATTGACTTTCCTTTAAAACTACCCTTAGACTTTTTTAATGACAAATGACTATAGTAGGGACATAATATTGTGAGCCCCTTTAAGGGAACCCAAGCAATGACTACGGAGTTTTTTGTTTAATATGTCGTGGCTATATAAATATATAAAGCCCATATATAAAAAGTTTAAAAATATAATTCTTAAAAGAAAATAGTTGGTTAGGATTGTTTGTTACATTCTTCATTATTCCCAGCAGGTATAACTGATGAGCTAGTGCAATGATTTAAAAGTGAATGTGTATTTAAAGCAGCTGTGGAGGTCTTATAAGGGTAAATTATGTTAATGGATTGTCTAACCAACTATTTTATTAGTCATCCATCTTGGATTTTTTCTGCCTGTGATTCCTAAATGATAATTGCTTGGCAATAGCTAAGGCAACCAATGACAAACAGTAAGAAGAACACAAAATTATGATTGACCAAGCAGACCTCAGGGTGAGAGAAATGCAGCAAGTCCTAGTAGTTCAGTCAAGTATGTAAAATCACTAAGGAACACAAACAATAGCCATTGTTATTTACTCAAATGGAAGAAATAGTTTTCTATGGAGTAAGTAGTGTGTAGTAGTGGTTAGTTTCCACTTGTGTATCTTAGACAATAGGAAGCCATTTGTTCCAGTAATCATTTGATGCTCTGATTAATCACTAGTAAATTTAGTAGCATGATTCTAGTAAAACATTGCTTTTGTCGCAATGTCCTTTATTCTCTTTCTAGAGACAACTTGGTGGTTGAAGGTGAAGCAAATTAATACGGAACTCATCTAAGATGGTCGTATTTATTAGCCCCATGTTTGTAAAAGAAGATCAATTATCACATTTACAACATTATGTAACAAGGTGACTCTCCCTTTTACAAAATGTTTTTTTTAATTTTTATTTTATTTTTTTTTAACTTTTTTAACTAATTCCTCTCCCCTTCCATCTTTACTGTTGTAAAGACTTAAAGGGAAACCCCTAGGTTCCTGGGATACTTACGTCACATACTCCATGAAGCTTTAGACATCTCCTGCGCATGTCCTAGATCAGGCACTGGCCCTGATTTATGAAAGCTCTCCAGGCTGGGGATAATACACTTTCAGAAGTGAAGCTGGGTGATCCACAAAACATGGACTGGATTTTTCAAAATTATTTGCTATTTGCTAGCAAATGTTTTGAATCCTGGACCAGATCCATTCCAGGTTTGGTGGATCACCCAGCTTCACTTCTGAAAGTGTATTATCCCCAGCCTGGAGAGCTTTCATAAATCAGGGCCACTGTGTCATCAGTTGCTTTCCTCAAATGTAAGAAAGCAAGCACTTAATCTTAAGCATGAGATTTGGAGGAAGATAGTCACTTGATCTCACACCTGTGCAGCTGAGACATCATGAAGAACTTGGAAGAAAGAAGATGGCGGCCTTGTTCAGGAATGGCGAGCACTGCAAGGAAGAAGGAAGCCAAGACAGTGCAGGATTCACGGGTGCAGTATGTACATCTATTAAGGGTTTTTAACACAAAAAGGTAATGTTTTTTTAAGTTCAGTTTTAAGCTCTAATCATTATAACTCACTGATATGCTGATCCACTCTTTCTTATTTCTAGGAAAAGTCCTGGCTTTGAAGATTTGTCCCTGAGAATGTTATTTTTTTTCCTACAGAAAGTGTTCCGTTTTTTATTTCTGATCAAAGATGACATCCATGTTTTTTTTCTATTTTATTTCTATTCTACACACTAAATAGTAAACTCTGATAATTTGGGTATGTGCTGATTATTACTGTATATAGCTGATGATAATTATTGTGCAGCTGCACATTGCAATCTAATTTTAATTAAAGTCATGCACCTGGGATGCTAAAACATATATCTATGCACACAATAAATTCCTGAATAATAGTCCCTGTATTGTACCTGGCAAACTATCTGTTTAAAACACAAAGAGCCCTGAACTGTTTATTGTGGAGTATCATTAAAGAGTAATATACTAATCTGCACCTGAATTAGATACACGATCAGGTGCTTACATTTCAGCAATAGGCTTTGAAAAGCCGTCATAGCCATAGGGTATTTAAAATCTTCATGAATGGAGAAATTCTGGTTGTCACATCTCCTGCAGCAGTATTTCTTTATCTTGAATGTACAACTAACAAGGTGCATCTTACTAGGCATTCCAAAGTTTGTAATTTTTCTACTCTCATAATAACTTTTATTACTTTTTATTTTGCATGGTATCATTACTCAGTTTAGCAAACAACCCCTTAACATGTCCTGGCATATTTGCTTGATATCGATTTGTAGTTAGCCAGATTTTTTTATTTATCTATTTATATAGCACTGTCAACAGCTGGAGTACTTTACAAAGTCCATAGTCATGTTACTAATACCAACTGTCTCTAAACTGAGCCTATATTCTAATGTCCCCTCCATGGTCATACCTCATATACATATAGTCTAAGGCATTGTTTTGCAAAGCCTATTAACATACCAGTATGTTTTTGAGTGAAAAATGGTATGCCTGGAAAAAACCCTTACAAAACACAGGAAAAACATACAAACTCTATGGAGATAGTTCTGTGAATCTGGTTAATTTGTTCTGCAAGGAGTGCTAGTCACTGCTCCACCCTACAGGAAAATTGTTTTGAAAATTAGTTTTATTGAAATTTGCCAATCACATGCACAGAGAAATAAGACCGCTTAAGAAAATGATGGTAAGAGTTGGTATTTGGCCAAATGTGTAAAACATGGCATCCCAAAAAACCCAGAGTTGAACATGACTGCATCCATTTCGACTCTCCGTTCCTTCTTTGGAGAATAGGTACAATCTGAGGTGCACATTTATACATGACAACATTTTTCTAATATATATATATATATATATATATATATATATATATATATATTTAACATCTAATAGCTAAAGTCAGACAACCCTGCATGACCATTTTTGGGGAATTAACTAAAGGGACTTATGAGGATTTCAATATCTATGCTTTACAACTGCCAAAAAACTACATTTGTGTAACTTTTTATTGGAGAAACTGATTCTGCAGAGATTGTTAATTAGGGCAGTACATGGCCAGCTTTACAGCTGAAATATGAACTCATGTTAAAACCACTGTCACCAGACAGTTCTGCATTACTTGGAAACTGTGTTTTACTTTAACTTTAAGTAGTAGTTAACAAAAAGTTGCACTCTTTTTGAACTTTGCTCATTTGACACTGTTTACTTGTAACACCTAGTTAAACCAATTATCCTAATGACTTTACTTTGTACAGCACACATTCCCCAGGTGAAGGTGGGTGGGTAGGTTGTTTCATAACTGCAAAACCTTTTATTAGTGAAACCATGCTTGACATTCATAAGACAAATAGGGCTAAATTGGCCATAGTCATAAATTATAAATAGATTAAAGGAGTTGGTTTTGGGTTCAATATGACATAATGTAAATGTGATCATACAGTTAATAATGGCTCTGGTCACATTCCTTACATCACCTGGCCGTTTTCCTGATAGCGGCCAAACTTGTGGAATCCAAACTATACTTAAGAATTTAAATATGTTGTCTTGTTAAATGCTGTTTTTTTTTCCATAATTAAATTGAATTGTTGAAAATGAACTACCTTTCTCGGACTTAAACAAACCAGCCCAAGCCCTATGCCCCCCTCCGAATCAATCTTTAACCTCCTCCCCCCTGGTATGTTCCTTAATTTTGGTGGTTAGGAATGGTTTTGATTTATAATTACCCAGAACAAAAAAAAAAAACCAGATGTCAATAGGCTAGTACTTTGTGTTAAAATATAAAGCAATGTAAACATTAGTGTGCACTTTTCTAGTATGCATGTATTCATATTGCAATATGCACAGCCCCTTTAAAAACACATACTTGAAAAACTTGGGTTAGAGGTCTGAGGGTGCAAATAGAGGAGAAGTGTCCTAAATATTGAAAATCTAAAGCATGGCAATATTCATCTCTTTCAAACCATACCAGTATTTTAAATATAACACATTCACAATATTCCACTGAGAAAATTAGATTTTTACCTAACTCAGGCTTACTACAAATCCAAAGTGTCACTTTCATATATCAGGCCATTAATTACAGTGTTTATTTTTGGGAGGATGAAGCATTTTACATATATTTACTTAGAAAGCTGCATGGTTCCTCTAGAATAAATAAGGGCTATAATTCTAGACCAGAAAACCCACAGTTTGCAAGCGCTGCTCATCAATTTCCGACTGTATTAATGAGCAAAAGAGCTGAGACAGTCATTCATACTGTCTTTATGATAAGACTAACCTACAGGGCAAATCAAGATTAAGGACAAAGAGAAGACAAATTTCTGTTTAAACCCTTATGGTTCTGCAATCAATCATACATGCATACACGTGAGCTGTGACTTAAAACTAGGGCAGACACAGAGATAGTGTACATTTATAAAACCTGAATGATGTTCATACTGTTGCTTGCCTGTTCAAATATTATTAAGGAAATTCAATCAAATATAATTACTCTAAAGCTTTTATAGATTATTTTAAAGAGAAAGTTGACTTTTTAGAAGGAATATTACCACTGGGACTATGGTTTTACCTTGCTTTCCATGCCAGTTAGATATGTAGCTGTTATGCCTTCCTAGGGGTAGATATATTATATAATGTTACCATGTAGAGGTATTTATACATACAGGGCATTTATACATATCTTATGGTTCATGGAGGTGCACATACATCAGTGGTAAAGCCTTCTCTTGGCATAGAATTTTTTTTTTATTTTAGATGCTTCTCTATAAGCATCTTTCATTGCACGGATAGGTCTCACAAAGTGTAGGGCTGCACCCCCTCCCAAACTGGTCATTTTTTATTTATATCTCTTGCTTAGCTATTTTTTACTTATGCATCGCCAGCATATATAGTACTTTACATACATCTTTGTATACGTCTCTGGAGGAAAGTTAAAATTCCCCAGTGGCCCTTCACAATGTGTAATCCCTTCCACCCAAGGACATTACTGTTCCTCATCTCTGTACCTCTTTACCTGCAGAGAGAAATCCAATGCAGCCACCACATCAAAGAACTGGTTAGTTGTAATTTTGTCCTTAGCTTTGACATACAGTGTCTATTGCTCTTTAGTTTTTTACCTTTCAGACAAGCATTCATTTATGGTGTGTATAGAGTCATCAAAATCCACACAACTATTATTAAAGCACAATTGTACAATTGCCAGGATGGCCCTGCTCCGCAAGGTTGATTGTTGTTTTGTCTAGGTGTAAGTGAATTATTAGCTGTATTCTGCAGTTATATTTTGTTCCAACAGCCTTCTACAGATATGTTATAGTAAACCAGGTAGTGGTACAGTAACAACTAGAATGAATCCTCAAATATAATAATTATTTCATATACATTTATTATGCTATAGCGAATCATATACAGAAAAAGTACAAACCTTTTACAATAAATGTACTACTTCCATCCAATGTTTAAATATTATAGTTATATTATCTCCCTGTCAGAGAAAAAAATGTCAGCTTATTGTTAGTCCACAAAGTCCCAATGGATACCTACCTGTCACCTGTTACCTTACTACCTAAACTGTCACTTAACATGTGTTTAGTTTCTTTATTGTAATTCTAACAGGTTTGTTATATGACACTCTTTTAAATTTCAATAATCGGTAAAAAGGTTTAGCACGAAAAGAGATCAATTTACAGCCTGGAAGTCAGACCTGAACTTGCTAGTTGGCTGGGGTAATGCAGTAATGTAATGCAATCAATAATCAAATACAAAGAAGTCCCTGAGTGATAAGGGAAACTATTGAAGGGTGATGATTTGGGCATAAATGCTCAGATCTAACTGGTGCTCTTGGAAGTCACAACTCTTTGTGCTATCAAGCTGCAGTTAAAGCAACTGAAAATGTAAATATAGTGGCATTAGTATTTTACAAATCATATGGTGGTGGCACTATATAGTTATGTACAGAAAAATACTTTTTTTTATTTAACTGGGCTGAATCATCATTTTTATTACTAGGGGATTACTAGGATTTTGAAAAACTGGGTGCACTGCTGGGCACCCTAAAGAAAATATGTGGCACACAATTATTGTGCATGGTTACATTGCACTAAGCAGTGTATTTGGCTTAAGGGGACATAGTTAAATAGAACCGGTGCTTATTCACTGTATAAACCTATGATGTAGTGTTTGTATTGACGACCGATGCCTTAAGCTATATTACAAGTGAAATTCCCAAAAGGACACATAAACCTGTGGACAAAGGCTTATTAACAAAAAAACAATGCACTTAGATTATAAGCACAGAGATGATATTTTCTGAACCTGCTGTAAAGGAGAACTTTACTAAAATAGTTGAGGACTACTTGAGAATTTATGAAGGAAAGCCATCTCGGCACAGTTACATCTTGACAGATCTGATGACATATGATGGTGAATCATTGTCTGCAAGACAGGGGTAGCAGGCTATACACATTGGGCCTGATTTAGTAAAGCTCTCCAAGGCTGAAGAGGATACACTTTCATCAGTGAAGCTGGGTGATCTAGCAAACCTGAAATTGATTTCCTCAAAGTAATTTACTATTTGTCAGCAAATGTTTTGAACCCTGGACCAGATCTATTCTAGGTTTGCTGGATCACCCAACTTCACTGATATAAGTGTATCCTCTCCAGCCTTGAAGAACTGGAGAGAATAAATCAGGTCTAGGCAATCCATTGCAGTCTGACTGGCACTGTCTCTTGGCAACCTCAACATTCCCTCTTGTTACTGTACACCTTTACTTAGTGCTGCAAAGAAAATATCAAAAGTTTGGGAGTGTTATGTTATACAATGACTCAGCTACAAATAACTATGCCAATGGGATGTCCAATTTCAGTGATCAGTGTTAAACTACACCACGATTTTTATTACATTGTGTGCCACATTATCTTCATAAAACAGTATACCAGACTAAAGCTATGTACACACGTTCAACAGTTCTCACCCAATAATCAGCTCAAGGCGGATTCGGATGAGAATCTGGTGTGTGTACAGTGCCAGTTGTCCATCGTCCGAACGACCATCCTGGCGGATCCACGGACGATAGACAACTAACAATTCTAATGCAAGGGAAGGGGGAGAGCGAGCAGCAGGGTGCTGCTCCGTCATTATACCCCTCCCATCTGTATAGAGCAGAACGGTGCAGTATGAACACCACTCGTTCATGCATCGTGCAATAATAGTCTTTGGGAAGGATAGTGAAAGATCCTTTCCAATGACTAATATTGCACATGTGTATGCAACTTTAGAGGCTAAGGTAAACAAATTAGGAAAGAGGTGACCTTCATTTAGTTATCTGGGGGGGATGTCAGAGAAGGCGGGCACTAAGGGTACCTCTGTTAGGGCACCAAGATGGCCAGAAACAGCCCTAAATGTAATTCCCCCTTATATTGGTGGCTTGTAATTCACCTTTGTGTAGCACTTTTAGACACATTACTGATCAGTGTGGTGCTCCTTACATTGTTTTGAGAGGCACAGAGTCTCCTTACATAGTTTTTCAGTGGTTTCTTTGTTTCTTCAGAGAGTAAAAGCTATTTGTTCTGTAACATTAGATCTGGCTTTACTGACTAAAATAGGCTCTATTGGCTGGGGAATAATCTACCTAGCACCACCTGGGTGCTGCATGCATGGATGTTGCTACCCCTGGGGCACAAAGCAGCAGGCACAAATTACGAGCCGTTGATGTTGGGGTCAGGAGTCACCTTTGATTCCATATTTTTAGTATATCAACCTCAATATAACTAACATTTTGTTACTTTAAAATGTACATTTTTTATTAATTAACTTTCATCGCCAAGAAACACCAAGTCCACTTAACCTGATACATGCCCATTTACTGCTGATTTTTATTCCGACTGTGGATTTTCTTTTGTTGTGTCAGGAAAAAACTTCTTGCTAATGACTTTGGTTGCAGTTTTGTGGTTTGCTTGCCAGGATTATGGACAGAACAGCAGTTTGTCAACTGTTGTGAGATGTCAATGTATCTGTGAGCCCTCTAGCTTAAAAAGCTGCTGTGCCAAGTTCTCATTAAAAAAAAAAAACCTTCTCCCTTCCAGCCCTCTTTATCTTCTGGCCCAACCAGATGGCAAAGATGAAAGAAAAGACAAAGAGTAGAAATCTTACCATAAGGTTCACTTTGTTTTTGCTTATCAAAATGTTGATCAAATTTGCTCATGTTAGAAAATGTTCACTATATAACCTGTTAGTGTGTCTACGAATAGAAGGTTTGCTTAGGAGAAAGTCAACTTTAGATATGCTAAATATGTGTTTATATCTAGACTCTGGAGATGGGTGGCTGGGCTTTTTACAGGAGGTGTTGAGGAATTTGAAGATTTAGCCACATATTATTTTGCTTTTGAACAGCTTGTAATCCATTTTTATGTGCCATGGTGCGTGCAAAATCAATCCAAGGCTATCCTAACAGTGTTATATTTTACTAGCCATGGAACTGATCTCAGTATTGTCATTGACAATCTAGTATTGTTTACATGACATGCAAACAATTGTGCAATGTTGTGTTTTCTTTTAATTATTGAGAGTCATCCTGTGTAGGAAGTAACATTGACTTCAGTTAATTACAAAGCCTGGAGTCTTTCATGTAGAATTTTTTAACACAAATATTTATTGTCTATTTTTCCATATCCGTTTCTAGTGTTTTATTGTACAAGAAGAACAGAATATACAGTAAATCTTACCGAGACAATTCAGAGAGTAATAACTTGCTACATTCTGGAGTCAATAAATTAGATGACAAGGATAATTGATTTTTTTAATCTCCCTCAGTATAATTGTTTACATGGTAAGTATTAATTTCCAGTGCCTGTTTAGTTTAGTGATTTATTTCAATAATGACATTTTTTTTAGAATTTCAGGAAGATACTATCACTGCTAGCTCCTTGTAGCTAAAGTCTTTGAATCAGTGATGGTTGTATATTGTGGTGATTGTGGGGACGAATCAAACCTAAAACCCATTACATTTTACAAGTGTTCACTATTTAAGCTAACAAATGCCTCATGTAAATTAGGGTGATTTTTGTGATTAAAGTTTTGACAGTGGAGGTTGAGAAGTTAAGATATGTAAGGAGATGAATGGTTGGATAGGGATCTCCTTGTGCCTTGATGTTAGGCATCTGGTCAGGGAAAGCTTCAACAAACTCAGTGAAGAACATGGCTGGTAATAATCCCTTTTAAAAACTCGTAGAAAACTCCACATTTTGCATTTTAACAAACTTTCAAAATTATGGCTTTTTACTTGTTTAACAAGGTGTGAGTATTTGTGGGACTACAAAAGTCACGAAAGGTTAAAAGACAACACAAAAAAGTGCTGATCAATAAAAAGTTAGTACTTATCTATTGGATGCATACAAAAAGTCACAGCCAAATGTATTCAGGATTTCATGTTTTTCAAATTAAATTGCTAAAAAGACTCACTCCTACATAGCTCTCTAGTGGTAGCACCAGAAAGCCCTATTCCTTCCACAACTTGTCATGTCTTTGTGAAATAATGACATGCCTGTCACTCTATAATCATGTGAACATGTAACCTATGATGATGATCTTTTGACCTTTGATCTAGAAGATCAGTAAATTTCCATTTATCGTGTAAGTACCTGATCGGTATTTAAGATCCGTCAATCAAGTTTCTTATCAATTGAATTTTGGATGCATTAGTTGATAGATTGACTTAGTGACACTATAGTGACTGATTAGCAAGGTACTAACTGGTAAATGTTGCCACATTTTGATCCTGTTAAAAATGACAAGGTGGCACTCTTTGCTTCTGAAAGAAAACAGGTTTAAGCTCTGCAAACCGTAATGCTTCTTCACAATAAAAGCTGTGAAATATATAATATACTTACTCCATATTTTCACAAATTACTGTAGTTTTTGTGGCAAAAACAAATAGGTTATCTTGCCAACAGAAAAACCAAAAAATGAACTACTTCCTCTAACACTATTGGAAAGGTTCTGTTGACTTGCTGTCCCTTATACCCCTTATCTCTGAGTACACTGGGTCACAGATACTAAAAAGTCCACATTCCAATTCCATTACCAAATGGAAGGTGTGCATGATGTTAGCCTATGTGTGCATGAAATTAGAACATTACTGTTTGTTTCAAGCTGCCAAGCTGAAAGTATAAAACAAATGATATCAGTGGGAGGCAAATTCATTTATATCGTAACAAGATATTAGAAAGCCATATGCACTATGTTAAACCTTGATAAAGTAAGAAATATGATAAAACAGCAACATACATTACCATGTAAATGTTTAAGGCAGCCTCCTATTATTCAACATCAATTAAATTACAATTTAAATACTATATTCTTTAATATTAAACAATTTCACTAACAGTAATGCATATTAAAATGTATGTGCATGTCATATGTGGTTACATTTAGGTTATTTTCAGACAAGCGGTTGACACTCCACTCCCAGGTGCTCACTTACAAGCACTGTGCTATGGGCAAAGAAATTGACATGCATATGTGAGCTTTTGCTGAAACGGTCACGTAAGCTGTTGCAATGCAGTTGGGTTCTTTCACCATATGTCTAAGAGGATCATTGGTCATCTACTGTCTTTGGGAACACTTTCAGACACTTTGCAACCTCTATTTGGTTGAAAAGCATTCCCATCAAAGTGTATGGCAGTAGATGAGCAGCAGACTGCCCTAAGATGCTCCATGGAGCTTTTGAAAAACTGTACCACAATCACAACACCTGTCTGAACATAGGCCAACCATAATGCTTAAGTTACTTCCTATGTGCTGCAGCAAGGTTTAAAAATGTAGTCTAAAGCCCCATACACACTTGCAATTATAGTCGTTGGAAAGGATCTTCCACAATTCTTTCCAACGACAAATATTGCACGATGCATGAACGAGTGCTGTACATACAACACCTGCTTTATGCAGAGAGAGGTAGAGAGCGACGAAGCGGCACCCCGCTGCGCGCTCTCCCCCTTCACTTGCATGATGATCGTTCGTCATTCATAATCCTTGGATCGGCCGGGATGGTCGTTCGGACAATCGGGTGAGAACCATTGGTAGTGTGTGCGTAGCTTTACTGCATGACAGACATAGATATTAAAGTTTCACTTAGGCTTTAATCCTACACACAATGTTAGCTTAATACAGTTATTACAAAATGACAAACTACACATTAAATGCAAAGGAATGCCTAGCCATGTTGTATTTCATAAAATAAATATTTATATGTATTGTGCATATCTAGAAAGTGTTAAACTATATACCTGAAAATAATAATGCTTATTGGACATTTTTGTGAAATGAATCCAAGGAATACATTGAAACTAATTAATTCAATTATCAATAAATTAGTTGTTTACAACAGAACTGTGAAAAAACAGGTGCTTTGTAAGATTTTTCCTTCCGTATGGTTTAAATTAAATAATACCATATTGCATATTTTTGTACAATAACTACTTCAGGGCAACACTTTTTGGATCATTTACAAGTTTATTGTTGTTTTATAACTAAGAAGTTTTCTGGAAGTGTCCATTTACAGTATCTATGAGTCTGAATATATGTTCACACTGGAGAGTAAGTTAGAAGTTTTAAGATGATATTAAGCAGGCCAAGAATAGCAACAGAAATTCTTATTGGTCTTCAAGTATATTTAGGCAGATGGGAATATCTATAAGTGGCCCATTCCTAAATATAAAGTTTAATCTGCCTATATTTGCGTTCCCTGGTTCCTGTTTACCCCCTGACCATCATACCAATGACATGTTTAGATAAAGCTTTTCAGTTTTAAATGTAATTGTTGTAATTGTTGGGTAGCTGCAGATCATGGCTGGTAGGGGAATCAGTAGGGTGATGTACAGAGCTTCGTGATAACATCACAGCATCTTGATTTATTGAACCCCTAAAGCAGTCATTCTCAACCAGGGTTTCATGGAGGTTCCAGAGGGGGTTTCTTGAGTCCTGGCAGATTTACCCCCTATTTAATACTAATCTTATAGTTTTGTGGCCATTGTCACTCAGCATAGTCAGTATCATGACACCAATTTATTTTTTTAATTATTTGTAAGCGGGAACATTCTTTCCTTTTGGTTACCAATGTAAGGTGTATTCCCAATGACCTCCAATGTGTTAACAGGGGTTCCCCAAGACTTGAAAGTTAGTTCAAGAGTTAATTGGGGTAAAAAGTTTGTGGGAGGCTGCTATAAAGTGTCCTCAGCCCTGATACAAACAGCTTCCTTAATGGGATGAGTATGAAAAAACTTTTATGAATATAATTTTCATACAAATTAGCCTATATTACACTCACATATGCCTTTTACTTGCCTTTTTAGGCACAAATTCATACAAAAAGAGCTATTTAAAAAAGTTTGGTCATTTCATTTCATGACTTTCTGAATTATATATAGCAGCTTTTTTTATCCTGCCTGTCACTGGACATCTTCATAAACTTTTAGTAACATGTCAGCCAGCTTAATTGAAAATTCCTGCCATAAATACTACTCCAAGCACAACCAAATTAGTATAAGAATCATAGACATGAATGTATGCTTGATATTTTTTGTTTTACTTCACTTTAATAAGTATTTTCATATTATGCAGCAATTTGAATAATAAAAAAGACATAAATGATGAATAGGAAATGCTTCACGTACTGATGAATTAGTTGCGTTCTAAATATCCCAATTCGTTCATAATACAAGCACTTGAAACTTGGTTTGTTTTCCTATAACTTGCACAATACAATCAGTACTCAATATTTAAATATTCAGCAGCTTGTTCAGCTACATGTCATTAACCGGGGTGTTGCATAAAAATATGTTGAGCAAAAAACATAAGAAGGATGACCGCCTGGTCACCCGTGGAATTTGATGCAGTTAAGACTTCCATGCTTTGAAGACAATTGCAAACAGTCAATACGTACAAGGCTTTTGACGGGGTTGCTAGGTTCCCTTATAGAGACAACAAAAATATGCATGAAGTTAGCAAAGGATTGGTTGGATTCTTTCAAATTGAGCACATTTCTTGTGAATTTTGGAAGGAGTGTAAACACAGAAGTACCTAATCCAGCATGTAGTTATGTTTTTTTAGATTAATTACAATATTTTACAATTGTTCTGCAATTCAATAAACATAGATTAAAAAAAAAACAGACCAAAAAATAAAACAGGAATTCCATTAATGTTTAATTATTCAAGTATTAAGACAAAGATAGTGACATCTCATCCACAAGATATTTCCCTTGCTTGCTTTAAAGAATTTGAAACAATAATCGTATTAATAATAATGCAAATTTGTAATCCTACGTTTGTAGACAAAATAAAATCTTGTGGTATATTATATCTTGTATTTTTGTCTGTCAATCATAATCCACAGGTATGTACTATTGCTGTTATTTTAGTATTTCAGTAAGTTATTTCATATATAGGTGGTACAACAAACAATTGGTTAACGTTCTTGCCTTAAAGAAGTGAGAATCTGGGATTCTGTGAACAAACCCTGAATTTGTATGTTCCTCTCCTAATCCCAGTGGTTTCTTTTGGTTGTCCAGTTTCTTTCCAACACATTATGGTAGGTTTTTTGCTTTTACATAAAACTGGTTCCATTGTTTGTAGGTGAGTGTGGTTTGCTAAATAAGCAAATTAATCTTAGAACTTCAGCTGATATTTTTAAAAGCTTTTTGAAATTATAAATTAAAAATACTGGGAGCGCAAAGCCTCCCAGGATACCTACGTCAAGCATTCCAGGAGGCTCTTGGGTGCTCATTCTGCACAAGCCCGAGCATCTCGGGCATGCACAGAACTAGCCTTTTCGTGAAAAAGAAAAAAAAAATTGCCGATCTCACACATACGCAGTGACAACTTTTTTTCCAACCTACGTCACTCGATCTCGCGTCTGGGTCGGATGACATAGGAAGAAGAACCAGGTAGAGGAGGTAAAGATGGCAGCGCCCGACGCGCTGGCTCAGAGACACATGATGGGATGGAACACACCCCCAGACCGATCGACTGCACTGTGAATTGAGGGTAAGTGGATTTTTTTTGTTTTCTGCATTTTTCAGTTTACTTCCTCTTTAAGTATCTTTGCTGCCTACATTTATACATTGGAGCATTACATGTCTCCATACTATTTTCCTTTTATTTACTGTGCTACCAATGGTTGTCGTCAATTTATGGCATATATTCAATATGCTATATGCCTTCTGTTATACCTAGGAGGTCCTCCTACTCTCTTGAAGTAGGTTTGGCTGTTTAGAGTCAAGGGTCTGGCTGTTCCAATTCCCAAAAAATTTTTTTATAATCTATTTCTCATGGTAAAGTTAAAAAAGACACTAATATAGTTTGCTAATAATATATGTGACACATCCTGTTAAAACATAAAGTATCTCTATAAGCAGGAAGGCTGCAAGCATTTCCATTGATTGATATCACTCTGTATTAATGTCACCACTGGCCTCCAAAAATAATGCGTGGCCCAAAACCCAAAAACATTAGCCAATATTACGGTTGCACCAGGCTGTTTATACCTTTCTTATACCTCCAGAACAAAATATAGGAGATGGGAAGCATAATTTCCTATAAACACCCTTTTCTTAGTTGGTTTATTCTGCTTGTCGGTCTACATATACAATATAGTATAATAGTAGAATAGCAACTTACAATTTGGTTACAAATATTCCTATATGTTGTAGATATAAAAGATATAAATAAACACAAAAATATTGCACTGACCTTATAAAGCGCTCTCTCTCCTCTATACTGGTGCTGATGCATTTGTCACACCTGGGTCAATTAAAATGCTTTATAGCGAACAATCTGAAACTTACACATTAATTAACATTTACAAGAAGCAAAATGGAAAAAGTTAAACAAAACATTTTCTGGCATTTTAAAGGTCATTGTACACATACAGTCATAAAGTTCTTGGTGAGATTTTAGCATTTACTGTATCTACCTATTCATCAGGCAGTTTGTTTCCCTTCAAAACAAAATAATTTTGATATTAGCAGATTTTTTATTTGTATGTTTTAAATGATATGACAGGTCCTGTAAAATATAATATGTTATTCAAAGCATTCATCACTAAAAAAACAATGTTCTGTTTTCATCATTGCTGGTATGTAAAATATACATATGCAGCGATTTATATACGAAACTTATACACAGTGGTAACCTGCCTATCTTTGAAACCTTAAAGTTTCTCCAGTGGTTGCTAGCCCTTGAGCAGTGGTGGCTTTGGCTTGATTCCCTATGTTATTTTTAGAAACGAGGCTCCCCCCTTTTGTCCTTACCATTGCAGCTGTAAAGACTGAACGGGGAGCCCCTAGCGTTACATATTTTTTTTTACATTTACAGGAGGCAACATCACCCAATCTGCTCAATGGGAGATGAGGTGATATAGGTTTAAGCAAGAAGAAGATGGTGGCATCTGTTGGTTCCTCTGCAACAGAAAGAAAAAAGAATTCAGGATGAAGCAGCACCAAATGGAAGCCAGTTGTGGGGGGTTTGAGGGCTCTACGTAAGTAAAAGTAAGTGTAATTTTTTTCATGAAAGTTCTGCTTAAAGGGGGAACTAAACTGGCCAAAGAGACATTTCTTCACTCACTAATAAAAAGTTTAGTACATTTTTTTATTCTATGTTCCTTGCATAATTTTATGATTCTCATTCATAGTACTAATTGGAATTTTGTTAAGCACTGAGCAGGGTGTCAAATACCTTAGATACATCTCATACTTTTTCACTATATCCTTATTATTTTATACATTTTTATGTATACGACTTATAGCTGAACTCCATGCAGATATAAAAATGGAAATTAATTCTGCCCTGTAATCAAGTCATTATTGTATAAGCGGTGAACAATATGCAGACCTCACAGCAGAGTATCAGAAAAAAGCAATACAAGGATGCAATCAGTTTATGTGCTGACATTCTGATAAGAAGAAAAAGCAGTGTGACAGATAGATGAGCGTATCACTGTGCTGCTTCCCCTTTCTCTGTCCAATCACAGACTGGAGATGTATTCCAGACAACCTGGACTTAGAAAAAGTGGGTTGAATAATGCAGGCTATCCAACTAAAGACATCTATTGGCATATTATTTGTTATTTATTTGTTATCTAGTATTATTTATTATCTTTTAATAGGATATTGCTTTTTTAACTCTTGGCTGAAGGCCTACTTTAATGATTGGACTAATATATTGTTTCATAGGCTGTATATATATAATCTTTTGCAGCGTTTCCAAAGACCAAAGAAAACTAAAAAACAAAAGTTTTGCTATTGATAAGGTTGAAAAGATTAGGTCTAGGATTTGTTTATATGGAAGCAGACTAGTAAACAGATTTAGAGAAGACACTGATGTATTCTGGAGATTTTTCCCAGTTTACATTACCATACACTGACAGGTTATACATTTGCATTTCTTTACAAACTCAGTTAAAGCTTTGATTTACTTGTAACTAACATGCACTGCTAATGACCAACAAGAGTGAGTGGGTGTAAAGGTGATGACATTCTGTATTCTGTAAGGGCACATTATACAGTATTTATATACTTATATATATATATAGAGAGAGATACTTTTATACAGTATATACCTATAAAAAGATCTACCAGAAAGGCGTTCCTTATCTGCCAATCTTGCCTTAAGCAAATTGTCACCTTGAAAAACCTGGTTGCTTTGAAGTAGTGTGCAAGTGTGAATTTATTGTTTCCTAAAGACAGGATTCCACAAAAAGCCATCAATCAGTTCCTAAACATAGCAATATAATGTGCTAAAATGTTCAAACATGTGGCAAAATCAGTACCTTTAAAACATAACAATCAACACCATGATTTATTACACCTAAACATTGCAAATTCTATTTCAGTAGCCTATATTAAAAACTGACAAAACAATGTAAAGAATCTTATTGTTTCATTGTTGGAACAGCTCAGAACCCAGAACAGCTGGTGATCTAATGGGTTTCTGCTATTAATAGAAGCAAGTACTGTATTATAATTTATGTTTTATATGGTCATGAAATGCTGCCCATTGGGCCTGATTTAATAAAGCTCTCCAAGCCTGGAGAGGATATGCTTTTATTGGTGAACCTGGGTGATTCAGCAAACCTAGAATGATTTTTTTTATAACTCATTTGCTATTTGTTAGCTAATGTTTTGAATTCTGGATCAGATCTATTTCAGGTTTCTTGGATTACCCAGGTTCACTGATGATAGTGTATCCACTCCAGCCTTGGAGAGCTTTAAAAAAAAAACAGGACCATTGTGCAAACACAAGAAAAAAAAAAGAGAGAAAAACAGAATCTATGCATTCCGATGTTAACCCTTTTTAGAGCAGTGAACACATCACAATGCACGTCATATTTACCTGCCATTTTCATTTTAATAAAACCAAATAATATATTATGCTGCAGGTTTTCACAGACTATTTGACAAGTATTCCAAACACAATCAACATTTTCCACATGCTTTGCCATGCAGATTATGGTAAGGAATCATGGGAGTTTTTAAGCAGCAACTGCATTCCCTGTTAAGTCAATGAAAATAGCTGGTTGCTAAAGGATGTCCGGAAGCTACATGTCTTGTCCAGGAATTGGAATGCAAGCACAACCATGTTCAAAAGTGTGCACAACATGGTTTCCTAACACTCCCATAGTTGAATAGAATAGAACTAAAATTAGCCCTAATGCACCAAGCTGACATTTATACAGAAAAAAAGATATCTATAAACTTTAATATTCGGCAAGCATGGATTTCATTTTCACGTATCAGGTTTAGGACAGGATCATTTAAAAACCTACAATACACAGCACTTCATATATCAGACTCTTTTACCCTACACCAGAAAGAAGAGATGGCTGTATATAATTTTCTAAAGATTTCTTGTGATTTCTCTAAGCACCCTCTACACCTTATCCCTCAGAATCCTATTAAATTTTGCCATCTTACACAAGTTAAATCTTCTGTCTCTGATCATTCTCACTAGAACAGGTGTATACATTAAATCCATTTTGTTCTGGTGACAACTGTAACATTTTGTATTTCTGAATACTTAGTGACAGTAGTTGCCAGGATGAATAGAGAGGGTGAATTTACCTGGTACAGACACAGGTAACAATGAAATATATTACAATATGTACTTTCTACATACAGCTTAAGTTACCCTGTCTTTTATACTTGTGACTTCTTGATAAGTTTCTTGATGTCTGACCATGGCTTATTGTGTATATATGGGCCTATCCATGGGTGGTGGATGACTTACTACCACTGCCAGGCCATAAGGTTGGTAATGCCAGGAGTCAATAAATCCCCTCCATGCACCCTCAATCATCTGCCTGAGGTTCACACACACATATATATGCCTACTACATGTATGAGCATAAAAAGCAGCACTTGCTAAATATATTCGCCACATACAAAAATATTGTTGGAATTTCGGATGCATTATCTTTAAAGTTCTGCATATTGAACAGCCCAATATTAGTGGAAAAACTATTGTTTTATTATAATTTCAAAACATTTCCAGAGTACAATTTATTTACTGCATTATTATAAATTAATCATAATTATTATACTTTATATTGAAACATTATTTTAGGTCTTCTTGTCTTTGACAAATTAAATATGGTGCTACATATAATACAGGTTGTGCCCAAGTTTGCAGCTATGATCCTTCAGTCAACAGACCTCTATGTGTCTTAACCACCAAGTATTAGATTATCAGATGTTCTGGAGAAAGGTTGGTGATACTAGGATTATATTAATGCATTCACAGCTATTCAGATGGTGTTGATTCTGTCTAATTTAATAAGGTACAACTTGGAGAGCAAAGGATAACTAATTCTTCTAAATTATGCATTCATTAAATGAACTGGAGATTAAGGTAGATCTATTCTTTAATAATGATATGCCACTGCAGAGAAATGAACAAAAGTTAATATATTCTTTAGCAGAGAAAAGTAATCATAACCTTTTTTTCAAAGAAAAACCTTTAAATCAGGAGACTGAACAAATGAACTAAACGTTGTAATAGCATACTAAAATCATATAATAGTGCTGTTAAATAGAAGCTTGGACTAGTTTCCAGATCGGTTTCAATTTGTTGTTGAAAAAATATAATGAAATATAGAACTATGTATATATGGTATTATCTGGGATATGCTGCTGGTGGTTTCTAGAACATAAAATGTATTTAATAAAATATATTGTCTTGATTTTTCATATGTAAAAATGCAAAACAGAAAAAATCTTTTGCTTATTACAAAATGTCATTGCAACTGACCACACATCCTCATATACCAAAAATAGAGGAATGTATTCTATTTTATAATTGTAAATTAATACAGAATAAATCAAATGTAAATTAATATAAATCAGATTTTAAATCTTGTAGCCATAGTTGCATATTGGCTTGAATGATGGGTGAACTCATCTGGGTTCTGCTTGCTACAGGCTCAGTGAACAGTCTTTGTACAAAGTCTTTTTTCTGTGAACCAAGTGCAGCAAACCTTGGAATAGGCTGGTGGCTGGTGTACATTAGCAACCGATGGGAAGCTGATGCACAAAGTGGTGCAAGCAATGTTTTCCCCATTCAGAGAGTGGTTAGCATAGTAAACAGCTGCCTGGGAGCCAGCCCTTTGTTACATTGCCAACCGCTATATAGCACTTAGTTTAAATTCATTTGGTAAACTAACAGATTATACTATTCCTTGTATGTAATAATGTAATATATCGACTATATTGCCCATTGTGTACCTGCTGTGTATCTAGACTAATTGTGAGCCAGTATGCACCAATGCTGTAAAATGTCTGCTAGCAAACCTAAACAGGCCACCTAAAGATAAAAATCACAATAGCTTCAGCCAATGTTAATATATATATATATATATATATATATATATATATATATATAATATATATGTGCATAATAAGCGGAATAAATCAAGGTCAACTTAGTATATTAGGCATTAGAGGCAAACCTACCTCAAATCTTTTTGGAGCTTGACAAATAATAAACTACAAACAGATTTTTATCCTGCTGAATTTTATTCCAGGGAAATTAAAGGAAAATCAAAATGTTATAGTTGCCACCAGTAACAAAGCAGGGAGGGCCCCAAAGCAGAGCCAAAGTGTCCCAATGACAATTATTTAAAAAGGATTTCGCCCATACATTGAAGGAGATATTCAAAAAGTTCTGTGCCCTCCCACACCATTGGCAAGAAAAAGCACTACTTGGTGTATCAATTTATTCAAACATAAAAAATAAGTGTTTCTTTAACTTTTTACATAGGGGAACCCTTCAAATAATTATTAGGTCTCAGGGAACCCCTTCAATAATGTGTATATCCACAGCTCAGAGTACGTTAGTGTGATAATCAGAAGAAAAAATGCCTCCTACATTGTTGGCCTTTGTGAAGAATATCACACAAAAATGACTTCTGTCACTTAAACAGTTCTGAGATTTATACATTTCTCTGCTTATGGAGCCCACAGCAACCCCTGGAAGAAACACTTGAGAAACACAGATCTAGAATGATATTAGGTAAGATTTCATTTTATTAAGTACATTACACATTGGAGTACTATTATGGCTTTTCAATATTTTTTAGACTGTAACACAGATTTTTTGTTTTGTAAATATCACTAATTACTTGTGAATACACTTATTTCCTTTCTTTGTTGTTAATAGTGTATTTGTGATTTGTTTTAGCTTTGTTTTTTATTAAACACAAAATACTGACACTCATATTACTGGTTTTCAGTGTCCTAAAGGATCATGAGGGCAAAGACAGCTGTGAATAATTAAGACACTGACATCAATCCATGAACAGCAAACAGGCTCTATGCATAACAATTGCCTTTCAATTCTAGTACCCCTACTGCTTCCACCCTGGCTAATTGACATACAATTGAGGAGGAAATTGCCCTTGTGATGTAGCAAAATCTACTGTTAACATAAATAATCCAAGCAACTAACACATTACTACAAAGATAAACAGACCACTAATGTGCCAATACATAAAGACCTCAACAACAATGTAACACTACTGTACAGGGCGGTCAAACAAAACTTGACTTTTGCTTGCTTGTTTAGGCAACAAACACTTTCAACTTCATGAAACATTTCACAGGAAGAAGTTTTAGGATTACTAATTGTATTCCTTGCAGTGCTTTTTTCAAGCGTCCAATTTCCAAAATATTGTCATGTCCATCAATGATGTATACCCAGCAAGTATAATGGAAAGAATGACAATGAAATTATAGCTTCCTGTTTTCCCATGATAATGCTTGTATTGTTAATGTGCCTATTCTTTCACTGGGCCAGATTTAATAAAGCTCTCCAAGACTGGATCGATAGACTATCATGGCAGAACCTGGACGATCAAGCAAACCTGGTATGAATTTAATTGAAAACCTTTGCCAACTAAGAGCAAATGATTTTAAGAACTCCATTCCATGAAAGTCTATCTTCTCCAGTCTCGGAGAGCTTTAATAAATCAGGCCCATGGTGTACATGTCGCAGAAAAGAACCTATGAAATGAGAAGGGTCTTTGGTCATAGAGCATACGCACAAAAAGAAGAAGACTAAATAGGGACAGGAGCTCACAGTAAAGATCGGGGAACTGGGGAACAAGGTAATGGTTTGAGCTGCACAATTACACCAAGGGATATGGGTGGAATTTATTAAAGGTCTACTGTACCAAAGCTACCATTGTTCTTTAACACATGTGTTTTAGGATCTAAAAATTAACAGGAATTTTATTCTCCCTAAAAAAAATCTTAAAAATGTCTGTGATTTAAACTGTTATTGTTACCCAAAAAAAGCTAGCCTGAAAAAAAAGAATAAATCTGACATGTCCCATTGTATGTAACACCAATCTTGTAGGGCTACACAGGTCAAAAATCCAAGCATCTAACCTGTCTGTGTCTGGCAGGTGAAGAATCCCCCACCGTGTGAATATTAAGTGTTCTACACTTCTGGATGTGTTGGCTACCTGAATCCCCCCTCCTCCACCTTAGACAGGTAAGCATTATTCCTTCGATTCTGCATGAATATTGTACAAAATCCAGCAGATATTCATGTGCTATTCATAGCTGTTGAATTGTTGCCATTGTCAGGGTCTTTTCACATAAATGTTTTGTTTCATGACAGATTGACTTTAACTATTAGTTTGTTCACCAAAGGTTGAATTCATCTGGTACAACTTATTTCTTATGAAATGGGGGGTCTTCATATTATATGACATTATTGCCTAATGTTTAGTATATTGCTACATCTAGTTTACAATGGTGACATTGCAATGAGTGGGCAGACAATATATTAAACAGCCATCAGTAACAGACTGTTTTCTTTGTCACATAAACTTTACATTTCTATAACTGGTCCTCCCACATTTTATCTTGTTAGCCAAATACAGAAGCAGGAGCCAGTGTCACACAAATCACAAGCTCAAACAGCCATCCTTCTTCAAAGGAGGAGGGAAGAAGAGTCAAGCAAAAGCATGAAAGGGGAGAGATGTTTAAAGTGATTTATGACCCCCCTATGAGAAGAAGCCAGACTTGAACAAAGTTTTTTTGCACCTGGGCTATTAGAAAGCAGCAGAGATGATCCTTCATGGAGCAAAAAGACATTCAGATGTACAAGTAGAAGATTAGGTTGATTCAATCTACTCAAGATCAGTCAGGAAAAAAATATCTCTGTACTCTCTCTTTCAAAGAGTGAAAAGGAACAGAGATTAGAGAGAAGGGAGATCTTGTGTATTCAAAGTACTAATTCAGAACCTCTTTCTTTAATGCACTCATGAAACATTTTAATTGTCTAACTTTGCATTCAAAAGCCTTGTTTGCAAGCCTTAATTGCAGGCTGCTTTGAACAAATAATTGAAATGCATGACCTCCATGAACTTCTTAAATAATTTTAATGTGCTTACCCAGTAGGTGCTTTGCCCATTCTTTGGATAGATAGCAGCTGGCCCTCCATTGTGATTGAGATAAAACTACTGTATATAAACTACTGTGGTAAAGTAAATAAATAAACATAAAGAAAACAAAGTAATTTTTTATTGTGACAGTTGCAGTCAGCTGTAAAAATGGTGATTTGCAAACCTGTGAAAGAGAAACTATATAAGAAATTGTGTTATAAGTACATATGTATATTGGGGATTTATTTCAATCTGAACCTTTGTGACGGTGTAAAAGTTGTAATTAACAATAATTATGATAGCCATGTTATTTCAAGCACATTACACACCCACAAGCATGCACAGACACTTAGTATAGTACCCATAAAGGGATGCACTGGGTCATCAGTATAAATGCATTAGTATGTAGTGACACTTAAAGGATGCACAATTGATACTATGCCAAAACATTTGGATTTGGATGAAGGGGATAAGGATTAGAATTTATGTCAGGTTTTTTTGCTGTCTGAGATTCTCCTGAACAGAATCTTTCTGTCCATTGTATGTTGGCTTGGCATTCATACCCCAGCACTGCACTCTCTGCAGATCTGACAGTGGGTTGCAGTGAATGGCGCTGTACTACTCACTGCCACCCTATTCATTCTCTATGGGGCTGTCAGGGGTAGAAGCGAAGTGCATCTCCGAGGCAGCAGCTAATCCACTGGCATGAAGAATCGGTATTCACACACCAGTCTGAACATGGCCTTAGAAGTAAAAATGCTTTTTTAAAGATGCAGAGGAATTTAATTAAAAAGAGTTTTGCTGGCATTGCCGAAGGAACACTGTAACTTCTGCAATAAGGAACAATTTTTTACTTTTTCACCTTAGGTAGGGATTGCTGGAAGCGTTACCAGCTTTTTATTGATTACTCTCTTGTCTTCTCTTATTGTAGATATTTGCCTGTTTCTTGTCTAGTAAGAGGTTGTTGCAAAAAGAGGAAGTGAGGGTAAATCTTCCTAACTGTAGCCCCAGATAGCAAACAAAATCTGGCATTGGCTTTAAACTTTCCCTTTTAGTGCAAAACCTAAAAATATAGTATACAGATATACTTTAGGGGAGACCAATGTGTGCTAAGAAAACATTCTACACCCCGTTACACTGAATTGTTGACACAAGACAGGATGACTTTGTGGATATACAGTAATTTTGTATGACAGTTGTGAACTTTTTATCAGTTACACAAAACTTTCTTTGAATGCATTAACAATCATTGTTGAATATGCATTAGGGACAGTTTTTTAAGCTGGTGAGACATAATGGACTTGATGGAATAGCTCTTAAATTTAATAGACACAAGCTAATGGAAATGAGGAAATAATTTCATTGGTGTCAGTAAATGTGGGTATTTTAATATTGACATTTATAGACATTGTTAGATGCCAATATTTATGTTACCTACAGAAGCTTCCTAAATGGGCTTTACAGTTTAGGGTTCCTATGTTTTTGGCCCAGTATGGAAGAACTGGGTATGGGTCATTACCAGAACACTTCCTATAATGTGTTTTAGTCTATTCAAATGGGATCATGCATGTATATCATGCATCCATGATATACAGATAACTTGCATACAGATGAAAATGTATGGTTCTTATTTTTGTGAGCACATATGCTAACACAAGCATGTAAATATTGCAGCTCATGTGACTGCTATGAGGCCCAAAAGCAAATAGTTGTTCAGGTCACCCGATAAAAGGGATTTCAGAAAAAATTCTTACTACTGTCTATTGAAGAGTTTGTCTCCGCTGTGTCCATCTTATCTCTGGTTAATTGAAAAGGAGAAGCTTGTTTTCTTTGATATACAACACAGCACCTAACAAGAATGGAGCAGAATAATTTGGTACCTCTAGCTGTACATGGTGACCATTCAGTAATTCATTCAAAGCCTTGATATACCTTGTAATTGTTCATCTACAGTGGCCATAACTATTTATGTGGGTTAAGAGCCCTGCAAAAAATTTTGTTTATTTTATGCCATAAACCTCTGGCCATCATTGTTAATGGTGTGAAGAATGGGTGACTGTCTGCTATATATCAGTATCAGGTCTGAACCTAGCCTCGTAGTATATTGACACCAAAATAACTGCATATGAAGTTCTGGTGAATATATGCTTCTGATAAACTACTACAGGTCCAAAAGCTTTTTTCTCTTTAACAAATGCGGATGCTGTAAATATGTGGCAGAAAGATTTTCATTTGCTGGCATGACAATCCCACATACGCTTGACTTTAAAAATACATATCCTTCTTTTGCCTGTTGGTTTTGTAGGCCACATACACTTTATTGAGCTATTTCCTCGTCAGTTTTCTGCGTGGGATTTTGTGCTGTGTTTCCATAAATATGCAGCATGAAGCAGTGCCCGAGGAATGCCTAGGCATAAAATATGTAGGGAGTGTGCCAAAGTAATGTGTCCATAGGCATTTACTGGCTACTTTATTTCTCATCTCAATGCTGCTTACATGGGCAACTTTTCTAAACTGTACTGCAGAATTTTCCAGTCACTTTCCTTTTCCAGTAATCAGAGAGACAAGTGACTTAACATAGTAAATTGTACAATAAATACACCGGACAAATTTTTCTGTACTAAAGCTCAGTTTATACTAACACATAAAGCGTTATACCTTTTATTGCAACATTTATTTCTAGAATTAATTTAGCTATTTGACTGATGTTGGATGCTTACATGCTTTTTTGGAGTCAAATGTAAAAAAAACTGAACAGTGGTAATATTTTATTATTGTGTTTAAAAGTGCAGCAGAATGAGCATTGACAATTGACAAATGTGCAGAAATACATGACTACGAATGAAGAACCAGTTGGAGTGATTTCACTGCAATATTTCTCCTGGTTGCTCTCAGAGCTTTCATTGGACCATGTTGGCATACAACCCCTTGTCTTCAATGTTCACTTTTACACTAACAATGTTCTTGTTTTATGGGTCTTTACCCAGGTTAGAGTAGTGCAAAGAATAATAAAAAAAGCAAGGCCCATGTTAAGGCTTATACTCGCCAGTCTGGCCCATGCATTAACAAATGAATGGGTGCATTACATAGAAAAGATAATTGCACCAAAAGCATTCAAGGCAGTACTCTGGGTTGGGTGCTATTCAGAACTAAAGGCAATGTGTGAGTAAGTGCAAATATACATTAGCATAAGATGCAGTAATATGAATGTTAATACGATATACTTCAGGATGGCCCCTTAATGCTAGACCTAGATTGTCCCTTACAGTTGAGTCTTATAACTGGACTTTGGTAGCCGCTATGTTTATTGCCCACAATGGTTTATAATGGCAGCTGGTAAAGAAGTAGATAGGTTGTTTTTTTTTTTTAGAATAATACAACCTGTCCTAAAATATTCCTTTAGTAAGAAACAAAGTACATGTATTTTACACTGATCCCATGTTTTTCTTTGGAGCCCCTTAGATTCTACATTCTGGTCATTGGCTCCATACTACAATAGTTTAAAATTCATCCTAGTGTTTCTCAGGAAAGGAGTGAACAGTATGAACTTCAAGTATGCACTCCCTTTAAGATTGGGCTTAAGGTGTGTATTTTCTGAATGGCTCCTTACATAGGAACTTTTAGGCCCCTTTCAGATTTAAAAACTGCTACTGTTAGATGCTCCCAACTGACTCTCTTCAATACTGTGCAGTGAAACCCTGTGCCAACTGCAGTTTAACCCACAACACCCTCAACCTTTGTGTCATGTGGTTAAGGTTGCGGTTTGCTTTGGTTAAATGTTTTCAGGAAATTCATAGATAATACAAATTCAGAGCCATCCCAGACCTTTAACAGCAACTGCAACTGCTTTTTACTTGCTTTCTAGCTGCTGTGAGCTGCATTCAAGTCAATAGATGTGGCTGGCCTCTCAACGGCAGCCAGAAGCAACATGATGCGTTCAGCAACTGCAGTCTCCATCCACCGCAACTGCACCATGACCACTTGTACAAATTGGTTTCCCTCGTCGGGAGCAGCTAGGGGCAACATTAAACCTACTGCAGGTCTGAAATTAGCCTTAAAGAAATGGGTCCTGCACTGTATAGTTGTAAATCTGCAATAATCTGACACAGTCATGACAGTCATGTGTATATCAGCCCTTCCTTACAAATGTCATTCCTTATATCTAATGTCATTGGAGTTGTGCTGTAATCCCTAAAAGCAGTCAAACTCCTTTCCCCAAATACACAAAAGATCAAGGCCAAGCTTTACTAAAACATTAGGCAGCGTTTAATAGGACTAATAGATCCCGGCTGAGATATAACCCTTAAACCCACACACACATGAGTTACTGGCTTGTCCTGAATAAGCTCATATTAACATACTGATGCAAGTCTTTGTCTTTATGCTGATTCAAAGGGAAAAAAGGAAGTGGGTGATTAGGTTGTCTTTTATTTCCTTCTATTTCTTATTCTAATTGCCCACCCAAACAAAGCAAGCTTTCTCTTTGATGCTCTAATGTGGCAAATTACAAAACAATGGCTTAGTCTATGTGATAAGCCTCTTAAAAAGTGCACAGTGAAAACAAATTCACTGTTTGTACAACGGGCTAAAGTTTTCAGATTAATGTAAAACAAGCTGTTGTCACTTTTTTGTAGTCACTTTTCCAGACTTCCATTCTTACACTAATTATTTCTTCATTCATATAATTGAATCAAGTCATATATATTGAGGCTGATTTACTAAAGGGGTTGATAGCATTTACAAAATTAAATGCACGAATAGTCATTTTATTTATCAAATCATTTTGAAAATCCTTTTTTTCATTACTTTAACTGCACACAATTGAATGAATACACATTTTATCACGTGTTGTAAGATACTTAATTCTTTATGTAAATTAACCAAATGTAGCTACAAGTTAGTTACGTTACATGCTCTGGGGATACAAGCAAATTTAGTGATTGTATAAAAAAAACACATACCAAACATGCACTTACTGAACTGTTTAAATGTTGTTCAAAGGTTGCATGTGTTAAAAAAACAAGTCTTGCATTAATTTGCACCGGATTTAGAAAGTTTTCCTAGCACAGATATAGGGTGAGATCATGTATACTACTCTTTCAATATGGTTTGCATGCAAAAATGTTCCCTTGCTGTCTGAAATGCTGAGAAGTTTACAAATGATTGCATTAACAGGAAAGAGAGTATTCTTGGCGAAAGACAGCTAGTACTCAAATATAATACTTTAAGATTTGAATGCTTCTGGATCCAGTCTAATGCTTCCTAAACTTTCAAAAACGTTGTTTCAATTTTCCACTTAGACATCCCATGCAGTCTCTGAAACTGATAACAAGCCAAGATTAAAGGTCAAAATTCATTTTACCTTTTGATAAATCAGAACTATAGTTCATATTCATTAGATCCATATTCTTAGCTTGTAGGCTATTTTGTGCTGGACTCTCACCTCCTCCTTTGTCATTGTTTGCTTTTGTCTATCATATGCAACCCCTATTTAATGTACAGCACTGCAAAATATTTTGGCACATTATGAATACACTTTATTCCTAATGATAATATTTTTATTACCTAAGCCTAATTTTTGAACTGCAGAGAGCACATTGGAAGAGGAAATGCAAAACCCGCAGGCTGTATAAGTATGCTTTTTATTCTACATATTTTAAAAAAATACACTTTTTTTCTTAGTTCAACGCCAGATATGGTTGATAAACATCCCATATACAGCCAAATATAGAGTGAAAATCAGCAACAATGTAAAATACACAAGCATAATTGATACATCTTTAACTTCTAAAAAAAGTTTACCAGCACATGAGCCTGCTTAGATACTCATTTAGCATCATGAAGAATGTGACTGAAAGGCATGACCTGCTATAGATAAAAATATACACAAATTACTCTCTTGCAGAGATCTAAGTGTGGTGCTGCTTGTATAATCCAAAGAGCAACAGGACATCATCAGCTTTTAAGTGAATTGCGCCACCATGTGACCTTTGTCTTGTTAACCTTCAGGAAATTAGACCTTAGTAGCCAGCAGTGGTCTGTTGTTATAATGCTCTTCACATTACAATAGATGTCTTTATATACACGGAGAATTATAGTACCCACTACCTAGGCTACCAATATGGTTGTGTACAATGTGCTATGGATAGTTAAAACAAGACGTTAGGATTGTTAGCTGGGATGCAATTAAAAAAATACTGCTTTTTTCTGATGACACTAAAATGAATCAGTGGAAAAGTGGAAGGACAATGGTGAGCAATTTAGGATTTTGAGATCTATCAAACAATGTACTGACTGCTTAAAAAGCTTGTTCAGATTATTTAGACTAACATAATCTCCTAACTGTCCTTGATTGGAATGACTGACCCGCTAAACAAAAGATTCTTGTCTGTTCTGATAAATGCTCAGTGTGTTCAGTTTAACAAGCATGTAAACTTTTTCTATAATCCACAATCCCAGAAACTACTGGAATAGCTACATATGTTCATATGATTATAGTGCCCCTTTAATGCATCAACAAACGCATAACGCATATGGAACCCGAAAAAGTTGTACTTCATTCTTTACTGTAGAATCCCTCTGTTATTTTGGATAATGTAATTTCCTCCATACTCTGATAGTTAGATGCCCAGCCCTTGTCTGTATCTAGACCAATCCTTGAGCAAACGACTTATCAGTACTCTGTACACAGTAATTTTACACAATTAGGGTTTTCTCTTCATTTTAAACCTGGAAGTCTGTACATAGTTCCATCGTTTGTATCATTAGTCTCTCAATTCCTATTTTATATATATATCTCCGATTAAGTAAACTGTGTAAGGGGGCCCAGGGATATGTTGGGTCAGGACTTACTAGTTGACCTTTATGCACCATTATTTATTTTTCATTATAATTTACCCTGGTTTCCTGTTCTTTTTTCCTCTTTTTTACCAAACAAATTGTCAGTATCCTGTTAGAATGGTCCATAACTGCCTCTCATGAGCTTTGCAAATGAAAAGGTCTATGCTCTTTGGTGGAAATTTAGTTGTATATGTCCTGAGTGCTCATCCACCATACATGCCTAGCTTGCTGATTGTATTCTGTTTGATATGTTTAGAAATTAGGGATGTGATGTTTTTGCTTCCATGAAATACTGTTTCTATTCTTTATTGCAGATTTTGTATGCTTTTCTCAATGTTATTTCCCAATGTTTCTTGAATTAAAAAAAAACAATAATTGTACCTGTTCCTATTTAGATGACTTAAAATCTAATAATGCAATCGTGTGAAATATGTGTTACATTATATGAAGCTTAATTATGATTTAATTGAGCCTAATTATGATTTTTTTCCCCATACTGTTTTTTTGTTTGACATGCTTGCATCAATAGTTCATTATTAGGGTAGGACTCTGCATCAATTGGATTATCATTCTTTATCTAAAGAGATTGTGTCTAAATTATAGCTGAAATCCTCTAACTCCTCTGGTGTGTCAAGACATTAAGACACAAAGGTTAAAGAACAGATGACAGGAAAAAGATGTTTTTGTCACTTAAAATCCATCATGTTTGATTAATTTGTACTAACACTTTGGAGCTAGTTCCATCTGTTGGTTTGGGGAAATGTGTACATGATCACAATATACCCAGCGGTACAGCTGAAGCTAATTGAGCAGAAAATGTGAGTAAAATGCAAGGAAAGAATCTCTGAGCAGCCGCTTTATTTCATTGTTTCCTTTCCCAGGCTGCTCACAGTTTCCCTGGGTACAATACTGTCTGAACAGGCTCATAAACTACTTCTTAATGTACTATGTCCAAAATCACAGGAGGGTGTCAGAGTCACTGACTGGCAAATTGGGATTCTCTCTGATCAGTCCTAACATGCATTGTAATAGTGGCGTTTTGGTCCTCTTAGGAATTGTTCACACAGGTATCCGAAAATAACACAATTTTATAACCATGTAAGCAGCTTAGTACTTTGTGTATGCAAATTTTAGGCTTTGTTCTCGTGTGTGTGTAGACTGAATAGCATGTTGTGTTTAAGCTGAATGTATATGTATGTGTGTATGTGTGTGATCACAACAATGAATAAAAGATTCTGAAAGCAAAAGTTGTGAATAAGTTTTGATGTCAGACCTCTTAGGCAGCCCTACAGGTTATTTACTCAATCAAACCAACCTACACAAGTGATGCCATAGGGTACGGGCTTCTAAAACATGAAACTATTTTACCAATACAAATGAAAGTTTGCAAATTAATAATTTAAACATTTCATGTACTTTCTGGCTCATCTATGTACAACCATGTGTATTAATGCATCTGCTAAAAATCAGAATATTACAGGCCCGGAAAGGAAAAAAAACTTAAAGAAAATTAAGAGGCAAAAACAAATTAGGACACCATAAAGAGAGAGTGCAAGGAGCCATTAATGAATATTTGCATCACACAGAAGTCAGGAGCAATAAGCAAAAAAAAAAATGTGGTTCAGAGAAAAGTTTATCTTGACTTTTATTCAATATTTATTATTTTTTTTTTGTTTTATAAGTTTCGGTTTAATTTACATAGCATTCCAAAAATGCTGGCAATTTACCTTGTTTTCCCGCAAATTAGATTGTGTTAATGTCATATGACTATGGTGGGGACATTATATGGTGAGCTTCTTTGAGGGACTCTTACTGACATGACTATAGACTTTGTTATATATACCAGTGCTAAATAAAGATGATATTAAACATGTTAGCCATCATTATGCACAAATATATATATCTAGTTTATTGCTTTTCAACACTTTGGACTTTGTAATTTGCTACAGGAGCTGTGAGCACTATATAAATATAAAATATACAAATATAAAATTTAAAAAATCATGTGTATTTTATCATGTTATTTAGTCATATCCATTTTGTTCTTAAGATTGAAGTTTCATTTGCATTTCCTTTTTGTTTTCTTGTACCTTTTATTCATTCTTTTGTTCAGATCAGATGATTAGTTGGTTGCGTGCATGTGACACTTCTAGTACATCATGTAATATAATTTCCATTATAGCAGTTATATAATTTTTTTTTATCATGAATTATTGTAATCCTCCTAATAATGTAAAATTGATGCAAACTAATCCTAACATTCATTGATACCTTATAAATAAAGTATGAGTAGCCCTGTTGGTCTCTAAAAGTTAGGGTATGAGCATGTCACAAAAGTCAAGTGGCTGCTTTATTACTAATTTCATTTCTGCAGGGTCATGACTGGGGTATTTCAGCTGCCATCCCCTTTTAGCTTACCCATAAGCCACAGCTTCCAAATCTCTTCTTCTTCCATCCTTTCTCCTTTACCCAAAAAACACACTGACTGACCGAAAGTTAAATTGGCTGTAAGCAGCCATTTATTTTACCAAATTAAACTTTCGTTATATCTCATCAATTTTAATAACAATTTGTTAACATAACCAAAGACCAGTTAACATAACCAACAAATTAACATTAAACCAATACCATCAACATTAAAACATTACTATTCATATTGCTGGTCCCTGTCACTAACAGCTATCCTAAAACAACGAGGCCCCAGTTCCTGGAAAACAAAGACTACAGATGACATAAAAACTATACTCCTAGCCAGCAACATACAAAATGCCCCCAGGTGCCCAAGCTCCGCCTCAGGGCCATAATCATCCGCGGCTGACTATCAGCTACTAACACTTTTCCTTATACCAATTAGGCCCACACCAATGATGGTTCCCCATCATATTACAAAATCGCCTGCTAGACCAGAGGTCCCCAACAGGTGGGCCACGGCCCTGGCCGGTGCACTCACCAGCGGGGTCAGGGGAAGGACTTGGAGGGCACACGGGTAAGCCACAGACTACTTCTCCCGGAGACATAGCAGGCCCAGGTCCGCCATGGGAGAGTGGGCAGGTTCTGGCATCATGACATCAGTCTGGGGGAAGTTTTTTCCCTTTTGAGTGACACACAGCTCCCTGTACATAGGCAGTCCAGAGTCCCATGCATTTAGTGGTCTGCAACGTGCAAAAGGTTGGGGACCACTGTTCTAGACCCTCGCCTTTCAGGACCACAACCGCTGCTATCCAGCCCAAAGTCCCACAGCACTCTGAAACAATGTCAAGGGTGGGAGGGGGAGACTTTTCACTTTCTTAAACAAAAGTTCTTAAACTTTTTTCATCTTTCCCCCTTATACCTTCTCCTGATCCCCTCTACTCCACCCCACAACCCTTTTCTAACAATACCTTCGCTGCCATTTCTGTGACCCCTTCTTTAAACATTTTCGCTGCTATTTCCTTTTCCTACCCTGTCATGTAGCCCCAACACCTATTTTTTCCCTTTCTTGCTCCAGGCCTACCTGAACTGTGGATACTTTAAACTTGCATCAATATATTTAGTAAGGACATAAGGTAAATAAGGTTTGAATAATATGTATATAGATGATACTTGATTATACCCCCTGAAACAGTGGTGTTATTGAGCAATCAAATTTATTTTATGTGCCAATCCACTTCTACAACGACTGCAGAGTGATAACTCAATCTGTTAAGTGAACAACCCCAACAAATGTATATTATATATTTGAATATAAACCAATCCAAATATAATCTAATACTTATTTTTACCTGACAGGCTAATTGAGAGAAATCAAAAAGTGTGCAAAGCTGTTATCAAAGCTAAAGATGAATACATTGAAGAACCTAAAATATAAAACATATCATTGTTTGTTTAATACTTTCTTGTTTAAAACATTATTTCACATATTTTTTTATAGGTTGTATGTCTTCAATATTATTCTACAATTTACAAGATAACTAAAGTAAAGAAAAAATATATGTATCATATGTATCATGAGAGAATACTTAATTCTACATAGTAAAGGTTGACAATCAAAATCCTGCAATCTCCGGACCTGAGAAGAGCCAGATTTTTGAAAACTCCAGATTTTTGAAGGTTATACTCACCTCCACACAAAGGCCAGCCTTTCTCTCACAGTACCCGCGGACATCTGACACAGTTCCGGAGAGCAGGCAGCAGGGACATCTCAATGTGTATTTAGTGTAGCAAGCAAGACCTAACAGCTGTTTCTGCAGAACAGCGCCATCAAAACATAAGTGGCCAAACAGTGTATTACAGCCCCTGTATTGAAAATGCGCTCTGAAATTCATATTGTAAAACTGAAGGAACCAGATTATCGATGGCTGGATTTTTGATTGTCAACCTGTATACAAAGTTTTTCCTTTTGTTAGCATTTGAAGGGACTGGCATGCCACAAAGAAATTGAAAGATGGAGTCCCATTTTGCACACAGTATACCACATGTTAATTAACTTTTTATATACAACTAAAACCTTAAGTAACACTTAATATTGTGTTCTTATTCCATATATTGCAATAGATCAAAAAATTCAATAAACATTTATTTAAACAGTAGCATGTTTACATCACTGGAAATGTTGAAAGCTATTTACAGCAAATTATAAATGGCATTTTTTATTTACTCCAAATGACTTGAGTTAACAAGATGAATGTGAAATGAAAGTGTGAATGATTGGACTATCTGTTCACAAAACTGTGGAGACCAAGCACAGCAAGTTTAAATTGTCCAAAGGGCATGTAATCTCCCAACATAATTTAAATACCACGCAAGCACATTGGACAAGGATAGCCATAACTTGTGGTATGGCTTCAGACACTTCACATTTTATTTAATTTTGTAGGTTTCAGTGCTGTTAATAGGCTTCTAGCGCTCTTCCCATTAAGTACGATATTACTTGTATTCATGTGTATTAATTTAATAGTTCTGTGCTAGAGCACTTAATTCAATTGACTCTAATCAAACTTGGCATGAAGACCATTTAATCAGTATACTGTATTAAATAAAATAACAAAATTAAGGGCGCAGAACAGTCCAAAAATGTAATTTGACTTTATAGCCCATATTTACTATCAATCATATTAATAGTTGCTAAGAGCATTTAAGGAAAGTTTGATTACAAAATTCAGTAGTTTCATGCTGTAAACAAACTTACTTTATGTATCATCAGAGATGTTAAGAAAATACAAACACAGCAATGGTTAGCAAAGATAGCTAAATTATTTTAAAGTGAACCTGTGGTCAAAGACAGCATATGCAATAGACAATTAAAATGTATAGCTGGCACCTGCCCATGTATGCATTAGCATGCTAACATGTCGAGGGGTACCCCTGACCCCATACAAATTGGGGTTCTCTGATGAGGAAATGGCAACCAATTTTAAAGGCTATTAGGTCCTTCCTGGCCAATCCCACATTGCCTCATTGGTTTATCACTATGTTTGGTGACTCCACCAACCATAGGTGAGGTGCAGGCCAGAACTGAGGATCACAGGCATTGGTCACAGTTTCATTGTCTCAGAACAGCACTTGATTGAAGTACAAAACCAAAACATTGGAATCAATATGCCAACATCTGGAAATCAAGCTTTATTACTCATTGGACCTGATTTAGTAAAGTTCTCCAAGACTGAAGAAGGTAGACTAACATGAGAGGACCTGGGTGATCCAACAAACGTGCAACAGACAGCTATTAGTTAGCAATTTTTTAAAAATCTTTCACCAGATCCATTTCAGGTTTGCTGGGTCACCCAGGTTCACTTGTGATAGTCTATCATCCCTAGTCATCAAGAGCTTTAATAAACTATGCCCATTTTGTATGGAGCCACAGATTTGTTTAAATAGTGACTTCATTATGGTAAGTGACCTCTAATGCAGAGTGTGTGAAAATGACATTGAGTCTTATTGCTTAATTAGGGGAAGAAACAATTTTAGTAGCATATTTTAACACACCTATACTATGTAATGTATTGCTCAGAGAATGTTCTTGCAGATAGAAAGCATAACACCCCCAAAGTTCTGCATCTTTAGCTTTTCAGAATTTTTTGATGAATGTTTTCATTTTTTTTAAATTTATGAAAGTATATAACTTACAGATCTACCAAGCACCATACAATTCATTATTTATACCAAAGTCGTTGGAGAAAATGGATGAATAAGTATAGACACACAGGTGGTTGGTGTAGGAGTTTTTAGGATTATGAACCTGACAACCATTAGTGGCCATTAGTATCTGGTTCAGATACCATTGAATGGGACTAAAACAGATAGTTATTTTATGTTTGGTTGGTGTGTATTAATAATTCCCATATTTCAGACACTTTTTTTATTGTGATTCATTTTGTAAGAAATTTGAGAATGTTGAATTTTTAATGAAAATAAGTCTTCTTTTTGTAGAAATTTTGTAAATACATTATTGTCTATGACCGCCTGCTTGTCTATAGCTCCATGGCTGGAGATTGGTCCGATTAAAAAAAAAACGTTAATGTGGGGGACATGCCATTTAAAAATGTTTTTTTTAATGACTTACAAAAAAACATTTGCTGTTTAAATGAATTTTGAACATATTATTGGAATGATTTGTGTTTTAATTTGTTACAATGTTGCAGCCAGCAAAGGTCTTCATCTGAACAATGCAATATGGAATTTGTCATTGAATTGGGATGCTAATTAACTCAATTCTAATGCATTTTCAACAATACCTCCTCTAAAATGACCAACAATACATTAAATTTGATTTACAGAAAAACCTTTTTCTTTTTAAAAATGTTTTGCAGGGCATTCACTACAGATCTTTATTTACTTCCTACAAAAATGTTGGTGAGAATACAATCTTCAAGGCTACATCTGAAATTCAAGTTGTCAAGCAGATTTAAAATTGTGTTTCTCCATTTTGAATTGTTATTATCAAAGCATAAAAATGTATTTTGTCATAGAAATGTCATTATTAGTCTGGGATTGCTAAAAACACCAAATTGCACTTGTATTACTTTATATATGATCTCATTGTAGCTTATTGTGTTCAGCAGTGAAGGTGGAGTCAGGAAAGTCATATGCATCTCCAGCAGCCGAATTAATCAATGGTTTTGAATTCTGAAGAAAAAAACTATTTTTGACAACTGGGGTTACATCTGAAAGTACCTTTCACAAATTGTGACCCCCAACCTTACCCAACACCACCACAATTTATTCTGACCCCATTGGGGTAATTTCAGATTTGTAGTTGACCACCGCATTCTACCACATGCTCAACCTCTATTCCATCTGCTCCCATTCACCTGAAGGTTGGGTATTTGCACACATGTGTGGCTGTGGTGGATCAGGGCACAGTTCCTAAAAACTTCAGTAATTGAAGTGGGGCAGCTGGAAGTGGCTAATTACCTTTCAAATTGGCAAGACTGAAAAGGGGCCCGAGTATTTAGCCCCCTTTAAATCTCAATTGCCTTCCTTTCATTTAACGACATATTGAAGCCCAACAGAGGCAGAATAAGAGCATACATACAACTTTATAGACCTGCCATTATCTCAGATAAACCCAGAAGTAAAATCCCAAATTCAGACTTCTAAAGAAAAAAACATGAATACGACTCAGGAACTTTCCATGGTACTACACTGAAGGTACTATATTGTCTTGGGGCAAGAATAAAATGTGGAAATATTTCCTAAAGCAGTACCAAAATTAGCACTTTTTTCAAAATATTTATGTGACCAAAACTGTTACTGAAAAAAACATGCAATAAAATTTGTAAGGCAAATTTATGATATGTGAATATTTTTACAATTTTTCAGCACGACAACTAATTTCTTTGAATTACTTGGAACCTGTGAAATGACAAAATAGTCAGCTGAAGGAGCCAAATTCAAACTGTAATCTGGGCAGAAAGATGTTTAAAATTCATTACAGTACATTAAGCATGCACTGAACAGTTAGCTTCATTGCAAAAATAAATAAATAGCCATTGTGCTCCATCAGCAGAAATTCTGATAAAATCAGCAAAACCCCAATTAGGATGTGAAAAATGTCACCTACTTATTTTAATGAATCAAAAGCAATGAAGAAGTTACTGACTGGAAGTTTATTTGCAGTACGGCATGGACTATTACATATTGTGAAGTGTTTAAATTGTATATTTTATGTTTAAGTAAGCAAATTAATTCCACGCTCCAGGTATAGGGACAGCAAAAATAAAGAAGATAGACACACACTTGGCAATGTTTAAAGGCAGCAGCAAATGGGGCTGTAGTTACGTTGCATTTATTTTGTAACTTCAGTCCTACTTACCATATAGAATGAATCAGAATTTTCAAAGAGTGTTTGCTAATAACAATTCTTCAACGTATCTGAAGTTAAGCATTGAGCCAGATATTCTGTATACAATAGCTATATGCAAACCATACAGGCTGAGTTCATAACCAGTGCATGGCAGACTACAGTACCTTATTAAAGCAAATCAGAATTCAGTTTCATGAATATTATTAAGATAATTTGATGATATTTTACTTTTTTCAAATAAAATAATAAGGCTAATGAAGGGCCGGTTTCTGTAACCTTTGGGAGCTGTTTAAAACATCTTGTTTGCTACAAAAACAAATATGTTCAACCCAATCTTGACTTTCCTATTGATTACAATATATTTTGCCAAAATTGCAAAGCGTTGATAATATTTTGTAATTTTTAACAACATTTTTAAAATTTAAAGACTTGAAATGTGTGCATCTCACTAATAATAAGAAGCTGTGAAATTTCAAAGAGTAAACAGGGGGTGGCTATATTTTCCCCTGATATTATGGTTTTTGGGGATGTCCACCAATAGATCACATTTGCAAATATGTAATTATAATATTTAGACTGAGAAGAAAGCCCGATCTTAATCCCATTTATGGTCTCTTCCAAAGGCACTTCCAATGACATCTAGTCTATGCAAACTACTCATTTGCTCTAGTTTTTAGTTCAAATAGTTGCACATGTAAATTAGTACCAGATTGATCATCATTTCCTAATGTAATAAATAGAGGATGGTCTACTAAATATGGAATATTTCATCTATGATTTAAATTAAAAAGGTTATGTAGAAAGGATTACAGATGTGAAAGTAATGTTCTGGATGAGCAGCCTGATGAGTGGTGAACGGATGATTGCATTTAATATCAAGGATGGGTATGAGTATCTAGGTATACCATTCAGTCTGTGCAGTGCCCAAACGGCCTTCCTTTGTAAATTATTTTTTTTATTTACTTGGAACTGACATACTGTCATGGTTTATTTAGATGGTTTTCTTGCATTCTCATCTTGTTTGGTTCTTGGGTGGTACTTCACAAATCCACAGAGAACCATTTTTAGACCAAACATGAGATGTGTGTATTTAAAGTTTGATAAATCCTGTCCCTGAAATGAGGCTAGGCCATGGACCTGTCCAAGCTTACTGCTGTCCTCTAATAATGACAACCCATAAAAGCTGTTCTCCTGTGGGAACTGGGAGTCAGGATAGCCTATGGAGAATAAAGACATTGGTTGGAGGGGGTAGTGCATCCAGTGACAGTATATACAGACCTTTCAAACTTTTAATACATAAAGGTTAAAAATAGACTTAACTCCAGACAAGCATGTTGGACATTGTATTTTTGTCACAATTCGCTTTCACTATTATATATTTCATAAACGTTAATGTTTATCGTGTGGTTTCCCTGAAGCAGGTTCTCATTTTGAAACCTACACACTGTGTGATTGATGATAAAGTGGCTGTTTGCAAAAAAAATAGTATGATATTTTAACAAAAAATATGCTAGAAAGGAGCAACTAGCCTCCCGAGGCTGAGAGGGTGCTTTCTATAGGTAAAGAGTTAGATTGGGGGATTGCCGTCTAATAAGCCCTGATACTGGACCAGGGCGCTTTAAAGACCCATTAAAACACATATTGAGCTAAAAAAATTAAGGTGCCACTCAGGCTAAAGTGCCCGAATATTGAATCTATTCTGCGCATGTTCTAGTCATGTTCTCCAAATTTATGAAATGACAACCAGCTTGACTGACAACTGATTGCAGGATAATGTTCACCATTTTCAAAGTGTAAAACACTATAGACCACAATAGGGATCATTAAAGTATTTTCAAAGCAAATATAGGGCGAATGTACGATTCAGATAATCAGCAGTTTGTGTGCTGGCCAAGTTCACAGGAGGAGACACTGAAAAGGCGAATCATGTTTTTTTTTAGCACATCTGGAAATCTATATATGTAAAGATAAAATGAAAGAAAATTATTACAGGTATATAGGGCATAGGGCATTTTCCTTCCATATTACATTTTAAATTGACATATTCTGAAATATGCTAATACTCATTTGATTATTAGCTTGCAAACACCACTTCTGTTTATTTTTATAATAATTAGCCCAAGTAGCTATGCAGAAATGTACGGCTAATATACTCCAACATAAAAAGCAGTGTACAGAATCAAATGCTATTAAAAAGTTCAGTAATTTGGACAGGGCGAATTGGTAATGGTAAATGAACTGAAATCTGAACACTTGCTCAAACCCATTAAACATATTTGGAAGAACATGCAGCTGATTAAAAAATTGCTGAGCATAGGCAACATTTTGAATTTAAAGAAACAACCCTAGATATTATTGGCATGCACAATGTGTGTATAAAAATGAACTAAAATGAAACATAATTCTTGAGTGTTGAATCTATCCTGTTTTATTCTCAGTGTAGCCTTGGGTCTGCAGTGTCCTTGTTATGTCCCCCTAAAAGGTTTTAATCTTGGATGGAGGAAGAAGCACGGCTAGAGGTAGTGGGGTTAATCTAATACCAAGGAAGAAGCATTTACACTCTGTTGAGTTTGTGGTAGCCAAGTGGTTGTCCCAAAATCATTTTCAAAGAAGTTGTGCAAATGGTAGGGCTAGAAACAAGGAGCTTCAGAAGACACACACCAGTATAGTTATTTCAGCTTACTCCAATTCTAGCCACTGGAGAGAATAGTGAGTACAAGGAGTACAATTCAGATGAAACGCATCCAACCTGCATTTAATATACAATATTTCACAAGTTCTCCTTCAAAGATCAGCTATTCAGTTCAAAATCTGCTAAAGCAAAGCTAAATGACTTTCAACACTAATGACTTGCTTTAGCTCTATATACAGGACTGTTAACCATAAAGCACCCATGAGCACTGCTTAGGAAAACAGGATAATTCTTTGAAATAGTAGTCATCCTTTTGCTTGCAGTGCTCATTAATGACATAGCTTTGCTAGAGAAGGTGAAGAAGAATCCAGTCACTTTCTAGAGTGTTGCTTCCATGCTGCACAAAATGCTGTTGATTCTCCTTCTCCGATGAGGATGTAAGACTAATAGAAAGTAAAGCCATAGAAACAAGTAGTATTTCTTTGCCCTTTTTAGCGACCCTGACAATCGCACACGCCCACCAGTGACATGTTCAATAGTGTATCATATGCCCAGGGAAAGAGGTTACAAAAAAACTTTAAGACATACTAATTGTGATAGAGTTTCCTAATTTAGTTTTCCATTAAATATTCATGGCTACATGCAGCTAGATAACTGAATGTGTAAGTGGGTGCAGGGGATATTGATTGGAGTCAAATGTCTCTGCTCAGAAAATGGAATGAGTAGAGTTGCCAAATTCTGTTTTGCTGAAATTTTGGCAGAACATTTATACTTCCACAAACTTGTGGGAATGTAGAATGCATAGGTGTTCACAAACAATTAAAAGTATTTGTTTTTTTTGGGAAATACTAGACAAACTATTGTCAAAAAGACATTAGGAGAACTCTTTAGTAACAAGAACAGTGAGCAAAACAATAATGACATCACCAAATCCCAGCCTAACCTTAAGATAGTAAATTGGAGAGTTGCTGTCCCTGTGCTTGGTGTGCAGTGCTGTGAATCCTCCTTATATCAACAAGACCAGCTAGCTAATGGAGAGGCAGGGAGAGAGTCTTATGTTTCTGCTACCAGACCAAGCCGAAATTTCTAGGACATTGGGCTGGAGCGAGCCAAAAGTCTAAAGAAGAAAATACCAGGTGGCCTACTCCTGGTGGCTGTGGGGTGCAGACAGCTGCTCCTTTATCTCTATGGAAGCTATGACCATAAAAATTAGCTGTTTACTCTTTTGGGGAAAGCCTAAAAGTCCCTTAGGTTTATCTTTTCCATTGATAAAGTTTTTTAAAATAGATTATGGCATTTGACATTTGAATTTGGCTTAGATTTCAGTATTATGTCTTTACTGTAATGTCATTAGCTTCTCCGTTGTTTCTACAAATGTACAGGCCAAAAAGACCCTGACCTTGACAGACTAACTAACCAGGAAAAGGCAATCATGTGTACCAGGCTGTCATCTAGTCTACAAATTATGATAAAATATATCTCTTGAAAAGGAAAAATAGTCTTGTGTCTTCCCTGACATTTTACTGTGGTGCATTTAGGTTTTGAATAGTAGAGCAATTTATTTTGTACTAAAATGTTTTATGAAGATAATAAACTATTACATCTTAGGTGACAGTTTTCCTGAAGTCCAAAGCCTTTCAATCATCTCCATAGTTAAGGCAGAAATCATTTAAAATATATAAATATCTGGATCTTCATGCGCTAATAAATTGAACATCTTATAACTGACAAGAGAACTGGGAAACTGCGTTTAGAGAGAGAAGAAGTATTTTTTTTAGAAAATAAATTACTGTTAGATTTATTAAGGATATAAACATTGATGACTTTAGCTTTAAACTTCTAAAAAACTAAAACATAAACTATTTTAGACAATCATTCACAACTACTGTTGTTGTCCTCTCTGTTGCTTGGATTGATTTTTTTTTTATTATTTCTTTATTAGGAAAAGGAGAAAGTTAGACCAGCCAGAGGGCAAAGTGGTTGGGTTACAGGAAAAGTAGAAACTATTATAGGTAAAGAAGAGTTAAAGAATAAAAGAATAATAGAATAGTCATTTCATTGAGAAGTTGAAGAGCTGACATAATGACAATGTTTTGACCAGTTGTTGAGTGTAAACATTCATGGTAAACCAATTAAAATTTTAGGACTCAGAAATAGTAATTAACCAGCATTGCTATAACTTGGGTAGCCAGGAAAAACATCACAAATTCCTGAACCACCAAGAGGCATGGACTCCTGCAGCAGGCCTCCAATAAGTGCAGTAATAAGTTAAGTAGTAATATAGAAAGCCTGTAGAATGAAACATGGTCAGTTTTTAACAGTCGAAAAGGTATCCTATGTACTGCACTAGAGTATGTATATGATTATAGTTAGTAAAACAAGCAAGCACTAATGCAGATAACTTACAAACACATACCCAACATTAGGACAGGAAACATTTCAGGCATTAGACAGATGAACTGCAAATTTAGAATAAAAAGTCTTGAACTACAGTTATAATAAAAAAGAACATTTGCAAATATTTGTCTGTTACATGCAATGGAATCCAAGGATTCAACTCACAAAAGGGTGCTGAACTGATGTGAGATAATCTGCCTATTGCCCTCCAAGAAAATAATACTTTGACATTAGATTTCTAGAGTTCCCCTTGGTGTACAGGAAGTCAAGGTCATTTTACATAAATGTGTCAAAAGACAAGATGAATGGCATTTGTAATAAGGGTTGGAATACCAAATTACTAAACAATTTTTTGCTACATGGACCACGTTTTTAATATCAGAAGGTTTTAACTGGTGCAGGTGATAAAACTATTAGGCATACAGTATGGTATGACATAGAAAAGCTGAACGGCACTCTAGGACCATTGGTTCAGCTAAAACATGGGGGTGTAGTTCTTTGACTTCTATTTTGAGGCCTGTCTTTCATGTTTATTGGAGCTTTATTTATATTTTCGAACTGTTTTGTGTTTTTCTCTGAATTGCGATACTGTAACATCTTTCATTGGAGATATGGCTGTAAGTCACTATTCTTATCTTTTTTCCCTTTAGGCTGAATGATTACTGTTATTCACATGTTTTTTTTTATCCTGCACTGCAATGTGTTTGATAACTTGTGTAGTTGTTCTTATGTTTGAATTTTGTAGGAAACTAATAAGGATATGCAAAAAACATTTAGCACTCCGGCCTTTGCAGCACTAGGTCCCAGGTTCAATCCCCAGCCAGGACATTATCTGCATGGAGTTTGCAGGTTCTCCCCGTGTCTGCGTGGGTTTCCTCCGGGTACTCCGGTTTCCTCCCACATCCCAAAAACATGCAGTTAGGTTAATTGGCTTCTCCTTAACAATTGACCTTAGACTACATTAATGACATATGACTATGGTAGGGACATTAGATTGTGAGCTCCTTTGAGGGACAGTTAGTGACACGACTATGGACTATGTACAGCGCTGCGTAATATGATGGCGCTATATAAATACTGTATAATAATAATAATAATAATAACATTTTGATCAAAAAACACCAAAAAAGGCCATGGGACCAAGGTCTAGAGAAACTAAAAGTAAAACTTACCAGCCTTTGTTAGGAATCTGGAAAGACACAAGTATAGGGGCTTCCATTGCTGATCTGCTTCTTGACAAATGACGATTGTGTGCCTGCATCTGGCTTTATTACTACTTCATCAGTGACACAAAAGCATTGAAATCCGACTGTAGGCTTATCAGTCAGAAAATGAACAGTGACATTATCAGTTTGCCTGTGCTAATAATTAATCCCAAAATGGCAATTATGGGAAAAGTGTATTTCACTCTGTATTACCTTACAGGATATAACATATAGATTTATAGAAAGAATTAATGACCATGGTACTGGTAATGCACTTTATAACCACTGTGCTTCTGGAATTAAGTAGATTTGGAAACTACTGGGTGTCAAAAGATACTCGCTGGCTAGCATAAGGGCCACCAGTCAGAGTATCATTGTGTTAACAAATACCACTGAACTAGGGGGAGGTATTAGAGATGCTGGAAACAAAACATCCTAATACAGATGAATGCCAGCCTGTATACGAGTAAAGACTCCAAATATTCTAAGAACGGTCTCAATTAGAAGTCAGCATAAAAGAAAAAAATCGAGTCAGAAAAAAGCTGAATGGAATGTCAAAGAAATTTAACCAGATTTGGAAATGAGTGAGAATTAAGATTTTTTAAAATAGATATTTTTGATGAAAAATTACTAAAAAACGGTTCCCTTAGCTCCTGTTCTGTTCACTTCTAAGTGTGATTGGATCCTGTGGTGGCACTAGGGTGGTAGGTGGTGCTGCTGCATTTACTCTTTGGCATCAGGAACAGGTGCCTAAAACAAGTCATGAATGACAGTCACTCCACATTGGTGAAAGACAATATAGTCTGCCTTGCTGATAACAGACAGAAATGGTATGCATCATACAAAAAAAGGCTGATGTGGCTGCAAATAATAATGATGATATATCTCTGTTTCAGAAGGTTTGAAAAATGTCCCACATTTGCTACAATAGTGAATGTCTAAGAGAGTCCTTTACAGTAGCCATCTCTTTGATATCAACAATACCCTTGCCACTGCATAAACAAGCAAGCCGACAACAATGTTTGCAAGGTGGACCCTGAATATACTCCCTCTGACCCTCACAAAAATGTTGCGGCATAGTACCTTCTACTTTGTCCCCACCACTGTCCCTCACATCACTATCACTCTGTTCCCATGTCTTGCCCAGATTATCATCATCTTATTTTGATCCTATTCCATAGTATGCCAAAATTCTTTTACCAAGTGATGCTTGTCTACCTGCTGTTTTCTAAGACCTGTTTTTTGGAATACACTATCACCCCTACTACTACCACTACCACCACCAGAAAAACCACTACTGCCACCACCAGAAGCAGCTGCAGAACCAAGACAGAGAATAACAATTGTGCCAATATCAATGTTTTCCTCCTCTGCACTTCTCGTTTTGTAGCTCCTCCTGATTTAACAAATGTTGTTTGTCATCACAACACTTTTTACCTCTTCATCTAATTTCCTGTGATTCACACAAAAACTCTATTTCCTGGAAGAGAAGAATACTGTTTGCAAACAGAAGAGGGGAAGCTACATAAACCTGTTGTGGAACTAGTAGCATTGCTGTGTTATTCAGCCAACACAATTTAAGCCTTGATAAGTGTCTGTTCTATTGGTTTGATTCCGACTACACCTCCGACTGCTGTTTTTGCCTGTTACTGTCCCAGAATGTCTGACAATGCCTGCTGCTTCTGTTTCTGCCACTTACCTGTTCCTGACTTTGGCCTGCCCTGATCCTGCTCTACAATTCATTGAGAGCCACGATCTCAGACAGCCTATCTCTGGGCTGGCCTAATTTGTTTTTTGTAAATCTCTCTTTGCCAACTGTTCTTATAGAACGATTTGTTGCTGTTGGAATTATTGTGTGGAGTCGACAGTGGAAGTTGACATTCATCACTCAATGTGCTGATTTTCAGCTTCTAATGGAGAAGAAGCCTATGGAGGGCTTCAAGTGATGTACATGCCATGCAGAACTGCAGAATAAAATGGCTTTGAATTGACTTGTCACTTAATTCATAGATGACTGGTCTGAAAAGTGAGAAATTCACATTTAACTTTCAAAGCCCTTTAAACTTTGCATATATTCACAAAACTTTAATGGCTCCATAAATTATGCTAAAAAAGTAGTAAGTAGTACTTTCAAAAGTTGAACTTATTGAAAAGTATGTAATAAAATACATTCCTGCTTTAATAGGTCCTTCAGATAAACAATATTTAGCTTTAGCTAATCATTTAGTCATCATTTTATCTGTTTTAGGCAACATGTCTATTAAATATCTACAACCATCCTCAGCAAAGAACCTGAAAATATTGCCAGGCCTTTTTATCATCCATAATTTTAACACATTAATCTTCCTAAAGAAAATGCTGCCAACTGCTTGCTGAAGTTGGGAAGAGTCACTTTTAAAACTAGAACAGTCCAAGAGCAAAATGGTATTTTTTTTAACTTGCACTTCAACAGAAAATACATGAAAGGAAATATACACCCAAGTACATTGAAAATGAAGCCTGAGCTGTCAGTCTCATAGTTTTTAAAGGAGCTTTTGATGAGGATATGTTCTTGACAAGTTGTAGGCTACACGATGTTTGAAAGCAAAAATTTGCATGAAATGATTGATGAAAAGAACTACGGCCAGAGGGAAAAAGTGTCAGAAAAAGCAAAGCTTTATACAACTGCTTGGTTTCTAAAAAAGCAAAGGGTTGCTTTACTACAGCACACATTTGATTTACCCTGTATTCTCTGCACCACAATTTATGTGTTTTGTCTCCATACACAGCTAATAACTGTGATTGTGCCTAAATTGATATTTGGAGACAATTGGAGTTTTCCGTCAAAACAAGGCTTTAAATCTGCGCTACACAACACAAAATTAAACAAGGGTATTTTTTGCCCTTTTTCTTCACATTGTAGGAAGCTTTTCGAAAATTCTCCTAGGAAGATTGAACAGATTAAGTGGGTAGCCATAGGAAAGAGATGGGTCTTTAGACCTATGTTTTTATTACATGTAAAATAGACACGCGAATTTTAATGATTGCGATAATTGTAATAAATAAATATATATATATATATATATATATATATTGTAGATACCTTGAAATACCTATAGAATATTAATATTTTTTGAACCATTGTACTGCCTGCATTAGATAGATGACATGTATTTGCCACAGCCTCTCATCTTATTGATCACTTGATATTAGAGGCTGTTACGGAATACATATAATTACTCCTTAATTAAACAAACCTTGAATATCTGCTCCTTATAAGTCTATGTAAAACAAGCAATCCATCCATGTTACTTGTATTGTCTAATATACAATTTTATTAACACACTATAAAAAATAAGTACAGTCAAAGGAGACTCTGGTAATCCTCCTTACTACAGTTTTGACCCCAGGCATTTGTCCCATCTGTCAGCGCTGTGATCTTCTGTGGGTTTCCTGATATTTAATTGAATAACCACTAATTCTCATTCTTTGAATATAGCCTCTATATCATCAGATAAAGATTTACAAAACTGAACCAAAAATAAAAGTATAAAGACCATGTCTGAAATGTTAAGCAAACCAAATGAGGAATATAATTTTTTTATATGCAAAATGACTTTTGTTTCAGGGGAACCATTTTTAAACAAACATTTTTGTAAGTGATTATATACATATTGGAATGTCTTTTTAAAGTGTGGGACCCATCTCTTTATTGATCCTTGCCTTTATTGGCATTTGTGGGACACTACAGGGCCCAGGTTTTCTGTGCAACAAGGACACATGAAGATGACATAGAACAAAACAAATGTAATGCCATCACTAGTGGTAAGCGGTAAGTGGGCCAGCTGACTGTACGAGGACACCTGACCTAGGACCTGCCATATAAAGTAAGTGTACCTGAAAATAACAAAACAAAGAGCCAGAAAGGGAAATATATTTTCTTTACAGCAAGCAAATGTCATCTCCCGCTGGCATAATCCCATGTGGGGAGCTGGCATTTGCTGCGCTCCCTGTCCATTAACCTAACAGTATGTTTTTGGTGTAGCAATGCAGTGGAGAAATCAACCCCAACACATGGAGTAAATACAAGGCCCATACAGATTCTGTCATTGCTAGGATTGAATTGTAGGACCCGATTACTGCAAGAATGCTAGCAACTTCTCCACATTGCATGAAAAGTCTTTTAGAGAGCAGAGTATGTGCTGAGTTACTGTCAGAAGAACAATTTAATTATAAAGAGAGTTGTGTGCCTCTTTGCAAAATGAAGTCAGCAATGGTAAAGTGGTAGCAGAATGCGGTTGTTTTCTAATTGTCTCCTTTAAAAAGCCAGTTCCAACAGATATAATTTGTTTGGTGGGGGGTGGATTTGAACTGCGGAAGTTTGTAAACTCTCTCACATCCAAATGATTCTGTCTGAGATTATTAGTTTTCAACAATAACAGATTTGCTATGTTGGAGCAGGTATGGTACAATAATGTAAGACCAATGACCAGTATATATATATATATATATATATATATATATATATATATATATATATACACCAGCTGATTACCCGGCGTTTCCCAGGTATTTAGTTATTGCAATCTTATATTATACAACAAAAGGAATCAAATAAAGCTATAGTGATTTTATTGTCTACTGTGTTGTAATTTTTGTGCCTTTGATTGCACTTGGCCAATTGCCTTACTGTAAAGGCATTATTACAGGCCAGAAATTTGTACTCCAAAAAAAAGTATGTAAAAATATAAGCAAAAGACACACTGTCACTGAGCAATACATACACACATGTATACATACATACATACATGCAAATATACCTCTGACATATAGCACAGCGCTGTAAAAAAATATCAGCGGTGCACTCACATGAGTCTGAGTCATATGTCTAGCAAGTCCCTATTTAATGTACAGCGCTGCGTAATATGTTGGCGCTATATAAATCCTGTTTAATAATAATATTATTAATAATAATAATAAAAAGTTTGGTTTAAATGTCTCGATGTGTTTCGTAGTGATCACCAAAGACATATAGAACAACGCTGTACAAAGATGACTGGTGCACTCACATAAGTCTCAGTCATATGTCTGGCAAGTTTGGTTTAAATGTCTTCATGCGTTTTTTAGTGATCACCAAATATAGCTCTGACATATTGCACAGCGCTGTACAAAGATCAGCGGTGCACTCACACGAGTCTCAATCATGTCTAGCAAGTTTGGTTGAAATGTGTTGATGCATTTCCTAGTGATGACATACACTCATACATACATCTAAATATAGCTCTGACATATAGCACAGTGCTGTACAAAGGCTGGTTGGTGCACTCACATGAGTCTCAGTCATATGTATAGCAAGTTTGGTTGAAATGTCTCCATGTATTTTTGAGAGATGGTGGAACATACACCCATACATACATACATACATCTGATTATATATATATATATCCTTATCACAAATTTGCTGTAAGCTTATATACAGCAAAAAGTTTTGTTTTTATACCATGTCCTGCAGTTTTTAATTAAACCCAAATGCAGAGCACAGCAAGATATTATTGTTCCCACTTTATTTGTTTAAAACTTGTGTACATCTGTTTGGACATTTCCCAAGATGATCAAATTAAATAACCAAATGATGCAAAAAAGAACAAGTGACAAATTGTGTTTTTCTAGTGCTGAACTTGTTACTGCATTGGCTCATGCACAATCTGTCAATGCAATGCCGTTGTTTAAGCATCTCATTTTTTTCCACCAATTCCATTCATGTTTGGTAGACTATAGCGAAACCTTCAGAAATAGCGTTTAAATCCCTGTGTCCCTGACACATTGTTTCTCTACAGATAATACTCAAGGAAGGCCACGCTACATTTAACTTGGCCATCTCTCAATAGGCTGGTAGTCCACACAAAACACAGCCTATCTGAATATTCTTTGCATGCTAAACAGATCACTGCAAGCCTTTTCCTCAGGCTAGATTGTTATAAATGCTGTTTATGATCCTGCTATGACAACTGTGAAGGACATGGCCGAGAATTTATCATAGCATTATTCATCCAATGTCAGAATACCTAATAAGATTCTAAATGACCCCACATGATAATAAGATCCATCTTGTAGCAATAAGGTATTAATAAACTTGCTTCCTTTTGATAGAGAAAACTCCAGGCATCATTACTCTGACATATTTGTTTTGCTTAGATTTTGCTGCTAGTCTGGGTCTATTGGTTTACAGAGTAAATTTGTAGAAGGCCATGAGGTAGGAATAATAAACTATGCTTGAAGTAAAAGCCTGTAGGTTAAAACAAAGAATGCTCTGTTTGATGATACTGTAAATGGCAGATTCCCAAGGTTCTTTCTAATTGAATTGCCATTACAAACATCAGTCTGCTGAAACTGTGAGACTTTAAAAGAGGCTAAAAAGAGAAATGGAAACTCCTGTAATTTGGAGTTAAACAAAATAGGATTTTAGTACCAAATATGTAAAACCTGTGGAGAATATTTGGGTATTATGTTCCTGGATGCTGTTAGTGTGCCAAGATGGCATTGAGCACATGCACATAATCCAAGTAGCAACTGTAGGCTTAGGTTCATATGCAGCTGTTCATGCAAAAAAAAAAAATGAGTGTATAATACTGCTATGCAAATGGCATCCCCACAATTTGCAGGACCAATCGCCAAGTTCGTGGCTGAAAACCTGTTCAAGGCTCAAAGTCTGGAGGGTCAAATGCTGAAATGTCATTAGATATTTATCCTGCAAAGTTGTGTATCTGGAACTTTTCTAAATTATGCATTGCTTATCTACTTGTCCCATGACCATGAAACACATTCCTGCTTACCCATTGCTTACCCAGTTGGTCCCCGGACAATGACTTGTTTTGCTGACATGTTGACCCAGTTTGGCTCCTGACCTTGCTTACCTGTTGCTGATCTGGCTTGCCTTCTAACCTACAGCTACTCTGTCTAGTTCATCTGTGGCCTGCTGCTAAATCTGCTCTACAAGCTGTGTGAAGATAACATATCCTTGGTGGTTTTCATCTCTTCTTGGTCAAGAATCTTTCTCACAGCCATCCTTCCTACCTGTATTTTCTATTTACAGTACATGTGTGAGGTCGGGAGAAAAAAAGAGAGCCAATCACACTGCTCATGCATGAGATTGGCATCTCTTTCCCCTTAGTGAAAGAAAATGCTTCTTTTGCACATGCTCGGGATCGGGCATGCACAGAAAGAGCAGCCAAGAGCCACAACATAGGTATTCCAGGAGGCTTTGCGCTCCCATTCAGTTTTGATTACCTCGATCAAGACTGAATTTAGTTTAGCTTCCCTTTAAATACTCGGCACAATATCAGTTTATTTTATTTTATTCAGAAAATCAGTAATGCTGACCAGAATATGCAGGTAGGTATTGACAGCACTCACAACGGCCTGATAAGCAGCAATACAAACTGTAAAAATAGACTAAACTTTCCTTGGTCCTACTAGCAATTTTACACCTCAAACACCAATCAAAACATTACCTTTTTATAATAAACCATTTTTATTGTGTTTAGAAAGTAAGATTTGGAGCCTCGGTAAGCATTTTGCTGCTGTCTGTGTCCTTGAGGACAGGAAGTGAAGTGAACTTTCTTTGTCCTGGTAACTGGTGTTGCTGTTCAAATTACTGTTCCATCAAAGTCTAACAAATCTGTTTGAGTTTACTTTAGGTGGTCACCTCCTGGAGGATACCAGCCAAAGAAAATGATTATATGACAGCAGGTTAGAGAGGTTTTTCCTTAATTTGGAGAAATTTCCTCCTAATTTCTATTGTGTTTTGACCAACGAAAGAGCATGTAATGTAGAAATAATATGTAATGAAGAAATCATCAATATAGATTTGTTTTTTAAACTAAATATAGCTTTAGATATATTTCAATCTGTCTGGATCTCTTGGCTGACATAAATTGTCTGTTTTTGTGCAATTGTGTGTGATCATCAGAACATAAGATGCTTGAAGTGCAAATTTTTACAAGAGCGTCGACATTTCTATAGACATAAAACAAACATTGCTAACAAGTTTAGCTGCGTATATCTGATTTTTACAGGTACTTTGTGACATTCAATTACCTTTTAATTACATTTTCAAAAACTAAAAGAAAAGTTTATTCATTCATATCCTTAGTGGAAATCATGTTGGTAAAACAAGGTTACGTGGGTGTGGCAAGGCTTGGTCTATGTCGTAGAAATCAATGGTGTAGGCGCTAATAAGAGTCTCTTTTTCTGATCTTAGACATTTAGGAAGTGTGGAATTCATGGACTTATACATGGTATTAAACCTAATAAATGAATCACTTAATGTTCTCGTTATGGATCAATAGTTATTTAAGTAAATCATTCACACCTTCACTACATGAAAGTTATCAGTTCATTTTAACGCAATGCATTTGCCCCTTGTTAGTTCATCTCTCCCAAGTGTAATACAGCAGAATAAAGCTCTGATTAGATCAATATCTCTCTAAACTCTGAAGGAATGGATTTCTTTGCTTGATGATTGATTGACTGAGTGGGTATTAAGTAGTGCTTAAATGTCTAATTAATAGAAATTAATTGAGCCGTTCAACATTTTACTGTAAGATTTCTGAACTATTATTGCCCATTAAATAAGTTAAAAAATGAGCAGGTTGACATAATTTAGTTAAATGACACCACATTTGAAGAGAAAGGCAATTAAAATACTTAACTCTTGTGTCATATAAACTACATTCTACAGCTTCAGTTTTACAGAATTAAAGGTCGAGAAATACCTTATGAGTACAATTTACTTTATCGGGTACAAAAAGGCCACACAGAATGTGGTTGTGATTTAGGGTAGCAAATTGTTAATGGGGAAGATAACTGCCCTTTGCATTACTATTTTTCACATTTTTTTTAGATAAAAGTTTTCAGAAAATGAAATGCTAAATTTTGAAGCAGCATAAAAACATTTATAGTGTAGCTAAACCTAAGATAAAAAATGTAGTATATTTCAGCTTTATTCCCCGTTATTAGATGTAGTGACAGCTGTAGGGTCAATACAGACTTCCAGTGAGCTGCAGCCAACTGTGGTCCTAAGGGCTCCCATTCATGTGTATTCATTTTTGCATGGAGATTGCAGCATGACTCTAAAAGCTGCTGTGGGAACAATCATACAGTAGCTATGTGAAAGTGTGATTACATATAGTGCAGTTTGCTCCTCCCAGGTTCACAGCAGTAGTTTGCTGTACGGCCATGAGCAGCCAAAAGTGTAGATTTCCATGACAGACGGGAAAGCGCCATTTTTCCATTTGTGTTCCTGCCAGTAACACATTTTCTGTCCTACGGTATAGAGTTTACATGCACTTTAAATTATTGATTTTTTACATCCAATTTATTGGTGCCAAACCTCCATTTGAGGAAGATTGTTTTACTGTCTTTGTTTAATTTAATTTTATATTTTGGCTCCACAAAAATAAAGTACAGTCAATGTACTGGCCTATAACTAAGCACTGGAAGTCATTGTTTAGAGTGCTGATACTCACACTGAATGTGTTACAAGATTCAAATGAAACCAAATAGTGACAATCTCAGCAGTATTTTGTTCCTAATGGTGAAATGCAGATGTCTTAGGAACAGATTGCCTTTAATATTCCTTGTGTACAGACATCACAACGCTTCAATCTTCTGCCTCTACTGTCCTTGTTTGTGCACATTATATTGCTTACAGTTATATTCAGGAAATCTACAAATTGTAGTGACAATCTTCATTTTTTGTTTTTAAATTGGTACCCCAGTCTAAATTCACTGAATCCTGTAACATATTGAACATTTTTTTAATTGCCGACATTAAAATAATTGAAATTTTACAGCCTCCGAAAAAAGAGATTTAACTCTATACAACCAGTGAAGCATATGTGCAAACCCCCGCCTTATGATTACTTAGCATTGCTTATCATGTTTGTATTTTTCATCCTAAATTCTAAGCCAGATGTCTCACCATGAAACATCTGGTTTCCTCCCTCAAGCTATGGGAAGACATCATATGGGGACTTCTAGTTACTGCACTTAACTTGTGCATAGCCCTGCACTATAAAGTGTCTGTGTTGTCTGAAATACATGTAACCATCTTTAGAATTTTTACTGGTAAGAGAATCAAAATAATAGGAACATATTGGCCAAGTCATTGAACAGTAAAATCAACTTCTCTTGCAATAAATTAGAATGTGAATGAACATAAATTTGAATGATAATATCAATGCAACCCAACATTGATAACCACTACAAAATATATCACAAGCAGCAGCCTGAAAGTTACTAGACATGTTTTTAATATACAAACCTTAAAAGTTTCTTTTAAATACAAATGAAAAAACTTTATCTTTAATTATCATAAGAGAGATATGTTGGCTGCCACTTCCAACTTAAAACATGCAAGCTAAATATTTATCATGGTGGTGCCTTGGCTGATGTTTTCTGAGCCACTGATCAGGATAGAGATCAGAAATTCTACTATTAGTTGGTGCTAATGGAGTGCACGCTTATTCTGGGTTAAGCCCAAGTCCGTGCTGTACCTCCCCATCCCTGATCTTCTTCCTGTCCCTTGTCCACCCATAAGAGGCCTCCAGCCTATGTTCTGATAAATTGACATAGTTATGAATGAAGGGCAACATGATGACATCCTTTTGGGAGTGGGCCAGTAAGGCCCTACAATCATAATATAGTCCACAGTCATAATTCAACCCAAAAGACTAAGGAAATCTTGTGTTTAAAAAGGGTTACTGTGAGCAGCAGCTTTGGATTAAAAGTAAGTATTGCAACCCGTGATACTTTGTTGTTATAAGCTGGAAAATATTTTTTAAATTTATTCAATAGAAATTTAGCCCAAATTTAGGCTTTAAAGCGAAAGTAACTCCAGAACAATTAAAACCTCACTTACCTTTAATTTTGCAGATCAGCCTATCCATCGGAAGGTTTATTCCATGCGATCCTGAATCGTCCTGGTATCCTAAAGGGGGCCCTGGGCACCGACATCTTCTTCTCTCTTCCTCTGGGTTCTTCTTCCTGCATCACCCGATCTCGTACTGCACAGGCGCAAGATCGGGTGATGTAGGTTGGGAAAAAAGATTGACGATTTAACTGCACATGCGTGAGTTCGGCAATTTTTTTTCTATTGATGAAAGGGCTCCTTCTGTGCATGCTCTAAATCACGGCATATTCAGAAGGAGCAGCAAAGAGCCTCCCGGGATGAGGCATTCCCATTCTGTCTTGATCACCACAGCAAGGCAAAGACAGAAAGAGGAGGTGCAGCACCCCTTTTTTTTTTAAAAAAAGGGTGTTGCACTTAAACAAAAAATGAACAAACAACATTTTTACTTGTCTACCCTTTTATGTAAATTAAAATTCTGAGTTTAGGTCTGTTTTAGTATTCATGACAACAAAAATCAGACAAATAGCATTTTCAGGACAAGGTTTTCAGGCAGGGTGTCTTATGTACTTAAGTCCTATGACTTCCACACAACAAGTATTAGAAGCTGCAGCAAGGCATTTCTGTGTGTGAGGTCTTATTCATCTACAAGCAGTGTTTCTAGGACCAACTTGCCTGTTTCTTGAAAAATTACAATATCTTTGATACTTGGTTCTTTTCATCATTTAAAACCCCTGAAGAATCGGAGACATATACGCGAAACGCGTTGAGTGAATCTAGAGAATGGCGTTCATGGGCAGAAATTTGTGAACCAACTGCTTGGATAAGAAACTCATTGTGAACAACCTTTCTATATAGATAAAAAAGATTTTAACATTAGGTTGCTATGTAGTGTTATATTAATTATTTTTGTATATGTTTTTATGGAGAAATATTTTTGTAATTAAATGATGTATACATTTTAGAAATTTGAGTATGTTTGTCACTTGCTTTGAGGATATGTGCCTGAAAAGTCCTACACATAACCTACTTTAAGTAATACACATTGTCTGCTCAGGAACTAATCTTTTTATCAACTCCTATCAAAGAAATTTTATTTAGAGATGGAACATTTTTGCTGGGAAACTCTCAAAAAGTAAAAATCAAATTTTCCAAATAAAGGCAACAATAGGTAACTACTGTGAAGCAAAAAAAAAAAAAAACATAAAAAAGCCACTTTTAACAAAGACCAGTAACTCAAGGAGCCAATTGCTGTTGTTTCACCTGTAAATGCATGCTCTGGAATATTCTTAGGCATGGAGTAAAGTTTTGTTAGTCAAATGTTATACAGATGCAGTAAAAATGTATGTAAAATCAGTTTAAAAAGATATATAATAAAAACTATAATACATATAAATAAAACAACAATTATGTATTTAAGAAAATGGAACATTTGTGATTTGAACAAAGTTACAATGTTTTCTAGACATTATTAGTAACTTGTTGCCTTCAATTGCTTTTTGATTCTATAATGTGTAACTGCTAATAAAATGTTTTGGTCCACCTTTGTATAGAGTGAGTTAAGATTTAGTGCCCCCAGAGCTTGTGTTCAATAATATGACATATGTTATAAACCATCTATTGTGTTATATCCCTTTTGCTATGTATAGTATATTCTTGTGTTGGACCAAATGTGTACAATTTATCAGTTCGTTTTAATCAACTGTTTGTGATAGCTTCTTGGTTGCCTATAAAAAAAAAAAAAAAAAGATTTAGTCCCCAATCAGCTTTTATATTATGACCATATATGATTCTATTTGTAAAATTTCACTTCTACATTGCAGACACCACAAGAGGGGACTCGGCATTATGGTCTCACTTTTCTCCTACTGAGTAGGAGTAAATAGTAAATAATAAAACCGATTATTTAAAATCCAAGATCCTGATTAAATCAAAAGATTTCTTAGTGAGCTCAAAAGGCTGCCCTTGTTTCTTGCTTTGAAATGCTGTCAGGAATAAAATGTTGGAAATGAGTAAAGAATTACAATGTAGGGAGCTATTAATCATAATTAAGATAGGTTTGACATGTCCTCAGGGACTCAAATTCTTGTAAAATATTCCTTTGGGAATACCTTCAGTTTCTTTCTAATAGCCTTTCTTATTCAAATGAAAATACATACAACATGTTTGTAAGTCTAGACACAGTGATCAAGTATAATAAAACATAATTCTTCTAAATGTATTAAAGGAGTATTTATCATTATCTGAAAGTGTACTATTTATTTAGACTTTAATAATGCTTATACTGAAGAATAAAAAAATTACTGAGTTTTTGAAATTAGAATAGCTTAGGGTAACATAATAAAGTCTAAAATACACTGCAAACATTCTACCCTTTACAAGCAGGTCAGTGTTTGGATATATTAATGTCCCTTATACAGGTATTTATTACTAAATAACAATATTTTCACTGCTAGGAGTGGAGTTATCAATATTTGCTAATTACAGGATTCATCCAGCATTTTGCAGCAGGATTCTTTTTATTTATTATGATAGTCACTAAGTGAATCTTGTTAGGTTGCCAGGGTGAATACTGATCAGGCAAAAGAACCCAAATTTTAATAATTCTTTATTGACTAATGCGTTATTAAAATATATTGGGTGAATCTTGTGAAACAAAGGAATTCTGTTCATTCAGTTGTTGACATTTGCTTTCCATGGTGCTGAAACTGTATTCATGTTTATTTGTAGCACTAGAATAGTTAGGGCCATTTTAGATCTGTAGATGTTTTGTCGCAGATATATACCAACCACTCCCATTAAGTGAATGGGAGCAGTTCAGGACCATTTTTTGCACACAGGTGCATGGTTGCTTTTGAAAGAGGTGTTCCCTGGTCCAACCGCAGCTGCATTCACATGGAAATGTGTTACCTGTCGTGTGATTTGCAGTTTGCTTTGCAGCCAACCACTAAGTTTTTCATCACAGGTATGAAAGGCTTAGTAAAATAATAATTTTGTAAGAGCGCTCCCTCCCCAAATAAACCAGCCCAATAAGAAATCAGCCCCCTGTTATGCTGAAAATAGTCTGTAAGTCCCACATGCTATTGTTGGAGTAGGCAGAGTGGGACATCAATGGAATTTTTAGGGGAAATATTAGTTGAAAATTGAATATTAAAGAATTGTTGTGTGCTGTGGATATTTGTGTTTTCTCTTATCTGCTTACATACGGTGACTGTCTGGGTTGAGGGACCCTTATTACTGGGTAACTTAGGAAGTGGTGACTTACCATGCCACCCCTAAGCAGGGAGGTAGGTAAATGAAATCCCCTTTGTCTGCATTGCTCCTGGCCACCAGAGTAGCAGTGCCTAGCCATGGAGCCAGTACTATTATGCAAGTGTTATTTCAGGAGAAAGTCCTCTTAAAATACCTCTCCCAATCTCAAACGCCATGTATCAGCATAGCAGGGAGGGTGAATGCTTACTGTTCTGGTAAATATGACTTTGATCTGTACATCGAGTAAAATCATAAATTGAGTATATCGGGATAGAATAATGTATATTTAAAGTGTCTTTCTCTAAATTAACCTATATTAGATGTTTTCTTAATTTGCGAAACAAGGCATACTTGCTCAAATATTATGTCCAGACCAATTGGCAGACCTGTTTTTGAGTTTAGGGGACTACTTATCTATCACTGGGTCCAGCCAGTAACTGATGGTCCCCTTGTACTGGCATCAGACTGTCGTGGAGGTTCTGAAAGCACTGCACCAGCTAATACTCAACAAATGACATTGTCTCATGACACTCCAATGAGTCTTCTTTCTTCTTCTGCTTAAAGGAGGAGGGATCCTTCTTCAAGAAACCAAGCGACTTCCCCAATGACATGGAGACTTTTTTTGTAGGTAGCTTTCCAGTAGAGGGATCCCATTAAGATCCTAAAGGGCGGTTCGTAGTGATGATGGCAGAATAAAGGGACTATCATAGACCAGCCAATGTGTGCACATCTGCATAACTAAATTAGTAGTCATGCCAAGGCACCCAAATGGCAATAGGGTAAGTAAATGTATCTATTCAAAAAGTTCATATAGAAACAAAATTTTTAAACATTAAAACTTTATGTATAACTTGGAAGTGGTGCTAATCACGTTTCCTAATCAATGTAATGAGCCACGCCCCAAAAAAGTGTGGCAATAATATAGTATATTTGAAAAATAACTTTGCATATAAAAATTGTAACACAACGTTTTAATCAATCTTTCTCATATATAAAATCATGAGAAGGGTCACTGGCGAACTGAACAGTCATATCCCTATTGAGGTATTAAGAAAGAAAATTATTCATATCCCAACACGTTTCGCCAGTTGGCTTCCTCAGGGGATTTGACAAAGAACATTGTTCACAATATGGGATAAGTTGAAACTGTCATTTAAGGGATGTCACAGAGGTAGGTATAAACTAGTGATCTCACAACGCAGTTTCTGTAGGGCAGCATAAGAGAATCCTGTCCCGTGCAGAGTTCGGCAGACGGAGGTGCTGCTCGGTTGTGTGTCCATTCTTGGTTTTTTCTTTCAAATGAAAACTTTATGACTTCATTTACATAACTGCAATATTTAAAAAGCAATAAATGAGACATTCACTGATCATTCACTGCAGGTAAATATTAGAGGTGCATTAAAGGTAAAGTGATTTATTCACCTATAGTGAGTTTTTGGCGAATGTAACATTCACTGCTTAACCAGTAGGTCCCTAAAATAGGAATAACTTTTTTAATAAAGAAAACTTTGAGAACACTTTAGGTTTTGCTTACGGCCATTGAAGCAGTTTGTCTTTAACTGTATAATATATCACCCACTGCAGAATCCTAAAGTAAATGAACTTGTCTTAAATAAAAATGTTCAGTATTTTAGACTAATTAAAAATGCACAGAAGCCCCACACTGTAAATGGTTAGCAGAATGTGTCCCATTCCACTACCAAATAAGAATATTCTGTTTTATTAAATCATGCCTCATCTGCAATGCACTCCAGTTATACCTTAATGTATCCATAAAATTGAGAGTAAAAGCTGTTAGAAGAACCCCCATTGCTGACTTTCGATTTTGTTGTGTATTCTAGGTTGTATCTCATGTTAGTGAGGCCCCAAAGGATTAAGCAATTAGCATGAGGAAGGCAGTATGATAATCAGAAGAAATTAATGGTTTAAAAGCATAATCTTGCACATCCCTCAAGCATTGTTCCATGCAACTGAAGAAAAAGGAACCTGTAATTGATTCTTATTAAGTGTATTATCTCCCACAATTGTTAGTCAGTGACAATAAACTGAATTTTCTGATCTTTGCAGTTTCAGATAACTTTTTAAAGCGGTAACAGTTTACCTGATTTTTTTTTTCATTAAATAGGAATGACCACACATGTGCCAACACAGCATACATTGCATGTATGTGAGCATTGCTTGCAGTGCAATGCATTTTTCCATAGGGCACTCATGGGTCAGTGTCCAAAGCTGTAGGGTTGGCAGACAGCACTATATAAAAAAAAAATATAATCATTTTTTTTCTTCTTTCATTTTTTTCAAATTTGGGAAATTATGTAGAATTTGCAGAAAAATATGGAGCCTCTTTGCAGTTTAGGAAATTTGAAACAACTTTTCACTTGTTTAGCAATTTATATGATCATTGCTATATAGCAGTTGGGCTATGTTTCTCAAGTAGGTATAGAGGTCAGCAGTAGCAACTGAAGCTGAAAAACTGATTTTCAAAAAATACCTCCCAACTTTCCAAGTTAATTGCAAGGACCCTAAATATGGTATTGTCACCGAAATTGCTGTAGGGGGATCAGGATTGTAATGTCAATGAGCTAAAATCTGATGAAAATAAACCCATGCTGCCCTTAAAATTTTTCCTGCTTATAATTTAACTTTAAAAAGGTTTTTTTTTTTTTCCCATGTGCCTCACTGACCCTGTCCTTAAGCAATGTTGGTAGTAATACTATGTCCAGATACGTTGAAAATAACTGTAAAAGGCATTAACAATGTTTTCATCTTCAGCTTTTATTTATGGAAAACCAAATGATTTTTAATTTTTTTATATTTCCATTGGTCTCCCAAACCCCCTTCACATTAATTTTAGGGGACAATGCTATGTTTAGGCTTTACAATTATCTGAAAAACTGGTGAGTGCCTTTAAAACTTTCCAATGACATTTCAAATCAGCATGCAGCTTCAAAGTGTACAAACTATACTCCAACTTTTTATTTACAGAAAAGTACATTTTTTTTTATTTGGGACCCTTTCCCTATACCAGAAATATCCTGTTCAGATCTTTGCAAATAACGTGCAAAATTGGCATGCAAAAAAATTGCCTTTTTTTTTTTTGAATATTTCTCCATTTGCCGACAGCGCTACAACTTTTTAAACCTTGAGCCCTGTATTGTATTTCAATCATGGTCAACAAGTTTGGAATGGCCAATAGTCCAGTCCACTATCTAATAAATGGGAGAGGTAGAGTTTAGAGGAATAAATTATTGATTTGTTGAAAGAATGTATGCTGTGATTCAATTAGCTTACTGAATGAGATGAAGCTCTGTTGGCTCAGGACAGCCAATCATCTGTAAGCAAAACTCCTGTCTTTTTACATGTTCTGCACAAAATGGGGTAATTCTTTGCATTTTCACAACTTTTACAAAGCTAAGTGACTTTTCCAATGCATACTGCTGCATCATGTAAAAAACTGTTTGAAATATGTTTATATGATTTTATAAAGCATTCTAGCTTTGTTTAATTACAATAGTCCGGTCATTGGTCATATTTTATCCTAAACTCTATCCTTCCTTGTTTGATGCACTCTGTTTTTGCAGGATAATCAGCCCCACGTGTTAAACTTGTGTAAACTGGACATCTTTAATGAGCAAGTCTAGGCCAAAATGTACTAGTGACAGCAGGCACAGGAAGGTATTTACCTTCAAGATTTATGATCATTAAATAAAATTAAATATAGTTCTACTGTGTAAATAATTTATAAGGAATAATGGTATACCAGTATGGGGCAGGGGTGTTCAAACCTGTAAATGATTGATTGGTATAGAAATGGCCCAACAACAGGACAGATTTATTACCTAAGACTTCAGACTTAATACCTTAAGACCTAAAACAGACAGACTAATTTTATCTAACAAAATTTGCCCCAGAGACTTCAATAGGGTAGGATTCACCGATCACTGTGCAAATTAAACCCTGGCAGCCTGCTCATCACTACAACTAACAAACTATGGATTCCTGGATTCATGAGGTATCATCCAGCACTTCAATTGTCTGTGCTGGTATATATTATTATTATTATTATTATTATTATCATTAATAATAATATTATTATTATTATTATTATTATTAATAATAATACATATTATTATTATTCTTAATAATAATAAATATTATTATTATTATTATTATTATTATTAATAATAATAATAATAATAATAATAAACAGTATATCTAGAGTGCCAACATATTTCGCAGTGCTGTACAATAAGTAGACTAAATACACAGGAAGAGGAGGGAACCCTGCCCCAAAGAGCTTACAAATCTATGAGGTGAGGGAAGTAGCACACAATAGGAGGGGAGAGATGTAAATACAAAGGATGTATAGGAGGAATATCTGAATTTAGAAGATTTTACCAAATAGCATGAAAATAAATAATCTTCTTTAAAAAATACCTCTCCAATGCAGTTTAAAGTTTTGTGCAGAAAAAACGCATTTAAGTGTAGCTAGGAAGTTTTATATCTCTGGTTTTTATTACTGACACTAGGGTCATCAGAAATACATCTACAGATCTCCCCTCCAACAATGGAGTGACAACAGGAGAATTATTACAAACAAGCACAGGAAACCTATCTGCCTTTACTTTGGTTATTTCCCAAATTAAAGGGTACAGTGTAACCTATATTTTTTTTGTTCTTTGGGGCGAGGTCCTCTCCTCCTGTGTCACTCTCTGTATTCTGTCATTTGCAGCCCCTATTTAATGTACAGTGCTGAAATCCTACTGAAAATTTGCCAAGCTCAAACTTAGTGATGAATCCAATAGAAGTACATGAGTTTTTATTACATTGGTTTTTCATTACAACAAAGTCTCTGACTGTAAGACTTATATGTTGAGAGAAATGTTCAAAAGTTCTTTTTTAATTTTTATTTTAAATATACAAACTTCTGTAGAGAAGTCCCTGTAGCCGTGTATTAGGTGCTCACAGTAGGTTGGAGACCCTACAACTCGGAGCATAGCCATCATTTTGATGTCTCTGTTAGCTTTGTCATGGGAGCCAAATATGTTAATGATTTTATCAATACAACAAAAAAGGAATTAAAAACAAAAATGTCTCTTCTTAAATAAAGACGCTTACAGCAAATGTCTTTCCACTTAGAGATGAGTTTGGTTTGTTTTCACAAAAGCAGCATATCATTTTCCTATGTTCATATAACAACTAGATATGTGTAATGTGTTTCTGTTTACCAACGGTACAATTTTTAGGCAAAGATAAGAAAGTAAGTTCTTGAATTTATACCAGTTTCTATGGGGACAGCAAGAAATCTGACATAACCATACACTCAGTGACAGAAGTCTCACATTCCACCCATTACGATAATTCCAGCATATTGCAATTATGTGCCTAATTAAAATTAAGAAATTAGAGCATAGTTAAAAGGAATAATATTTTGCTCGTAGCTAATTTCATTAAAGTATTAATGAGCAGGACTCATTTTATGGCTAAAGGGCAACTACTTTCTGCAGAACACCTTCGTGCTAGCTAATTTATTCATGCATGAAAAACAATCCAATGAAAAATGACTGAACCGGGAACTGCTGGTCCTAATTAAAATATTTAAAACACCATGTCTATTCTGCTCAATCTAGCCAAATACCTAGGCTACAAGCCAGCATGGTGCCAATTAACATGGAAGAAGCAAACACACAACACCCACAGTTTCTGATTAAAGTGCATATTATTGTACCATACAATATATTGTTGCATACATATATGTAAATGTTTAATTAACCCATGTCTAAATCTCTGCAATATCTAGCAACTGATTCATTAATCTTCAAACAGCCCAGACCAACAGCAGATACACTTTTATTTATGGTGCTGCACAGCAGTCAAATATCATTTGGGGTAAGCTTGTAAGCTGAACATTCAAGTATTTCTCTTGAGGGAAAAAGTAGGAAAACTGTTTTTTTTTCCCTGAGATGCTGTATAAGTCGGTGTAGACTCCGTCAGATGCCAACGGCTTGTGAATAGGAGGCAGCAGTGGCATAGCCTTGGGTGATACAATGCTAATCATTAATAATGGAAGCAGTTTCTGGGACCAAAATCTTTCATTAGTCTTGGATAGCAACTGACACATCTAAAAGCAGCTCTGCTGCTAGAGCCAAAGACTTGATTGTAAGTAGGAAGTTCAGCACGAGCCCACCAGAGGACAGTGAAAATAATTGTCACATTGGAATTGTTTCAACAACTACAAAACTTGCAGGCACACTACTAGGGAAAAACAAAAGATGTTAACTTTCTTGCTTTGTTGATTCACCGTGAGTGATAGCTAAACAGATGAAGGCATAGCACACATCAAGATAAGATGGTCTCTTAGGCTTTTCCCAGCATGCCATCCAACACATTTAATGTACAAATATTGCGGTTACACAAAATAATGTAGACTAGTCTGGGCTGTATTTAGAGACTATTCAGCCTTGTTCACTAGGGAATGATGATGTCAATTCATACAGATTCTTCACATTTAGTTTTGAGTACTTTTGTATATGCATTAAGGGGGTGATATGATGTGTGTTTTATATGCAAGACCATCTACTTATTAGGAGCCTGCAGTGGAACAGAAGCTGATCATATATTTCTAGAGCTTTAGAAGCTTTTCTTAATCTCCTTTTAGTTTCTTTTAGATATCACATACATTCTATTTCAAGTAGTTACAAAGTTGGGTTCATAAATAATTGGACAGAGACAACTTTTTTCAAATTTTGGTTCTGTACATTACTTCAACTAGTTTTAAATGAAACAACTCAGATGCAGGCGAACTGCAGACTTTAATTCAGTGGGTTGAACAAAAAGATTACATAGAAATGGGAGAAATTAAAGGCTTTTTTTACACAATCACTTCATTTTAGGGGCTCAAAAGTATTTGGTAACCGGGGTTCTACTGTATTAAAGATTAAAGTGTATCTAAACCCAGGATCTACCAAAAGTATATATGTTGTAAGTTACAGGCACTAGACTTCAGATAGGGTAAATATTTACCATTTACTTACAGAAAATGTACATGTTAGGAAAAAGAAAACTAATACACCAAGCACATGTAAGGACTGTAAATGGCAATATATTATTACATTTTGCTTTAAAGTTTAGATATTTAGTAGCATTACTTTTGTGTTGGGAAAATATAAATTTGTAGGAGGCTGGAAAAACGGGAAAAAGTGAGGTATTGCCATAGTAATCAATTAGATGAGCCAATCAGATGGGCAACATACTGCCCCTGATTCATCAATAAAATCTGCGTTCGCTGGAAGCGCGAAAGTACGCGCGGCCATCGATCGCAGTTTACCGCGGTCCGGACTCGATTGTGCGCGTACACTCGCCTCACTGCCAGCCGGATTCCTGCCTTCATAATAATAAGCAATAGGGGGCGCGAATCTGCCAATAGGGTATAAAATGTACTTTACAATCCTATTTGGCCATGATGGAGTAGTCAGTCATAGATACAGCCATATGGTGGTAGTATTGGCAGACATTTACACATTTACGTATGTGTCACCCTCAGGTGAATGTGAACTCTGCATGTCTGCTCACTACAAAGTTGTCTACTCATGCCATGTTGGAGCTACCAGCTATAAATATGCCTACAAAGGCATACATTATAAGCTACCACCAAACTTTTGCATGTGGATGCTGTATTATTGTTACAACCATTTCATAACATGATCACAATGTGCTCACACAGACTATGCTGCCTTCTGTTGGTATGAAGGTGGCATCATAGGTTTCCTGCAACTACTGGCAAACCTGGTTGGATTGTGTTAAAGAACTCTTTCATGTTACTCTATCTATGCAGAAATTTTGGAAGCTACTGTATTTCTAGTTTTTGTATACAGAAATATTATGTATTTGGAATATCCGGGGTGAGTAAATGAATCAATGAGACGCTTATACTTGGTGTCATGTTTGTCACCCAGTAGAGGTGTCAGAAACAGTTATAATTAAAACATATATATATATATATATATATATATATTTCATTATACAGTAGAACCTCGGTTATCCGGCAGCTACAGAGAATAGCCGATATTCAAGATAACTGTAGCTTCCGGTTAACTGAGGTTTCCTTTTCTCAGCCATTCAGCACTAGACATGATTGGGGAGACTTGATTGCTCTGCTCTGTGATTCACTGAGGAAAGGGAAACCCTGATGACGCTTGAGCCACCATCAGGGTTTCCCTTTCCTCAGCCAATCTTGGAGCG
>NC_092859.1:122297620-122327344 GCF_032062135.1 Pyxicephalus adspersus | reverse complement strand
TAACCGGGGTTCTACTGTATTAAAGATTAAAGTGTATCTAAACCCAGGATCTACCAAAAGTATATATGTTGTAAGTTACAGGCACTAGACTTCAGGTAGGGTAAATATTTACCATTTACTTACAGAAAATGTACATGTTAGGAAAAAGAAAACTAATACACCAAGCATGTGTAAGGACTGTAAATGGCAATATATTATTACATTTTGCTTTAAAGTTTAGATATTTAGTAGCATTACTTTTGTGTTGGGAAAATATAAATTTGTGGGTGGCTGGAAAAATGGGAAAAAGTGAGGTATTGCCATAGTAATCAATTAGATGAGCCAATCAGATGGGCAACATACTGACTCAGCAGCCACCACCCTCACCATGCCTGTTTCTATGTTTTTTCAATAATTGTATGGGTTTGGGTATAACAGTTTTCTCCCACATTCCAAAAAAACTGCTGATAGTTTTTTTCGCTTTCCAAAAAAAATATCCATGTAAGAGATGTGGTTGGATTTTGTGCCTCTGGGGGGCAGGTAATGACATGACTATGGACCCTATAAAGTACTGATGATAATAATATTAGGATTCTAGGCTAAATTTTCCCAAAGATGAAAAGATGAAACATGATTGGTCACTATGATCAACAACTTTTTTCTTAACACTTTCTTTTAACCTACTTTAATATTGTCCCCAATTGTATAGTAGACTGAGATAAGAGAAGGAGGCTTAGCCATGGTTCAGATATGCTAATATTAGCCAGGCTAATATTTTTCAACAGTTTATACTAATAAAGTGGTGAGATCTCAAGTACTCCCATGGGTTCAATATTTCAACAACAACAAACACTCCAGGCTAGCTTTATAAACAATAAACTGCATAGCTACAATTCAATTAGCAAAACACAAAATGATCTTCCCTGCAGCTGTCTTGTATATTCTCAAAAAGCTTTCTATGTCCTAAAATTTATGTTTCTGGCTTTAATTATAACATTGTTGTTTGTTGATAAAATCTTGAATGTAATCACATTACCCTTAGTGATAAAACATGATTTGTATCACAGACACAGTAAATTCCATAATCAAATTCCACTACTAATACATCTAATAAATACACAGATGGAGCTGGTTTCTTCCAGCCAAGTCTTCCAGTCCAGCACTTGGGTAATTGAAAAAAAAGTGTCCAAGCAGACCGCATAAGCATGTGTGTTGATCTCATTTTGGCAAACCTTTCCTGTTGGGGATTTGTAAACACTAAAGCGGACAGAAACAGCAATTAATTCTCTGTTAAGACATCATAAATTCCATCCTTCTGAATGACAAGTTCAGTAGCAACCCAGTTGTAATAGAAGAGCGCTTTGGGATTTCGGGTCTTCAGTACAGGAAACATGCCCCCTTATTTTATATCTGAGTTTCTATCTGCTCAAGTTTTGTACATAGATTAAATAGATTCCACAAAATTTGATTTATAGTCCAATGGTAATATCTTACTTTCATATCTTACCATGTTTATATCTTACTTTTCAGCACAGGACTGTATAACGTGTTGCTAAATGAGACAACCATGATAATTAAGTACTTGCCAACTGTAAGGATAGGCTAATCTGCCTGGGTTAATATGCAAGGGGTTAGTTATTGTTTGAAGTTCGCAAAAACCTAAATTTGCAGCGAATTCTACTAAAGTACACGGGGGAAAGCTTGATACTAAATTCCGGCCATTTTAAAGGCTAATAAGCAAAAAAAAAAAAAATATATATATATAATAACATTAGCTCAAACAGAATGAAGTTCCCTGAAATATATTACACATTTTGCAGCACTTTGCCTGTTTCTCCAAGCCACCTTTCAATCCACTTGCTTGATACACGTCTAGACGATTGGTATGGTGTGTTTGAAGCTGCAAGGTGACCAATATTGCAAAACTCTTTGATTTGCACTGGGCCTTTTGCATACATCCTAGTACCTGCCTGCCATCTTTACTTGCAAAACAAAGTACCAGGAACAATAGAAAAAAACAGCCACAACAAATCTAAGAGCTATAGACAATGTTACACATTCAAAATGTTTAATATTGCACAAAAATACTTTAAATCCTAAACTTCAGCTTTTGTCAGCAATGAAGTGTTTGCTGCGCACCCCAAAATGAAAAAAAGCAAAATAGAATAAAATATACCCTTCACAGGTAAAAAAATAAAAACTAAAACCTGAAACAATAAAACACAATCAAAATTTTTAAGACCTTTGACAATGCGTGTTAGAGTAGTTTGAGGAGATCTGACAGTCGGGGCCTAATTTATCAAAGCTCTCCAAGAATGGAAAAGATAGACTTTGATGGCAGAACCTGTGTAGTCCAGTAAACCTGGAATGGATCTGGCCCAGGATTGAAAACATTTAGCAAATAATAACAATGATGATTTTAAGAAATCCATTCCAAACTAATCTTTGCAGGTCTTGGAGAGCTTTAATAAATCAGGCTCTCTGTGTAAAGAAAGTTGGTTGCTGTAGGGTACAATGCTGTGTTAATTACTGAGGATCACAGTGTGGATGGGTACATATGTTTGTGTACCTCCATGTTTACAGTTTGGAGACACAACAGTCCTTTTCAGGACTACTTTTCTGGGTCACTGTTTCATTCACATACGCTTCTATTTAGGGGTATTATTGAATTGAGATAGAATGGTGGTATACTTAAATACTTGAAGCATTCCAATTCTCAGAATACTAAGGAGATAGGGAAGAGGCCACACGTTTTTTTTTTCTTACTAACTGTGGTTGTTAAATATTGGCAAATGTGGTCGTAGCAATGGATTAGGAAATTACTGAATTCTTAGTAAATAAGAGCTCTGTAGCCATGAAAATTTAGGTAAGAAAGAAAAACATGAATGTTTCAATTCACTTTTTAATTCTAGGGTGTGCTTTTAAGTTGAGCATGGTTATTCGGAAAACAAAAAACTATATGATAATATCTGTTTCACAATGTGCTTTAGCCTACAGCAATAACTTCAGTTTTTGTAAGACATGTCCGGGAAAACTGAAGACATACATTCTCCTTAATGCTTTTCTCCTGTCACCTACAGAAGTGACAGTCTACCTAATTATAACTAATAAAGTAGCAACCAGCAGTGGCACAGCAGCTATCAGAAAGAGAATGGCATTGACCTGCCGATACAGGTGCCGCCTTTAGGCATTACTGCTTTTTTAGTAGCACAACACAGCAAACAGATAGAACAGCATATTCAAATTGGACGAATACACTCCCTTAATGTCTTTAGATCAAGAAGACTCCGCTCATCTAATCAAAAAAAAGGCACAGACAAATGTTCCATCCACATTAAAAGCAAAGAGTTACTGAAAAGCGAACCTCTGTACTCTTTTTATAATATCACTTTAAGCTATTTCTTTGAATTGCAGTCATTCCTTTGTTAAAGCAGAAAATCAAAAATTCATCTGAAGTGATTCTTTCTTACTGTATTTTTTAAGTTCATCAGGTTAGGATGCTTTTTAGAAAAGGAACCAACATTTGCAAAAGTTTGGGGTCCTTAAGCAATTATTAGAAGTGTTGGTAGAAGAGATGTATCAGAAACAAGCAGCAAACAAAGCATCTATGAATATTAATAGAGCTTCATATTAAAAAGCAATATGGATTTAATATTTAAAAAAAGATGGCGTGCTTTCTTTGAACACTACTTTAGGAAAATAAGTAACACCTTTTAATAGAAATGTTTATCACATTAAAAGCAATATTTAATCTTTGCGGATCTTTAGTCATGGTGTATGAGATGCTATTAATATGACATTCACTTTTATCTCTTTAGAGTGGAAAGCAACACATTTACATATATTTTAACTTCTAATCACAGAATTTCCAAAGATGGCCATACATGGATATATCTTTAATCCTTACAATTTCAAAACTCTGCAACTCTTTTGTATTTGGCATGGTATTTGGGTATTGAGTGGGCAGAAGGCTAGTTGAGTTAAAATTAAATCTAGATATGTACCCAAGGGGATTACTGGCGGTTAGTAGCAGGTGACCAAGCAGTGTGAAGTACAAGCAGTCACAAGTACATGGGTGATTGGCAGGTGTTCAAGAAACCCTCTCGACCATCCCTGTGGCTTCTTCATAAAGTCAGATGTTGCTTGAAGCATTTGGCCCATGGCGGCTTTTGTGAAGTGTTAGCTGCACCACGTCACAGGCATGGGGAACAGCCAGTCTGAATGTGCACTTAGCCATATGAATTGGGTAGCAAAATGCTACTCCCAGAACTAATTCTCTATTTACCGGTAAAAGGAAAGTAGTATATGTGTAGTAAGCACATATTTTGAGATATTATAAAGGCATTTACATTTGTTACATTTTAGGTGCTTGCTCTTCTATGTTGTACCGTATTGCTTTGTCTGTTGCTATTGTAAATTTAAAGATTTGTAGATTAACCACTGGAGCCAGGATAGGTCACGACTATAATATATTAGGTTTAGTTATTAGCCATCTACGTAGTACATTGTTTTTAATGAGCCCATTGTGATGAGCACAACCAATGAGTAGCAGTAACACTGCAAAGCACAGCCTGTTTGTATAATAAAGAATTATGCCTGTACAATATATATATATATATATACATATATATATATATATACATATATATACATTATAAATAGAAATAAGGTTTTTAGATCTGGTAGCAGGTGTCAGTGTTCTGTAGTGCCGTTTATCCTTAAACAGTGCCATAATACCTTGCCAGACGACTAGCAGTGCATTGCACAGCAACGTATGGTACCAACAATACTGTAGATTTAATACGAACGTAAACAAAAAAAAGAATGCTCCACTTTTTTTGGTGTGCTGCATTGGGTAGCCCTGACACCACCCTGCAGGGCAGTGAAAAGAACAACGGATATTTTTGCCGTCATACTAATGAGCCTGAATAGATGTGAACACATCTCAAATGTTAGCACATATTGAGAAGATTATTTATATTAGACTGATTTCTTTTATTTAATAAAATTAAAACAATATTAATAAAGCATGGATCTCTTAAAAAAAATAGAAAATGATAATAAAGTTCCAATGATAATAACTCACTGTGTAGTGTTGATGGTTTTGGTGCTGGAGCTAAAGTTGTTGGTAGAGCAAACAAAGGTCACCAACCCAGGATTGATTCATGATAATAAAGTTATTCTAATGCAGTGTAACTCATTTTAGAGTGACAATTATACATGCCGCACTGAAAAATCTTTCAAACAATGAGAAATCTACCACCTGAAGCTGTGCTTAGAAGTGGTATTGGTGCCCATCCTCCTGCTACCATAGTTTGGGTATTCCTGGATCCAGACTCAAGATATTTAGATTAAGTTGAGGATCCACTAGTGGCATGTCTCATATGAAGTATACTTCTATTGTCAGTTTTTGTTGACCCAATGATGAAATTTTCCAAGCAGCTTAAATTGTGTGAGTCAACATGGATGCAACTACAAGCATAGACAAGAAAAAGTTTATACAAAAATGGGAAAAAATGCCTACATTTAACTGGAACTAGTTTAATTTGATTTCACTAGGTTAACAGTCACAAAAAAACAAGCAAACTTTATTTGCAACACTGGGAAAAAAAGTGTATATTTGGAAATAATATTAAAGAAGTAATAAGTGATTTCAGTGAGTTGTCAAATTGTCTCCCAAGCACTTTACCCAAAAGCATGCTTCTCAATATCACATATCCTGAAATCACTTTGCCTAAAGCACTTTTTCCAGAAACGTTTTAACTAATCTTCAGCAAGCACTGTCTGCCTCTTTTTGTTCAAATCGTGCCTGTCCCTAGAAAATGTGCCTTGCCTAGTCTTGCAATGTTTTGCCAATGCTGATGTCAAATGCAGCCCTCTATATAATATGAGTCAGGGACAGGCAGCCTATCATTTGATGATCCTAAGCATGGGATATCTGAACTCAGAATTTGACCTCTCCGGGTTTAAATTTTGAATTTTAACCTAAGGTCTATCCCTTAAAGCTAGGGCTCTTTCTTTATTAAAAAAAAAAAAAAAAACTGGACTCAATTTTACTCTTTGACTCCCATTTGTCCAGCTAGCCATTTATCTGGTTCATAGATTAGGATGGGTAAAACATGCACAGTAAGCATTAAAGCAAGTCCTTGGGTGTAATTTAAACACTTCTGTTTCATCAATCACATGCTGGGTCTTCAAATTAACAATTAAGTATACATTTTAGTAAGGGAAATAGTTTTGTAGCTCATTTGCAGCTTAGCACCTATTAACAATATATTGCATGTGTGTAACATGTGTTGTGTACTGCAGTGCACATCAATGAAACATTTAAGTGTATGCTTAGCTTCCTTGGGGTGATAAATTTGCTAGCTTTGTCACTAAATGCGATACAAAAATTCACAGTAATTATTAGTTGTTCTAGTTTTACATTTTGGAGTTTAGTGAATATAAAGTACTAATTAGTTGCTGCTAAAAATAAAAAATCTTATATTCAGAAAAGTCCTTTTTTGTTATAGGGAGCAAACATAGACTATATAATGTTACCCCTTTTGGAAGTACTATAAAAAATTTTTATTAAGTACAATCAACCTAATGTGGATGTCTTTATCATCTTATTTATTATCATGGCGAATGCATGGACTATAATAGTCACTTTTTCGCTTTAACTGGTTAGCATGCTAATGTAAAAGATTTATTCTGCAATATTTTAGGGCCATATACTATGCGTGTGCTGTGTGCTGGCTCAGCAGGGCTAACCGAAAAGTGTAAACTGGTAATAAACTAGAGGCAGACTGCAAACCCTTAATGAAGTGAAATAATGTAAATTACTGGAAACCTTAAGCATCTCAATTTTAAGTAATAAAATATGAAAAGCAATTTGAAGGAGATAATGATCAGAATGTTTGTATCAATCTATCCTTTGAAGTACAGTATTTATATAATTTGTATAAATCAATAAGAATACTACTGAAGTATACTTTTCTACTAGATGGTTTTATATACTATGTGTATTGTGTTTTTTTCAAATTGGTTTTTGTTATCAGTCATGCTATACTTTTAGCTGCTCATATCGTATCTATTGCTGATTAGGTAAAGATTCTTGTGTTATTTTAGGGTGAATAGAATGAGTAAAGATACAGTATGAGCAGACTAAAACAAGCATGTATTTGCAATGATGTAACCTGTGCAGCAAGAATGTATCCTGTAAATAGATTCCAAACATCAGGCACTGTATAGATCTATAATCCTTGGTACCTAATATTTAAATAGAGTAGAACTGTAACATCCAGTGGTAGGAACCACAGCTGCGTCAGTAAATACTGCTGACCAATATTTTATATTCTTTATATATTACATAAAATGTTTTACTTCTTTAAAGATCTTGTAATTGCAGAAAAATACCTGTTGGTTGGAAAGAATTGTACAACTAAGCCTTGTTGTTGGCTAACACGCATACTATTTTGGTGTATTTTGGTTTGTATTCAGCCCTGTCTAGAAGGGAGGTGCAAAGCGAGCCACTACACAAAGCACCCAGACCCTCTTCAGCCAACAGAGGCCCCCACTGTGGCTCTAAGTCAGTTCTGCGGGGGGACCCCAAATCAGTTCTGCACTGGAGGCTACTGTTGGCTATATCCTCCTCTGCTGTCTGTGCCTTTTGCTACACTACCTCACCACTACCACTGTCATACCTCCACAATGTAAAGGCTAATAATTTGTACTTTAAGATAAGTACTAGGAGTACTCTTTGAAATAAAGGGTCAGTTCTGAGTTTCTGACAAGGTCAACAGTTTTTTTTTTCGTTTTTTTTTTCAAATAGGAATAAAAAACCTTTCCAATGGTGTAGTTAGCAGATCGAAAAAAAAGCAAATAAACAAGTTAAGACTTATATACAATATTTTCCCTAAAATGCACCAATAGTGAATGTATAAACAAGCCCTAAGCTGTTAGAGACTACCTTAAACATGAATTTAGAGGCTTTGTTGCAATCTTTGAGGATGAGCAACTTCACAGTACAGGCAACTAGAAAGGGCAGTGAGGGCTGGGCTCAAAATATGCTAATGCTTTATTGTCTGAGCACAGATACCCTTTAATATTTAATTAAACAAACTGCTGAGTGCTGTGGTGTCCATTAACCAAAATAATATCCTCAACTTGAGGTCTAAGTTGGAATCTTACAATCACCCTCACAGACACACACACCACCTCACAATAAACAGTATATGCAATTAGTAAGTATTTGTAAATTTTATATTTTTACAATCTCTTGCTATCCTTTTCCTCACCATGCACAAGTTTGCTTAATGTGTATTAAACTAATACTAGAATTGCATTTTAAATCTTGAAAAAGTTACAGTATGAAAAGTAAAAAGTAAGCAAACATGATTTCTGCTTTATTCTTAAGAAGTCTTTACCTGTTAATGTGCATAATATTCAGTCTACAGTATATAACAAGATGGAAGACATTTTATAGCAAAAGCACGTCAACTCCTGCTGGAGATCAAGTAAACAACATGCTGACTGCAGCACATTCTACAAGCTCACAGTTATCTCTTGATTACTTATCTCATGCTCTTGTTATTAGCTGCATGAAGAATATTATTCTAATTATACCAGCCCAATCAGCAGTATTGCGTGTCCAGACTAATTTCCATTAGTTCAAGCTTTGTCTTTCACACTATGATACTAATTCAATGAGACGTCAAACACTTAAATCGACCCAAGATTCCAGGGTCAGGTATTTCAGCCCTTCCGTTCTATTAGCACTTGGATATAATTGTGCTTGTCACTTTTTGCATGACTGATAGTTACAGGGTGACTGCTAGAGCACAAATGAGTAATATGCCGATATATTATTTAGTTCCATAATATCAATATGTGTTTATTTGGTAGCAGTCTTGTCCAAGTTATTATGAAGATCATTTAAAAAGGTAACACACATTTGACAATGTCAAATATTTAAATTCTTGACATTCATTACCAAATGTAAATAATTTGTTTTGTAATATTTACAGATTCTGGTCTTGTTTCTGTGTTACCTAAACACGAATTAGATTGACAGATGTATCACAGGACCTTTCATGGTATATTGAGCTAGTTTTTAAATGGAGGAACTAATAGCATCAGAGAAACTCTCTGGCTGGTTCTTGGATGAACTGGGTCTTTCATATTTTTCCCAGCAGTGGGTAGGCCCAGATGTCGCATAGTGCACTCCATTGTAAAGTGAGCGCTGTATCAAAACATTCTAAGTAAAGGGTGCTATGCTCAGGGGTAAAACCATGACTTTTCTAACAATCTTCTGGGCTGAGAGACACTGGGCATTAGCCAGCTGGAGGCGAAAGAGTGCTACTATGAAGACAGCTCTAAACTGATTGTGAGTATACCAGTTTTTTTTTAACATAACATGCCAACATAGACTAAAGAACTCCATCTGAATAAGCAAGGGGCAAAAAGAGTGTAGTTCCCTTTTCAAAAACCAAACCCTTGCTTCCCTCAAAAAGGCCATCTTTGGGGGAGAATTCTTATCGCCACAATGTGTACTGTGTTTGGGGGTCTCTGAGCAGGGAATTGTTGGAATCTGAAAGCCCCCCTTCCTTCACCAAAGACTACAGGGGTACTTATTATCCCTTACCCATTCCCTGGGAGGGCTAAATAAACCATAGAAATAATAATAGGAAAAAGCTGTCCTCCTGGGTGATTGATTGAATTACCTTGCACAGTTAGCTTGACATAATGACAGTAGCCAAGAAGGTTTACTAACTCAGCTTGCTTTCCTTCTAGCCTTGGTATTTGCCACTGATGGCAATGGATGGTGTATCCATCACCCCATTAGGAAATGTTTTGACTCAAGTTTTTGACAGTGCAGTACCCCAAATTTTACAACAGAATTTGATTTATACTTTAATCCAAATCCTTGGGTGTTTAATTATTTTTTATATTGTTTAGTAATATTTTTCAGCTTTGGGTAACTGTACAGCCTAGTTCCTCCATAGTTCAACCTATTTTCTAAGCTACCGAATGCCTGTATGTAGCAACCCCTCAAGACACTTTTTATTGGCAAGTCACAGAATGTCTCTAAAGTTTTTAGTAACTTTAGTAAAAGTAATTCTACTTTTAAAATGCTTAAAAAGTTACACTTTTGTGTACTTTTTACATTTGCCTGATCCCTCTAAACCAGTGCCATAAACGTAACTTCTTCTTTACACACTACCATTGCTTTATTGTCCTTCTCTGGGTCCAACAATAACATTTAAAGTCCTTATAAATGGTTTCATAAAATAAATCTGCTTTTATATGTGTTACAAAGTTACTGAATTAAAAACATAACTATACATGCTGAGACTCTTAACTCATAATAATGAACTCCCTCTTAAAAGTACTCTGCAGTTATTTATTTCATACAGTCAAGTAAATAAAACTGCAATATACAGATTCTGCTAATAATTACACGCATTAATACTTTTTGTAAATCTGCCAAAACGAAATGTGAAGCTTATTACCACTAGTAAATTCAGCACATTTACGCACCTAAATATTATGTATGTGCACTGACCTAGTTCTGAATTTCTATCTTATAATGTCAATTTGCAATAGTAAATGCCTTACTTCATGGTCACTCCTCTAGAGCACATGGCTAGATTTCTAAATGCTATTAGCCTACTGCGTTCAACACAAATATCTAATGGGGCCCCCAGCCCCTCCATCTGATTGTTCCACTGTCATCAGTCACCCGTAGACAAATGGTTACAATCATGGAACACTAGGAATCACAAAAAAAGAATTATACATAATAAAGCAGCTCTCTACTCAATTGTTAGGTTTTAGAGCAGCTGTCACAATTGGGCTCATGCAGGAATTTGGATATTTATTCTTATAATATAACTGTGCATGTTTACCTATAAAATATGTATATTTACATCTTAACAGTTTGATTATTAGTTGTCAAAAATCACTTAAAAACTGTCTTACAGGCCTGTCAACTTACTGACCTGACACAGTGGGGTTTTACTAAACAAGTGCCTGCTGAAAATACACTCTCTTTAATATAGTAATTGACGTATGTTAAGCAGGTGCTTAATCTACAAGATCAAAAACCACTTTACGCTAAACATTATATTTCTGCAAATATACTATTGTTTTCCTTTCAATCATGTTTCATTTCTTTAACACATTATATTGCTATACCTTATATTTTACTTTATATTATTGAATGCATTTAGGGCACTGTACTGGTTAACTTTTGGAGCCCCGTTTATACTGAAGGCTTTGCCGACAGAACATAGTACTTTAGTCCAATTTCCAGCTGGGACCAGACTAGAGTTTATACAAGATATGTTACCCCTTTGTTTGCTGCTGACAAGCGTAAAGAGGCACTTTCACCGCTGATAATAATGGTTAATTTATCACATACAGAAGTGGCTGACCTCTGAGCGTCCCAGCCTCTTCATCACCTTCACAGCTGCTCAAACTAATTGTTAAAGCCAAGAGTAAATGAAAATCAACTGTGCTAATAATGAATGAAGCCTATTACCCGAAACAGCACATTGCTTTACAAAGGTTTATCAGGGAACATTAGTAGCAGCCCTCCTGGTCACAGTTCCCTGTTATATAAATTGAACAGATCAAGCATGGGGCAAATACTTACAATCACTAAATGAACATATCACACTATTTACCTTTTTTTTGTATGAGTTTAATTTGTATAATTTAAAAATCTGGTCAGAGTGATCTTCTACAGGGATTTCCATTTTCTTTATTAAACTGCATACACTTATTTTGCTTGTAATATTATTTTCACTGTGAATGAGTAATTTAAAATAATTAGGACTAAAGAGGCAAGTTACTTGTTTCCTGTAAAAAAGTAACATAGATCACTTGATGCTAATTTGCAACAACTTTGGTTTAGAATTAGGCTGGTTTTAAACACTCTAGAGAAATAGTCACTCGATACAGTTAGAATTCTCTAACAGTGACTATTCTCTAGCAGTGTAGAATAAACATGACTATATATATATATATATATATATATATATATATATATATATTAGTGATGTCAAGTATGTCAAACATGTCCACATATTTATTAAGAAGGAAGAGCAATTGAGACCCTTGTTTTTAAAGTTGGCAAACTGATCTTCTACAATTATATGTATCAATTTAAATAGTACATTTACATTCAGATTGTCCATACTTTGTAGATGTATTGAGAAAGTCCTAAGAAAGATACAAAACATTTACATTTTCAAGATTTCACAATTTTCATTAAAACAATACCACTGAAAAGCTTTTGATCCCTCTGCAAACTGAGTAGGTCCTATGCTGTCCCAGCTTCCTTCTTTCCAACATGGACAGGACAGCAGCATGGCCATCTTCTTCCTGCTTTTGCTTAGTAGAGGTTGTAACATTTTTTTTTTTTTGGTAAAGCATGATCCAAGAGCAAAATCTATAAAAGATACTTCATCAAAACTAATTCTACAATTATTGTGTGCCATCATCAAAACTTGAAAGAATAGCAAAAGGGTTTATGAGTGTCCTTGAGGATGTAGTGCTCTGTGAGTGCAGGCAATTTTTATGAGTGGAGTGTTTGCCCCAAATGCTTAAAGGATATTTCAATATATATTCTAAGTCATGATGCATTAGGACCAGTGGCTTCTGGAAGGCCTTTAATTCAGATAATATTTTTGTAACCTTTGTTATTTAGGTTCTTTTAGGTGGTTTGTCTGTTTGTGAACCTTAAGGTGCGTACACACTTCCAATTTTTATCGTTCCAATCGAACGACGAACGATCGATTGGGCAAAAAATCGTTCGTAAAAAAGTAACCAACGACGCCGACGAACGAGGAAAGTCGCTGGAAACGAACGACCGGACCGACGGATCGGATTGGGCGACGATCGTTGAACATCGTTCGTGTGTACGGTCGTTCGTTGATCGTCCATGATCTGAGCATGCGTGATGAACGAACGTCCGTTCACTTTCCTGTCGTGCACATAGTTCCTCTATCGCTCAAACGATCGTATCTATTGTGTGTACAATATCTACGAACGATCGTGTCGTTAACTCTATGTGCAGGATCGGTGCTATACGATCGTTCATATATATCGTGCATGAACGTTCGTCGTTCGTTTTCCAACGATAATAATTGAAAGTGTGTATGTAGCTTTATTCTTAGTTTATGTAAGTTAATTGGCTATATCAAAAACTCTGTTGGTGAAGTGTTGAAAACCCATTTGTGTGTGGCAAATTGACTTTCTGGAATGAAAGATACATCAAGTATCAAAATTCTAAAGTATCATTTGTTGCATTATCATAATTAACTATATCCCATAAGTAAAGAGATTGCAGTGGGTTTCCTGATACAGGTGGTGAATCAGCATGAAAAGCTCACAATGAATTGTGATTCAGGAAAAACTGTTGTGGTGTCAGAGTTTGTGATAATTTTGGCTCCTTGTTTGTAGGCTCTTTAAACATGTATCAGTGTGCTAAGTTGTCATTGGTGTCCAATGCCAGGGGTCTCATTGGTCTGCAATGACAGGGGGTCTTGGTGACTATGTCCACTATAATCCCTAGGCCTGGGACCACAATGAAGTCAAAGGGCTTCACTGGATGCGAATGATCAGATTTCCATCTGATTTTGGTAATTTGTCTGAAGGTGCACCTAATTCTGTATGAAGGTGGCTGAAAAATTAAGGTTGTGGCATATTTATCTCATAGGGGGAGATGTGCTCTCTCTTTCATTCGTAAACTGCAGTGAGTAGTTGATCCAGGTGTGTTTGAGGGACTCTCCTTTTGGCCAGGAATTTGTAGACATCTGTTTATAAAGTTGACTTTATTTTTACCATTAGGGTTTTGAACTACAAATGTGAGAAAACATATTAAATTAGGTTAAAATATCCTCAATATTTCAGTTTACTGTCAAACATTTTAATACATAGGTAATGTAAGTACCTAAAGACTGATAATAAAAGCCTAAAGGTTTACAGATTTATACACACTTGCAGACCCAAACAGCAATGTAACACACATAATTGCTGCACAAGTCATTTTGGGCCTGATTTATTAAAGCTCTCCAAAGCTGGAGAAAATACACTTTTATCAGTGAAGCTGGGTGATCCAGCAAACCTGAAATGGATCTGGTCTAGGACTCAAAACATTTGCCAGCAAATAACAAGTTATTTTGAAGAAATCCATTTCAGGTTTGCTGGATCACCCAGCTCATGAAGGTGTATTCCTTTATCTTTAAAGGTATTAAAATGATCTTTTTTGTCCTTGGGTATCTGATTTTCAGGAATGAAAAAAACATTAAATGTTGCTTTGTTGCTTGCTTCTAAACATGGTGATACTTATCGTATTCTGTACATTGGATAAAGAAAACCTAGTGAAACCTATGTGATTGCTTCAAGGTGGCACTTTTCATGTGACTATAAGAGACAAACCCCTTTATATATAAGAAATAAGAAATAACGGCAATGCATTTCTTCTAAGCAGTTTCTAAGCAGTTTCAGCTAAACAGTAGTAGGTAAAACTGCAATAAAGTTTTTTGAATTCCATGAAATTGCAGGAAGGGGTCATTGAAACTTTGATTTGTAGAACAAATGTAGTAGTTTGTATGCATCGGTTAACAGGACATATCATTTTACCTAATCTATATCACTTTGTTTTGTAAGGATGTATAAGTGTATATTTGATATGTTTTATGAAAAAATACTCTGCTCATGTTTTAACTATAAGCTAACAAATAAACAAACTGATAAAAAAAAATTGTAATGTTATATTTACATTTAACAAACCCTTTATTAATTCCTTTTTCAACAAAAAAAGAAAAAAGAGCAAAGAGATTTCTTTTTTGTGTAACTACAACATTTACTGCAACACATCTGCGCACACATGCCACAACTTCCCTGATTAATGTCATAAAACTTGTTCGTGTGCATATGTTGTATCGTTTTTGTGCATGGCTGCGATGGACGACAGAAAAGACTTTTACAATAGGCGTTTCGGTGTGCTTCACTAGCCATGACTAAATTAGCACTTGCTCTGTGCAAACACACAAACTAATATGGCAGATGTGCCAGACTCATGGTAAAATTAGGAATGTACTTTTTATGTTTTATGTTAATTTTATGTCATTGTTAGGTATACAGCCACGTGAAAAAAAAATTGCCAAAAATTAGAGCAGATAAAATGCCACAGGAAGTAAACTTTTATGGGATACAGAAAAGTTATTACTTTATATGAATACCTTAGTAGCAAAATTTCTGGAAGGAATGTTCAATGTATAAAAGCTAAAATGATTTAAGCAAGTGAGCAAATACCAATCTAAAATGAATATTCATAATAAAACAGAAAACTTACATATTTTCTGGTTGACATTGTTAAAGGTTTTACAGAAGTCTAAAGACAAAAAATGTATTTTAATACACATTGATAACATTATTTACATCAAGATGATCGCTTAAACTACTATAAAAAGGAAAAAAAAATAGATTGTGTTCATGTTTCTTTAATAAAAAATATGCAGCCGAAGGCAATATTTAGCTAGGGCATTTGCCTGGGGCTTTAAATCTCTAGGCAACTCCTGCAGCCATGTAATTTCTCTTTTTTTTGACAAAACCACTTTTGATCAAACTAACAAGATTCAATTTACAGTCATTTTTAATGCCACTGAAGTTCAAACATTTTACTCAATCATAGGGAGAGCTTATATTTGTATTATTAATTTTAATATGTTTGTATGACTGATCTTTACAAGAATTTGTCTAGAAGAGAACTTTTTTTTTCCAGCATATTAGGTCATTTAGAAAAGCACCAGAGTACTATGAACACTGACACTGTAGATCTTCCTATGGAAGTTAATCAAACATATTAAAAACTTTTAGTGCAATGCAGTGTTGTAATTGTAACATACTCTACAATTACTATTTTGTTTCCAGAAACTAATTGATGGCCCTACTGGCCATACATAATAAAATAATAAATAAAACATATAGCATAACCACTCTATACAAATATTCTCCATCTGTTTTTTCAGGTATGTCATCTCCTGGAGTTCCATGTCATCACATGTATACTTTTTTTGGTTCTGTAAAATGGTATAGAACTGAATTAATTCAATAAACCATCAATGTCTTCAACTAAAACAATCCAGTTTTCTGTCACTGCCTATATTTTATTTAGGTTTTATGATGTGCATGCACCCAACTAAGTCAATATTTCTTTAATGAAAAACTGCCATAGGAGAAATATTAGGTTACCCTTGCTGACCAGCTTATGACAGTTTAACTTTAAAACTTAATCTTTAAATTTACTAAAATGTGTAATTTGATTGTAACAAATTTGACATGCATACAAATAGTAAATTAACTTTTCTGTAAAAGCACACTTTTTTCAAACAAAACAAATACACAGTAACACAAAAACATACCTTTCACTGCTGAGGTGTTGTCTTGTCTAATATTCCAGACAGAAAAGGCACATTCTGTAATATGCCTAGATCAATGTACTTGTTGCTGAAGGATTCCAGCCGTTAGAAAAAACATGTTACACAGCAAGTATAATACAGTTACCTCAAATGTTGGGAATCCATGCCTTCCTATAGCCATTTTAGTTTTTTTGTTTTTTGCTAGAGATGGTGGTTTTGTTATATGTGAAAGGTGTCTCCATATTCTTAATGACTGTACAGCTCTACTTTGCTAGTTTTTACAGTGATACACTTCTTGTCTTTTGTCTTCTTTATATACCTTTTATTAGCAATTTAAGTCCTTTTTTTTTTATAGCATTACTGTTTCATAAACCAACTCTCTTCTATGAAATACATTGAGACATACGGAATAAAGGCTTTATGCCTAGATTATAGCTGGATTATGGTTTTCCCCCTCAAAACCCACTGACCAAACAGCTAAGATGAAAAAATGAGAAGAGGACAGTTTCTAAAGGAAAAGAAAGAAGAGTTTGGAAATATAAGGCTACGTACACACGTGCAATAATTGACATTAGAAAATTAACAATTAACGACCGATCAAGGAAAATCACAATTATTTTTAACGATCATATAGTATCGTTCAAAAATAAAACCACCAATAATATACACACACACTAGATGCGATCGTTTGAACGATGCAGGTGTGACGTGTACTGGAGAAAGTGTACTGCAGAACAATCAACGATCACTAAACGACCGTACACACAATAGATAGCGAATGATCATCACCCAATCATAACCCAATTCACCACGTTCATGGAAAACACCATATTAAAGTTTTTACTTTATTTTTTTATCCAATAAGGATCTATTAGACATCGCAGTTGGTTGCTTTCAGGTTATATAGGTTTATTCTTTAAACAAGTGTTTCTCAAATAGGGTTCCTCAAGAGGCTGATAGGGGTTCCTTGAGAAATGGACAAATTATGTCTCTCAGGTCAGTTTAAATGATATCAATGATCTTTTTGGCTATCTGTAAGGGAGGCATTCAATATCAACATACTGTGAGTTGTGGATATAGTATATATATTGGGTGTTCTGAAAGTTATTGCAAGGGGTTCCTTCATGTTAAAAGGTTAAGAAACACCACTTTAAACAGTAGGCTTTAAATACAAACTGAAACACATTGGCTGCTCAGGCTGCAGTTCATTTGGATTTTAAATTGCTCGCTAGGATGCCTCCTCTATTTACAACAATGGTAAAAGCTGGTTAGATGAAAGATGGGTAGTGTTGTAGTGTCGGCTAAGCACAACTGGATACAGAAGCAAACCTAAGACTCATACTTTAGAGTTACTTGTAATGCAAAATGCTTATAAAAAATGTTACTTTAGTAGTCATTTGGTCGATCATAGGTCTGAGAGGCATCTTGTGGGTTTATAAAGCAAAGCAGCATTTGAAAAAAAAAATCGTTTATTTTTATTTTTTTTTTAAATAAGCAGATCAGAACATTATACATAATTATTAGAAATTCACATAATCAGTTATAATGCACATAACACCTGAAGTTTAACCGACAAATAGAAATATTATTAAGCCTTCATTGTTCCATATTTCCTTTGCCAATTCTTGCAAAATCAAAGGATAAAAATAATGATGTGAAAGGGAGTTTGTAATGATCAATATTAAAGAGGAAACTTGACCTATATTATTTGTCAGTGTTTAAGGTTGAACATATCAAAAACAAATGAAAAACTTCCCTAAAAAAGCCACCAAGTATATTAGCGGGCTTGAACAACCTGGCACTTGTGACGGAATGATTTTAACTAGTAGGGAACTTATATCAAAGCCTGTCTTTTTCTGTGTCTGCTCTGTTCTCTCAAAGCCCACGGTGGTCACCATTCCTTTAACAATATTTATAATGAAGGATCAATGTTGCAGATGTCAACCCTGATAATCTCCAAAGGCTCCTCCTGCTCAGTTCTTCCCCGGGGCTGACTGTAAATGTACCTGATTCCCAATTCTCAAACACAAAAACTGCAGTGAGCATGAAAGCAGCGCTGACTAATAAAGTTTGCATATCCCTAAGAACAAAAGCATACAATGAAGAAGAAAAGGAATGGGAAGATTAAACAAAAACAGTACAGATGGCTGGGAAAACATGAAAATTTAAACAGTCAGAAAGTTTGAATCTTTATTTCTACCATATAATTTACAATCCAGTACATGGGCATATGAAAATACGTATTTGACATATAGCTGCAAAAAAGAGGTCACTATGACAATACTTATGTAAACTTAGTGGAAAGAGAAATATATACATATTTATGTATATATAACTAATAGTTACATGCAAAAACTAATGATTTGCATTGTTAAAAAAATAATTATTTTAATTCAATGGTGGAGAGCTGAGCCTGACTTATGAATTTGGTTAGAATTGGTTCTTGTTATGCAAACCTGGTAGCATAAACTGAAATCTATTGGTAAATATGTAAAATCTGGTTTTCGGTTACAAACGGGTGTCACTAGAGGTAAGTACTTTGGTTGTGTAAAACAGAAAACTCACTCCTTTGCATCCTGTATCAACAAAAATATATATATTTTCCAAATAATAGCTGCGAGAAGGGATGGAGGATAGAACTCTACCAAGGAAATCTTGTTGCTGGATTACTTGGTATCCCTTTGCAATCTATTTGTAGTAGTATGTGTAGATTTTAATTCTTTACTGATCTCACTCTGCTATGTAAGTTACTGTTCTGCTTTTTTTTCACAAATTCTCAATCAACTTGGAAACTGTACAGGTATGTAGCACCATTTAGTATAGTGAGGGGCCGTTAAGCCAACTTTAATGCATTCTAGAGAGTTTTAAAGTTAGTTCTCCTCAGGGAATGATCATTGGCTACCTTCAGTCTCAGAGGAGGCACCTGGTCATAGTAAAATAGCAGCCAATTACTGCCCTAATGTATCACCTTTTGGCCAACAGTTTTTGGCACATTTTTAGGTGGGGTTCTGGCATGACCCTGCCAGCCCATGAAAACATGAAAACTGGACTATTGAGTGATGAGCTAGAATCTCATGGGCTGAGGACTTGGCTTTATCAGGGAACAGATGAAAAATGGAACCTAAAGAAAGCTACTTAGGTACTTGGTGCTGAATTTGGGAGTGTTATTCATGGGGAAACACACTCTGGAGAAGGATACTTCACCATGGATTTAAGATTCAGGGAGGATAGTAAAGGTCAGCTGTCAGTGTTTTTGTATGTGAACTACAGCAATTCTGATGCTGTTCTACCATAACATCCTCTCCATTATGACCCCTAAAAAATGGATTTGCATGAACCTTTGTGAGTTCTTTGCCACATCACCTGGAATTAAACCGGTCACTACTGCAGAGGTAAACTCTACAGGTATAAAACCTAAAGCACACAATAAAATACATTAGCACTTTTTATGCTCTAAATTCTTTTAGTTGATTGACATCAACTCCAAACAAATATTGTTTTAATGTTATATATACCTAAACTGTTTTCTATTTTTATATACCTACTAAAAGGATCCCTTTTTTTCAAGGTTACTACTGTGTTCAATAGATGCTGGAGCCATGAGATAGTTTTCATACACTCTTTGGGCCACTTTATTGTCTATATCATTATTTTTAGTATCTTTCATGTAGTTGAAACCAATAGAAATTCTCTGTTTTTGATTGTTCTGTGATTTATTAAAAGTAGTTTTGTTTGTTTTATTATATTGGATCTTATTGTGCAAAAGCTTTCAACTCATTATTATGATAATGTATGATAATGTAGAACTATTTATGATGGTTGCTGCCAAGTACCTATGTGACTGGAATGTTTTCTTCCCGCATAGACCAATCACTCCTCCATACTTCACCCTAACACATGATCTGCAGGGCCCGAAGGGGCTACAAACACGACAGATCATCCTTCCTGCCCCATCTTCTGTTCTATAATGCCATGGTGGGGACACAGAGCTAGTTTGGAGCAGAGCACATGGCTATGAACATGGAGAACACATAGGAAGAGTTCATGCAGCAAAATGAGGTGGTAATGAGTTCAATGACACAAACACAGAAGACTTAGCTGACTGCCACCAATTCTGTTCTGAAGGATATTGGCATGTAAAGGTTACATCTGTCATATGGATCAACTTGTTGCCAGCCCTAGCAAAGGAGTGTCACTTGCTGTGGCTGCTAGGATGACATTTATGGTGGCCCTCGGCTTTTCTGTATAAAAACATGAAAAAAATGGTCAACGAAAGTGTTTCTTTAAATTTATTCATTGCATTAAATGAATTAAATAAATAAAACTTCTTTGAGCCCTATCAAAACATTTCAAAACTGTGATTAGAGTCACTAGCAAAACATACTATAAAACATGGTACATTTAAGCAAAAAGTCAACGTCGTTTATTTAAACAGTTACACAATCTACAACCATAATACGATGTACTGAACTTTTTAAAAGGACCATTTAGATGCAAATTTTAACCTTTATCTCTACTCAAACATACACAAAGATTCTCATTTCTAAACTTTATTTTCTTCATTATGGCAGTGAAACATTTTATTTAATTTAATAATATTGCAATATCTCTGACATTAAAACGCTTCTGATTTACTCATAAAATAAAGAAATATTTTACTAATGGAAAAAACAATTAAATCCTGCTTTGCTGAAACACTGAAAGGTGACTAGCACTTTATTAAATAAATGTTTGACTTGTTTTAGTACACTTATTCTCTGGAGTATGTAATGATAAGGTACATAACATGTTTCAGATTGCCATGCAAATGTATAGGAGCTTTAAATATTTTATTTGAGTGAGTGAATTCATACATATTCACATAATTTGTCTCATTATTCATATTGTTTCATGATGGCAAATATGCATGTTATAAGTGGTTTGGGAATATCTTAAACACTCCACATTGCATTGCTGTATTTAGGTCATGGACCACATGGGTATATGACTTCATTCAGCTCTGTTGCTTGTCTGATAAATGATAAACAGTGCACAATCTTTAGTAATAGCAGATAATGGATCATTAGAATGATCTACCCCCCAGTCAGAAAGCCAAGGTAGATCATAAAGATCTACCTGTATGGAACATGAACAACCTTTGACATAAACAGACCTTTTTGTGTAATAGATATAAACTTTATAACTTTTAGTCTAACACATATTGCCTAATAAAAGGGATCATAGATTCTTAAAGCACCATCGGTAAAAAAGGGGGACATTTCTCTGTAAAAGTCTGGTCCCCAACCTCTTGGAGCTCGTGGACCACTAAATTAATGCACTCTGGACTGCGCATGCATGGGTACCCATGTGTCATTCAAAGAGGAAGAAACTTCCTCCAGAGTGACGTCATAATGCCAAAACCCGCCCACCGCCCTGAGCCTGCGATGCGTACTGGAAAAGTGGTCTGTGGCTCTGGCCGGTGCCCCCACCCAAGCCGGGTCCTTCTTCTGACCCACCAGCCAGAGCCATAGACCCGGGCTTGGGGACCCCTGCTGTTAAACCACTGTGACCATAAACTATTTTGTACTCTGGACCAAAAATGGTAAAAAACAATCTTGCAACTTTGGTCAGTGTCCAGAGCTAAACCCTACCTACCCCTCCTTGCCTCCTCCAGGAAAAAACATCTTACAAGCCACCAAGGCACATTCATACACGACAGGTGGGTGACAGGTAAGTGAGATATAGTGACAAAGCCACCAATGAGTAATAGAACTCAGCTTCCTTATTAAACTGGAGTGCCTGGAGGAAACCCACCTAGTTTCACTGTGTGCTGGCCACCAACTGGGAACTTACTGAACTCTAAAATAATAAAAGTGACAGCCATTACACTTCTCCACATTGTTCAAAGCTAAAAAATTTTTTTGCCAAATTTAGGTTCTAAAAATGACTGATAAGAATGCTGGAAAAGTAGTTTTTTTTATTATGGTAGGATGCTATGTATTTTCAGCTTACTGCTAAATAACCAAGGTTATCTGTAGCAACACTTCAAACAGCCATGGTGTTGTATGACATTTCAAACTAGTACTTTAATGGTACTGAGCAATTTCTAAAATTACTCCATCGGTTTACTTTTCAGTCTAGTCCTAAAGAGGGCCAAAAGTAAAGATTGTGCTATTATTTAGAGAACATTATTAAATGATATTTGTGCCTAGATAGTACCCCAAATTATTTATTTTTATCTTCAATATGTAACTAAAATTAGTGTGCTTCCTGTACCTTTAACCTGTGGCTCTTATTTATATTTCAGCACTCTGATTTTCAGTCTCATGGGTTTTTAAAATAAATTTGGTGATGTCACTTTTGTTCTTCTCACTGTTGTTTTTGCTTGAGATAAAGTTACAGTACAAGTATATCCATGTATTTTTGACCTAATGGAGTAAAGCAATGGCTCTGCTAACATGCTTCATTTTAAAAAGACAGATCAGAACAAAGCTGGTCAATAAAAGGGAAAAGTAGCTGGTGCAACCTACTTTCAACACCTTTGACAAGTTCTTTGCCATCTGCCTAGATATAGATTACACTCTTTATATCATAGTTAATGCATTCTTATACCGAATAGTGGAAACTGACAATATTTGCAAAAGTTGATGTCAATACACGTTTCAAGCTGGGTTTACCAGGAATTGCATTTGCTTCAAACCTGGCCCAGTTAACGTAATTCATAATAGTTATACATAAGATATAAAATGTTCATCTTTGCTCGCTTCGTTTTCCACATCCAAAAGATTTAACGTTTGAATGCAGCTTTTCTCTACAACAGAATTTATTTTTAATTGTAAATAAATCTAAAAGTAAAAACATGTTTTTTGTTAGGGTTCTTTATTGCAGAAGGGACCGGCAATGCCTCTTCTGCATTGTAGTAAATGTAACTGCCTGTTGGCATATTAAATATATTATATCATATTTTATTCAGACCCACCTATCCCCACTCTGTCACTGGCATCAGCACCTTTGTCTGGACCTCTTCAGGGTTCTGGATCTTTGGTGATCTTGATTAGCCAGGCTGGAATGACATAACTCCTGTAATGTGCACAATAGAGTTCTAGTACGCCTTTAATATACATCTTTAAATCCTTGAAATCCTTGAAATATCTCTTTTCTTTGAAAACTAACAAAAAAAAAACAACGAAAAAAACAAAAAAGAAAAGAAAAATTTCCCTTCATCCCTACTTGTGGTAAAGTTATACTTTGCTGTAATTACATTACATACTGAGAAAATCTTACAAATCAATCTCACTTCAGTTTTGCAATATTCTCATCTACTGTTACATAACAGTCCCAAAGTTGGTTATCTTCTTTGGTTAGTTTAGTTCCTTGCAGTTGTTTGTTGGATACAAAATTTGCTCTTTTGTTGTAGGAAGTGTCATAGTAAATATACACAGTAGAAACATTAAAATACTAAAAGATCTGTATGACAAGTCCCAAAGCTAATTACTACGCGTATGTGATGGACAAGGCTTATGTACAACTTTCTTTTCCTCCCCTGACTGAGCCTTTCTTTCCCAGAACCTGCAGCTCCCAGTGGGAGGGTTTTACCATAAAAGTCAGAGCTGTTAATCCAGAAATCTGTGGGCAGGACTGGGTATGACCAGGTTCTGACTCACAAGCTATAGACTTCTGAAACAGAAGCGACAGTGCTAATAGCCACACACCTTACAACATTTTTTATACCACTGTAATGCAAGTGGACATGTACCTATGTGAACGTGGCAACTCTGCTCTGAATTCAGGAGCAGTGCAGCATTGTTACCACACTTTCAAAGGAAGCTGAATTAGATTAACTTTGCTGGCAGGCTCAACAGATATACACAAGACTTTGTCAGTTAACTAAGAGTAAAGTGCAAATACATTTGGAGCTCACCCATAAAAGGGTTTTATGGGTGACCATAGCTTTATTTAAATTCTTGAATGTCTGCATGCATGAAAAAAAAACTTTTTGAAATAGGTTATTTAATTTTATATATAAATATATATATATATATATATATATATATATAAATTACAAAGGCTTTATAACTTGTTAGCTATATGTAAGATAGGACAGATTTGCTTCTTTGCTCGCTTTGCTTTCCTCCCCAAAGCCTACACCCAATTGTTTTCACTCTGTACATTACAATAACAAATATCACAATTAAAAGAAAAGAAAAATGCTTCCAGTCTCCAAAGAATTAACTAAGTAATTGAGCATTTAAGGTTTTGTGTAACAAAGCAACCTCAAGTGGATAGAAAAAATGCTAATGCAATTAACATATTCTCTACTAATCATGTATTCTTTCAATAAACTGTATGTTAGTGGAAATTATGTTTAATTTATTCTTTCTAGAGCTGATTTTTCTCAGAAACTGTAAGATAAATGATAAATAAAACAGGTTTTGCAAACTAAATTGTACACTTGATGAAATGTATTATATAGAATGTTTTAACCGGAAACATATTTAGCATACAGGACATAGTTTGGTGATAATGAAAATAGAAATCTGTATAGATGTCTTATCACCGAACATAAAGAAAAGACTCACCTGAAAGCAGCATGGGCACCCCCATGTCAGATGTGAAACTAAACAAGGTTCTTGGTTTGACAGCTTTGATTTTATGCAATAGGCCAGGGGTGTCAAACTCAAACACACAGAGGGCCAAATTAAAAACTTAGACAAAGTCGCGGGCCAACCTTGAAATTTATTGAAAAAATTGAGGAAATTTTTCCTTCTCATTAGATATAAAAACTAATATTGAAACAAAGAGGTTCTGCTTTAATTTTATTAAAAAAAAATCCTATGCCTCCTTCTCTATTTGTAGCCTTCTGAGTTAAATTTCATTGATAACATTTTTGCACAGGCTAACAATAATAAAAACAATATTCTTCAATGAAAATCCAACCATTCAAGTCCATGCCTTGGAGTAGCAAGGAAAAGTACAGCTGAGGGGGAGTGCTGGAAATGCCAGGCGCGGCCAATGCGGAGCTAAATCTTATGAGTGGTCCGACGCTGAAACTCCCTCTTCATTGAAATAGCACTGCTACTAAAATCCCTGGCATTATTTGCATCTTTAAAACAGTCCAATGGAGGGCCACGCATAGGCAGAGAGCGGAGTTGGAATTGAGGGGAATTGTAGTAGCGGTGCTATTTTAATGCAGCAGTGGGCCAGCTGCAATTCATATTTAGGATTCCTTGGGGGGCCAAAAAAAAAAGGACGTTGGGGGCCAGATTTGGCACCAGAGTTTGACACCACTGCAGTAAAGCATGGATAGGCAACCCAAGGTATAGTTATTTTTACCAGGAAGATTTCTACGCGGCATGCACCACTGCCACATGCTATAACTAACAACTTACTAGGTTATCAATTCAAAGGTCTGATCCACTTCTTTGTGTCCATGGCCCACCCACCACTATAATGTTTCAGAGAGGCCTGACTGATGGCAGTGATGTTCGGATTCTGGTACTCGTGCCTGTACTAGTGTAGGTCCACTTGCAGTTGCAGGAGTTGTTGCTAATGGTGCAAGAATTGGGGCTGATCTGACATCAATGGTGCTCTGTTGTTACTGGCTACCAGTTGTCTAATAATTGCAAATTTACTTGTGATTAAGGTCATGGCACAGTAGGGTAATTCAATTTAGGAAAATGCTTATAAAAATTTACAGATCTTTGTCATTTTTCAAATAATGTAAATAGTTAACTAAAGAAACAAGTAGAACATCAGGATACATGCAAATTCTCTGCATAAATATACCAATCTTGGAGTAGTCTGTGTCACAGGAAACACAACACAGGAAGAGCCCTACATTGTTTGTTGTAGTTTGGTGCATGGTGAGCTGCCAAGCAAGTGAAAATGCTGCTCAGAATTTCAATATGCTGGCAGGAATTAGGCTGCACAACAATTATCTGCCAGATTTTCTAGGTGAATACAGAAGACCTAAAAATAAATTTATAGTGATTTTCTTGTCTATGGTGTTGTTTCATTTTTTTGCCTTTGATTGCACTCAGCCAGAAATTTGTAAAGGAGTCCAAAAAAGTATGTAAAAATGTAAGCAAAAGGCACACTGTCACTGAGCAATACATACACACATGTATACATACATCCAAATATACACTCAAATATAGCACTCACATGAGTCTCAGTCATATGTCTAGCAAGTTTGGTTTAAATTTCTTGATGCCTTTCCTAGCGATCACATACACACATACATACACACACACATACAGTACATACACACATACATCCAATTTTATATATAAAGATTTATATAGCTCTGACATGTACCATAGTGCTGTGCAATGAAACACTGAGCTAGACCCATCAGTCTGTGTACAGAGGAGCTGAAACTCTAATGTCCCCCCACAGTCATACACTATTATTATACATTTATATACCTCTGACATATACCACAGCGCTGTACAAAGATCAGCGGTGTCATATGTCTAGCAAGTTCGGTTTTAATGTCTCCATGCGTTTCCTAGTGATCACCAAATATAGCTCTGACATATAGCACAGCGCTGTACAAAGATGACTGGTGCACTCACATGAATCTGAGTCATATGTCTAGCAATTTTGGTTTAAATGCCTCGATGCGTTTCCGAGTGATGGTGGAACATAGCAAGTTTGGTTGAAATGTCTCCATGCATTTCCTAGTGATGACATACACACTTCCAAATATAGCTCTGACATATAGCACAGCGCTGTACAAAGATGACAGATGCACTCACATGAGTCTTAGACATATGTATGGCAAGTTTGGTTGAAATGTCTCCATGCGTTTTGGAGTGATGGTGGAACATACACCCATACATACATACACACCTTTTCAGGACCCTGAGTGAACCACTGGACAGCCAACAGAAAGTAAGTGATGTTGGCATCTGAAGAAGAGAAAAGAACTGGCAGTGGGTGACACAGAGAGTATTAAAGAAGCAGAATTATAACTGCGGTTGCCTAGGGTAATGGTGGGCTAAGCACATGGTGGCAGTCTACCTGTGATGGTGTGTGCAGCAAGGGGTAACAGAGTGCCTAACCTTTCCCGGTGACAGCCCCTCTCAGTCTGCTGGTGCATGGACTGTTTCTGAGCGTGCTGGAAAGTCTATGTGCAGGGGTGCAGACTGAGTGGGCGTTCATCACAGGGAGAACAAGTGAGTGACACACAGCTGTGCTTTTCTCTCTTTACATGTATTGCGGTCGCTCACCCTCTTTCTCGTTGGGTGACCACTGTACACATGTCAGATTCTTGCCCGCCCGTTTGTATCAGGTGAAAATAATCTAAATACATGCATCATGTACAAAGCCTTAGCACCTCTTGATTCTTGATAGACGTCCTATCCTAACAAGCCTGAATTTGTAACAGTAAATAAACTTTTAGGAGTACGTATTTCCCTAACCATGTATCACAAATATCAGAACCCTTTTATATACCAAGATCTGTTGTTACTGTTATAGGCAGGTGAAACTTATAAACAGGTTGTAGATTTCATAAAGTTGCACTGAGGTTTCATCATGTGACTAGTTTAACTCCCCTAGCGGTAATCCCGAGTGTGACTCGGGGTGGCTTTTACTTGCAAAAAGCGGTAATCCCGAGTCACACTCGGGGAAACTTTAATAGCCCCCCTTACCTTTGCCACACGCTTCAGCGGCGATCCGATGGTCCTGGAGTGATGCCCGGGCGCCAGTCCGTCGGGGGGTGTGGCCGGGCGGGAAATTTAAAAGCAGATTACAGAGTAATCTGCTGCTTTTAAATAGCACCTGGATCCCGGCCACGCTGCTGCCCGCATCTCTCTGGAATTTAAAAACCCCACACAACATGAAATAAAAATAAAAGTACATTTTTAATTTTATATTTTATTTTAAGATTGCATTGTTGTCTATTATTTCAATATTTTTTTAATTAAAAAACTGACAGAATTAGAACGCTAGGGGGGTTAAATGAAAGGGTGCTTAGTAGACTTTTCACTGCAAATTGTTGAAGTGATGAAAGTATTAATGCCTTACACATTTCTGGAAAAAAAATTATTTTAATGTTGTATCTTCCATATACCAAATTCATAAGACATCATACAGCTAAAATTACCCTGTGCATTGAAGGAGATCCATGTCTCTACTGTTAGTCTTGCAAATGTTGTAGTTTTGCTGTAACTTACTAAACCACCATATTGTGTGGCCCAATCTAACTATCTTGAATGATCACTATCGCAATTATTTGCTTTTGTATTTGTGTTACTAATAGATTTATGCCTTGTAACAGGCCATTGCGCTACATAATTATATGGTTGGTTTTCCATCACTGATTCCAGGTGATTGAATTTGTGATGCACTAAATTCTAATATAAAATTACAAAATCAAAATCTGAACAGGCAATCAAAGATGTGACAAATAAGAAATATGTTCATTACACATCCAGGCCTCTGCAATCCCAGCTCCTTGTCTTGTTAGCACTAAACTTCAATTCAGAATATTACACAGAGATTCCAGAATTAAAGAAAATATGGTTTGCATTCTGCAAACCCGTTTTGACTTTTGGGAAAAGAATGCTATTTGTTTCTTTTTCTTGCCTCATTTATGTTGCAATAAACACTCTTTTGTAATTGTTTTGCATTTGCTTTGAATAAGTAATTGGAAAGCTCTCCATATGGTGAATTACTTCTGTGCTATAAGCAGTACACCCAAGAGTTTTCTAAAGGGTCTCAAAACAGACTCAGAAAGACAAGATTACCTTCATTAACATCATGCTCATTATAAATTAAAGTCAACAAGACATTCAAATTTAAGAAAACAATCCTAATTTCAACACTATTTTTCTGACTGATTTAAAAAAAATTTATAACTGAGTTGGTCAAGTTTGATTTAACAGTAAAAAAGTAGAACAGCCAATGGATTTTTGTATTGAGGTCTTGCCAACCAACAAGATAATTCAGATACTAATTAGTTGTATAGAGAGAAATAAAAGGAATGCAGAAATTCCCTCAACTATTGCGTACATCAGCAAAATATGTGAAGGCCACACACCACTGTCAATGTGGTCCGTACTAATGTCTAACTTTATATTCTTCCTCACCCTTTTAGACCTAATTGGGATGAACTACTCACTGCTTGCTCTGGCATTGTATGGTCGTACCATAGGAATAAATGGAGACTGCACATGGAGACATGTTCATCAAAAAAACAGAACAAAACTGATTTCATTTTGCTGGAAAAGCTGATACACTGAACAGGATAGATAGGATTTGGAAAAGATGCTAGGGGAGGGTGTTTGTTTAATGTATGTAATATCTCAAATAAAAAGCTATTCTGGAACTGAACTTGTTTTTT
>NC_092859.1:122256762-122296584 GCF_032062135.1 Pyxicephalus adspersus | reverse complement strand
TCCAGCCCTTTTTAACATCTCCCATTCCTAATCTCCTCCTATCCCACGTTGTACACTAGCCCAGCCCCCTCTGGCAACACTACCCTTTTTCTTAACCCCTTAAAACCTTTTTCTTAACCCCTTTTCTTAACCCCTTTTTCTTAACCCCTTAACCCCTTAAAAGCTCTGGGCTAGGCCCAGCCCCCGGTCATGTAGTCACTGCGCCTAATTCTTACGGCTACGTGCCTCTCTTTACATTTATTTTATTTACTTGTGTTTAGTGTAATTTTAATAGAAATACAGCTCTATCTGCCTCAATCTACTTAAGCTGCGTACACACTTGCAATTTTTGTTGTTGGAAAGGATCTTTCACGGATCATTTTACTTATAAATTTCTAAATGAGAAGGTTAAACAACATTTTCTAAAACCAGTTTTACAGTAGCTTCTGTTACCTTTTCTTCAGTTCAGCTGTAAAGGTGTAACCTAAAAACATCCACAATGCAAGGTTATGACTCTATAAGAACAGTCACCATCTTAAAGAGGAACTAAACTCAAAAACGTCCAAAACAAAAATTAATACACCTACCTTCAATCCCGCAGTGCAGTCGACCTATCTAGAGGTCTCTTCCATCGGGTCCCGCATCGTCCCGGTATCCGTCTTAGGGCCGGCGCTCAAAGCGCTGCCAACTTCTCTTTTTCTTCTGGGTTCTTCCTACTACGTCACCTGACCCAGGCGCGACATGGGGTGACGTAGTTGGGGAAAAAAACTTGCCGATTTCACTGCACATGCGTAAGATAGGCTTTTTTTTCCACTTTTCACGAAAGGGCTCCTTCTGCACATGCCCGAGGTGCTCGGGCATCCGCAGAAAGAACACCCAAGAGCCTCCCAGGATGTGTAACGTAGATATCCCGGGAGGCTTTGTGCTTATGTGTGTGCTTTCACTCTCTAAACAATCCAGAAGTTCCTAATTCTGTAAGCTGTAAAACTAGTTTAACTATTCCAGTTGTAGCTTCCATCCAGCATTATTCACTGGATATTCTCCAAGATGTTTCTTCCAGGCACGTATTCTTATGTACAGTTCCCTCTGGACGGTAGAACTATGTAGGGTAATGATAATTCAACAGGGATATCTTCAATGCTACATCTCAGTCAGAGCCGAAAAAAAGAACACTTTGGAAGGTTGTTCAGAACATTTTTCACCTTTCTTAAACTCACACTATTGAATACATTTCCCAATCATTGGCTGGGGAGGGCAGTTATTGCTTTCCCACTTTGACTAATAGTGCCTCGCCAACAGTAGTACGCAGAAACAATCGATAAACTTAGCCTAGGAACACCTGCAGAAAAAAAGAAAAGGTAACAATAAAATGTCTTCCAATATAGGGCAAACACATAAAAAACTAGGAACACTTGTTGACTCACTGAGCCAGCAATGTGGTTCTCCTCCTTTGCCAAGCATTCACTTCCTATAAGTCTGTGGTGAAAGTGCTACACTCCATAGCCTGGAATTACAAAAAAATGCTTCAGAGAACAGAGCTACCTCATTACATTGTGTTCCACTCTATCGTATTTAGGATCAACCAACTACCAGAGGTAAAAGAGGAAATTACCCCAGATGTTCTTGGAACTGAGTAAAGCATCTTTAAAAAAAAGGTTAAGGTTACAGGATTTATTTTTCATGGGTGCAGAAATGCACCATGGGAGGGGGCATACAAATAAGCAGGAACCAAGTCTAAAGTTGGACTTTAAATATTCTGCATAATTGTAACAATTTACAACTGAATATTCAAATTCCTAACTAAACCCAGTCATAACTGGTCCCCTTTATTGTACTAAGTCTGAGCATTGTGAGGACTGTCAACTCAAAATTCCCCAATACCATTTGTATTTTAAAAAAAATGCAGTGGCTACTTTACCTGTCCCCACTTTTACAGATATACTTTTGTCCCAAACTATAGGAAAAAAATGTACTTATACCCTGAAAGCATTTCTTTGGTGCCCACACTACTGGTCTCGAAAAAAGTCAGTACTATAGTGTAGAGTGCTAAGTCTTTTATTAAAAAAAATGTCTGCCTTTCCCTTAGTTAAGCAATACTAATTAGCTGTTATTTTTTATTGTTTCTTCCAAATAATGTTCTCATTATTAAAACATCTGGCTTCTTTCTAGCAGATTAGGCCTCCAATGTTTATAATTCTAATTTCAGGCGCTGCAAATTAATATGCTGATTTTCGTAATGTTTGTCTTAACCTGTTCAGAGAAATTATGACTACAAATATCTCTTACAAAACATGGTCTAAACAACCAGCTTGTTCAAACATCATAAGAGACGATACAGTCTCCTACAGATGATTAGAACCACTTCGGAGGCAATCATGATTAGCACATTGGCTTGCAGCCATATGTTACACATAAAGCATATTCTTGGGAGTTTCGATGCTGTCCCTGGTTAATAAACCCACCTCTACAATCCCTAATAAGCAGATACTAGAAGACCAGATGGCTTGCTTGAAATGCTGGATTTTTCCTCAAGCAAAAAAGAAAAAAATGGGGTACTTCTGCTGGTACATTTCGAGAAAATGTTACTTCCTAATGTGGCAGGCTCTAAAGCTAAAGAAGGAAAACATTGAACTATTATTGAGGTCACACTGTTTAATAATTTTAAGTTGTAAACAAACTTGAGGAACTCAAGCGTGCAATAGTAACATGGTGGTTATTATATATTTTGTAAAAATCGAGAAAACAATATATTTGATGAAAAAACAGTAATTTTAAAATATTTTTAATAAAATCAGCATTTGCTTCTCCACTGTCTTCCCAGAAATGGGGGTTTTGACTCTTCTGTCCACTGCTGGTAGTGCTGAATTTTCCAGATACAAAGGTCCACATTTACAATGACTGTTTACTGATGGAGCTTCATGTATAAAAGATACTAAAATAGTGAGATGCATGTTTTACTTCTATCTTATTATAAATTAATATTTATGTAGAAGCAAGTTTCAGAGATTCCAGTCACAACAATCAAAATACATAGTGGCTCCTGTATACAAGGATGTGCTGATTAAGGCACAGCCCCATGACACTTCACTTTCCAGATATCGCCCTGACCACGTTAGGCCATGGTACCCCAACCTACACTCATCGAGCCTAATTTATAAAGCTCTCCAAGGCTGGAGAGAATACACTCTCAGCAGTGAAGCTGGGTGACCCAGCAAACCTGGAATGGATTTTTACCAAGTTATTTGGTATTTGCTAGCAAATGTTTTGAATCCCGGACAAGATCCATTCAGGGTTTGCTGGATCACCTAGCTTCACTGATGAAAGTGTATTCTCTCCAGCCTTGGAGAGCTTTAATAAATCAGGCCCATCATGTCTCTGCTTTCTCTCCTCAAATTGAGAATGAATTGTCCCCCGAAGCCACAGAAAGCTCATACCTGCACTCCCCATTTGGACCACTAGGACTGCCTTTGCCAGTTCTTGCAGCACCTCGGCCAGGGATTTTGCTGACCCGCATGAGCCAAAAGTGCTTCTCATCTTCACTGTCCAGGGCTCCTCAGTGATTGTGCTCCATGGGAGCCAGTTTAGCCAAGCACTAAGTATGTCTCTAATAGTAAGGATAAGAAAACAAAAACATCTCAACAGTTCTATCTCAATTTATTTTCAGTAAAAAGAAAACAGAAAAGCATCACAGACCATGCACCTGAAAACCAGGTTTCTTTTGCACCTACAGACAGATCTGTCTTTTTCTGTTTTGATGGGAAGGTTAGGGAACTTTTTTGAGAGAAATGGACTTGAAATTTTTGAAATAGAGAGAGGTGAACTGTAATATCAGTTCCCCATTAAAAAAAAGTAATAAGAAATTCTAGAAAAAAATGGAGGTACCTACAAATCAGCATGAGTTTTAAAATGTCTGAAACTATTAATACCAGTAAAGCTGCTCTAAAAGGCTAATCTGCAAATCTTCTGGGTGGTGTTGGTGGTTGTTGATTTACTCTATCACTCATATCAAATTTGGTCCATTGCTATGCTGTGCTGCATCACTGACCAACAGAAGGAGTTATTTGAGCACTATGAAGTACTGGCAAGGCTTTCTCTTTCAGAATAACGCTGCTTTTGGCCATAGACTTTGGAGCTGCTGCAGGTAAACATGGTTACTTTATGTATCTGTGCTTCATACTTGTAAAAGTTTTTTTGCATTTGTCTCAGAAATAGACTCTGTTGTATAATGTTTAGGGTTCCTTGACTGGTTAAGGCAACTTTTTTCCAGATAGTAATAAAAACCTATAGTACAATAGGCTAATGGAAAATTACTGTACGATATATATATTGTATGTGCTGCATATTCTGTTGGAACTGAAGCTTGCCCAATAAAGTTTTACTTACATGTTTACTTGGATAGAAGGTATAATCACTACACAGAAACTTATGTAACTGTAAGTGGCTAATTAGAGGGAAGTAGAATGGTAAAAATTAGAATAAAAAGACATGAAAAAATTCCAATTGTAATAAGTTATTAGTTACATTCTGAAGTAAATCCTACATAATATCTATCCATGTGATTTAAGTCCACCCTATTTAAATATGTACAAATTAAAAAGTGTCAGTCTTAATATTAGGACAGAAAGCACATTAGGAACTTTCTGGATTTTATGTCAAATCCCCAATGAGTTTAACGAGCACTGAGATTTAAGAGATCTCCTTCACTTCTGAATTAATGTGTTTAAATTGCTGTGATGCGCTTGACATATTTATTGCTGCTTTATTAATTTTGAAATTTATACAAGATCTAATATTTTGAAAAGCTGTTTAATGTTTATTCTGAGTATTAAATACATTTGCATTTAGCTGTGCAGAATAAAGTTAGTAATATTTGTTACACTCATGTTTTTTGCAGTTAAGTTGCTTTGAAGTTATAGGCTTTTTAAATGTGCTGTCATTTTAATTGCTATGGATTTTACTGAGGTGCAAACCACACTGGGAATTCTGATGAAGCATATGGAGTGGTGAACAACTCATCATTCATTAATGTTGTGTCTGCTAGATATGGGAGCAAGAGACAGAAGAGTGAGGAGTAAAAAGAAGTATAATTGAAATAATGTTTAATATCAGTATCCTAATTAATGGGCTATCTTCCCTTAGATTTATTAAAAAATGATTCTTCCCAACTCTATGCACATTCAATGTATTACTTAAGGCCAAGTATACAAACTAGGAATGTTTCAGTTTTGGTTGTATATTTTTGTATTGAATCACTTATCTGAGTCAGAGACCCTTCACCTTTGTATGATTCTACCATTTAAACATAGATATAATAACATCAAAGGTGGGTAAAACCATTATTCCTCAGGTGGATTTTCCATGATGTAAACTTAATGAACCTCCTGATTGTGGCTCGTAGGTAATTTTCAGTACCAAAAGTGGTAACCCCGAGCCACACTTGGGGTGGAATTGTAAAGCTTACCTGGTCCCCACGAGCCCACGAGATCCTCTGGCAATGCCCACCTGGCATTTGCTTCCCCGGCGTGTGAACATTGGGGACACGCGGCCAGGAGACGCAGATGCTAAGCGCGCATGGGACGTGTGAGTGTGCGGCTGGGGGGCGGGACCTGGCAGGTAATTTAAAAAAAAAGTATTTTTAAATGTCAAATGTGCGGCTTTGACAAATTAAAATACTGATTTAATCAGTTCGCCAGGGAAGTTAAAGAAACAACAGAATGCTGATGATGTGTTGATGTGCTGAGAACTCCAAGGATGTCTAATTTAAAGAGTCCACCGAATATTGTAGACTAGGGTGCCTATGAATCTTGTCTTTTTCAGTACTGAAATATCAGTCTTCAGCCTTTTTTCTTTTATCAAACACTTGTACTTTGCCTATTCTAGACAATGTACTTGGTTAGCTACACAGCAGCCACAATAGAAAGGCTGTACTTTTCTGTGCTCTCCCACTCCTCTTATCCAGTACAAAAGCACCCAAAATTTATTGGGTTCAAACTTTCTGAGAGTCAAAATTTACATAGAAAATTGCCCCACCACTGTAATCTCCTCCTCCCACTCCATCATACGCTAAGTCACAGAGTGATATGATGTGGGATGTAGGGGGAGTTCCCCTATAACCAGAAGCCCTTGGTAGTTGTTGGGCCAAACTGACAAATCAGACAGTGGGGCAGCAAGAAGAAGGACCATTTCAGACTTGCAGCTGACTGCAGGATTTTGCCATGGGCTCAACTCCTACCTGCTCCCATTTATTAGAATAGGGGTGTTTGGGAACCATTGTGTGCAAGCAGCTCTAGTAGAAGCAGCTGTTGCAGTGGATTGCAGTTTGGTTTATAAAAACAACCAGTAGCTTCCCGACCGAGCAGTTGCTTTTCCTTCTCTGGAGAAAGATCAGCACCTCAATCTCAACTGCATGCAACCTCACTCAACCTCTATGGTTGACAGCATATAGGTTGGTAAGGGGTGGCTGGGAGCAGCTAAAAGCTGGAGTCTTCAAAACTAAGTCAGAAAGGACCATACACAGCATGCTTATGATGCCTTCTATGCATCCAATCTGTAACTGTGCACATAGGAGGAAAAGAAAGGCATTTTGGGGGTTTATTAAGGTTTCCAACTATGTGCAGTGAACAAGCTAACAAAAATGGATCTAGAAACAGTTATCTTGAGTTACAAATGTCAGATCAAATCCAGCCAAAATTTGAACAGTAGCAATAATTAGAACCATTTTCTGTTCTTTAATACTAACTGGGTCTCTGTTTTCCCCTAATTCCTGTCCTGCTAACCAGAAAGGTAAATTCCTACCAAGAAAAAACATTTAGCTGGACATAAACTTTAAGATTAATGACACAGCTGACCCAACTGATTTAGCCAGATGCCACAAAAGGGTTCCCATAAAACTATGCCATGGAGCCCCATTATCTGTAGGTATACCCGTGATAACATGTAATATTAATTTATGGGAATAAGTTACTTTTTGTGTTTCTATGACCACAGGACAGGTTTACTTAGTTTAGCAGCACATACAACTTAAAGGGTAGTTTGCAGACTTTAGACTTGTCTATGTATTATGTTTAAGTAAAATGCAATCTGAAGATGCTGTCATATAACCATGATGTCCTTTCTGTACTGAGCATTCTTACCTTGCTATCCTAAGCTGTCAAAACAAATTGAGATGTTAATGTGCAGCTCAGTGTAGGATGCTGGGATACCTAGTGCATCCTGGCTTCCTCTGTGGCTGTCGGGACTAAATGAAGGTCATTCTATCCTGGCCAATCAAAATGGTCAAATAGAAGAAGGAAGAAGTTGACTACACCTGTGATAGAACAGGGACAGGTAAGTGCAATTAAAAAAATGGAATCAGGCAGGTAAGGTTATTTTATTGCAGATGGGCCATCGCCTGTCCCTTCTGCAATAAATGATCTAATTGCATGTGACTGTACTTATCTAATATTATAGCACAATTTCAAGTTACACAACCACAAAAAAGCCCAAATGCAATAAAAAAGTACAAAACACACAATCATATGAAATAGCTAATGACAGCATTGTCAGCTGAGCTGGAGACAGAAGGACTAATATACTAAAGGAGTTGAGAACCTTCAGTTATTTAATTGTGTGCATGCTTACTTCCATTATCATTTCAGGTAAAAAGCAAATTTCTATTTATGTATTTCATCTGCATCATCGCAGTTCATTGATATAGCACACAAATTGTTACAAATATAAAAAAAATATATATATATATATATATTGGGGGGCCCTTTCAAACATATAGATACACCCCTACATTTGAAATTAATGTTATCTAGAATGCACATTACAATAAAGGCCCAGACCTGTGTCGGGACCTTGCCAGATGCTCTGTCACTTGCACCTCAGCACAGTTTTCGAAGAAACTGGCACCCGCACATTAGACAGCTGGCAGTAGTGAGTACTGTACTGCCCCCATTCATTCTCAATGGGGCTGCCATAAAGCTTCTTGCAGCGTCTTCCACAAGGCAATTGTTCACTGGCACAAGGAAACCCGTAACTGCACAGCAACCTTATAGTCAGTTTGAACATAGCCTAAATGTTGTATGGCATGCAGTTCATTTACCCCATGATTTATGTAGAAAAAAATAGCTAGACAAATTACATACATAGGGCAGTCAAGTATATGTGAACACCCCCCCAACTCTTTGTGTTCCGGTACTCATTGTCCATAACAAGATGGTAGAACAAGTCTAGTGTGAGGGGACTGCATGAACCAGCACAGAGCGCTGATCTTAACCTACTGGATGTGTTTTTGGATTTAATAGACTTCTAGCCAAACCTAGCCAATAGGCATCCATACCTGGCCTCACAAAAGCTCTTTTTGCTTAATGGCTCCTATTCCTACAGCACAATCTGAAATATTGTGAAGCGCCACATTATATTTGTTTTTTTAAAAGAAAAAAAAGGAAGAGAAGCCTAAATGTTTCCTATCTCATGTTAGAGTTATATGTGTCCCCTGAATGGTGCATAGCTGTATCTGCTATTGTATGATGTCTGGCTCAGCAAGTTGTCTTCTGCTCAATAATGGTTCCAACATTGCCTAATGGTAATTTATTTTTATGTATTTATTTTTAATATACGTTTATCAATTTTTTTATTGTTCTATTTGCAGACCATTAATATGGCAAATGGAGGGGGACTGCAAATGTAAATTGTTCAGTAAAACTACATATGAGCTGTATAAAGAAATGAAGTATTTGTGATTTTTAAAGAAAGTACAGGATGAGCTTTTCTAAGTCAATACAGCAACATGCTGGATCTGTCTTATGGTAGGGTTCTGGAAAACAGTAAAAAAAAAAACTGTTTTTGGTTTTTAACAAAACAATTTTTATTAGGCATATCTTTCAGGATTCTGTAATATTCCTTTTTTAAATCTTTATGTTTTTTTGTGCAGTGAGTTTGCATATTTTTTTTTATTTTAATAAATGATGCTTATATAGTTTTGCACGATTTTAGGGGAATCTTTCACTTCTTTAAACAATACTGTACATAGTTATTATTCTTTTCACTACTTTTCTACAGGGTTGTCTTACTATTAATGGTTTGTTTTATTATTGATAACGCCTTAATAAAGTTATATATATATATTGCAATATTGTGCATTTTGTGTGATTTACATGTTACGCTGCTTGAATGAGGCACTAATTAAAACGAATATTGTGTTTCAATGAATTGCTAATGTCTGTAATGCAACAAAATATGCAAAAGATGCAACATGCAGGATTTTTACAAACATAACATAATGGTCGAAAACACAGCACTGTGATCAGGACTCACCTACAACATTAAATTGTGAAAGGGAAACATTAGGACAGACAGTGGAGTAAAAAAATCAGATGAGACATTGACCGCAACAGTTTTTACAATTAAAGCAAAGACAATAAAGCAAAGTTTTTGAATTTATGTGTACTGTAATGAAATGATGACATACTTTCATTTGTTAAAATATTAAAGGAGTAAGTTCATTCATCTCTTTTATATCAGACCCATGTATCATAGAGAAAACCTTTCCCCCATTTTAGTTAAACATACATTTTGGAAATAATATACTGTAAGAATAGTGCACTCAAATAAGGTGCTAAAAAGCATGTTTTTCCATTTGTGTATAATTTTCTTGTGCATGGGAAGTTTCTGAGGGAAAAAATATGATTTATTCATCTAATGTATTTGTATCTTTCATTACTGCATTGTCACCTAACATTGATAATGAGGTATATTTATTTGAGAAGCTCTTTCTATGGTTAGTTTTAGAATGTACCACCATTTAGTAACCTATAAGTGCCATATACCTGTGGTTGAACAATCCCCATGGATAATACTGGTTTCCACATTTACCAAACACTATACAATATCTCCCTCTAGTGTTATCATTTGTACTTGCACCAAGAGCCCAACTGAACTCAGCAAATATACCATCTATAAAATGTGTTCTGTGAAGTACAATACAGATATAAGAACTTGTATATTATCCCATGCATTTTATCTGTCAAGTCTTACACATCCTGACATACATCCATGGAGTTCAATCAAAAACTAAAAAGTCCTTTTGGGTTATCTGACAGGGCAGAGGAATTTGTATACATATGTTTGTGATCATCCTGTACAAAAAGTGCACTGTGGAAAAGTACAATGTAATTATAATATCCCAAATTTTACCAAAATTTACCAGGAATCTTGGATTTATTGGTGAAATCCTAGAGTATACATTTTCTAGGCTAGACAGAATCAAATATTAGAGAACAGAGGTCAGAGAGAACAGACAGAGGTGTTTGTCTTCAAAGAATTTCTTTGGTTATATGATTGAAAGACCATATATCCAAGACATTGTTAATCTCTAATGCATTGGTAATAAATAATCTCATTGTCCAGTTCTCAAACATTAGAGTATGAAGGTAAATTTGGGATACTTGCTTCATTAAATATAAAAATGTATATTATTGCTGTCTTTGTTATTCATTGTTTGGCTGATTAAAGGGACATATTCTATTAGGACGTCAATAAAACCCAGGTAGGAAAATCAAAGTTTTGGACCTTTCATTCTTGTCAAGTATTCCACTGAAGAGTCTTATCTATACAGGTAGTCCTCACATTAAGGACATCGGACTATTCCTGGATACAAATGGGGCTTCCCTGCTTGCTCTGTGCAGGACCAAGGCTTGATGGGGGGAGGGGGCAGTTTGCATGACTTGCAGAAGAAGTCTTTTGTACTTCTGTAACTCTTTAATAACCAAAACAGACTCTGCAGCTGTTTCTTTTTGCATAGCAAAGCACAGCTTGCTCTACAGTTGCTTTGTCTGTAAATAACTCACAGCGAGGATTTTATACAGTAACTCACACCATCCTGCCTAATGTTGAGTTAAACATCTATCCTAATTGCATTTATTAAAATAATATACCTGTTCTGGCTTACATACAAATTTAACTTTAACTTTAACAACAAACCTACAGTCCCTATCTCATATGTAACCCGGGGACTACCTGTATAAGAAAGTTTCCCCTAGGCGGCAATTCGCCTCTCATATTTATATATTTTGAAGGTAATGGAGCAAAGTGCCAGACTGTTAATATTATGTCCAGCCCAGAGCCTTAATATAGACTCTGAGAATTGGTACATAGAGCCCTTCAGAATATAATTGTTCAAATTGTCCAGGACACAGCTTTTTCAGTATTCTATAAATATTGATGAAGGGAACCCTGTAAAACTCCTAAAATATGCTGGCTGTAATCCAACATGGAATAAACTTTTTTTAGACTCTATAGAATGTGGTATATTTCCCCACACACTTCCAATGAATAAAACCATAGGAGATATTATATCTATGTCAGTTTTTCCAAGAATAGGATCTATTATTGGGATTTTACTGATAGTGAGTATTAGCTCTATTAAAGTCTGGTTTACTATCTAAGTCCATGTACAGTACTAGCAACCAATATATTCGCCTAAATTCAAGCAAATTGTACATACATCTGCAGAATAGTTTGTGTTACCACTCCACACACAGAACTTCTGTTTAGCAACCTGCAGCATCAAGCCACTCTTTAGCCATGAAGTTTCCACCTTTCTTGGCATCCCCTGCACAGACACTAAGGCTGTGCATAGCTGGATGGGATTTTGGAGTATGTGCTGCAGCCAATGGAGATTGTTTCCAATCCTGTGCTGCTATTCGCTGCTAGCCATTTGGCAGGCTCAGGTTGTAGGATCCTCAATGTGTAATCTGCCATTCTGCCATCATGTTCTTGGTACAAAATATATGTAAGGCCCTGGTCAAGCACCAGTGCCCCAACCGCCCCCCCCCCCGACCCAAGTTCCCCAATATAATGCAGCACTCTTCGCCTATAGCAATGCTAATTGCATTCCATAAGGGATTAGACTCGTCCAGGATAGAAAGCCTTACGTCTGAGCAGCCTCCCTAGCTACTATTCCTCTCTGCAATGTGTGCTGATATACCTATGCCAATAGAAGCCACCTTGGGTGAAAGGTGGGGCTACTCAGGAATGGAGGTAGGCTTACTGTAGGTGATGCCCGACATCGGACAGGGAAAGGTTGGCATAAAAAATAGAAGGAACTTTAAGAGCACTGGCCAAGTTGCAGTTGCAACTGTTACTTGTTTGTATGCCATTGCTCATTACTAAAGCTCGATATGAAATGTAGTTGGATAACCATTAATGTCAGTGCGAAAAGCAGGATGTTGAAAAGTTTATATTCTTCGTAGATCTTCCTCCACTTGTGTCTCTTCCATTTCAGATTCCATATACTTCAAAAGCTGCCATAGCTATTGATGTTAAATTCTGATTCCACCTTGTATCTTGTTCATTACTTACTCACAAGTGTTGTGCTGTTCTGTAGCTCGGTGAGCTGCTGTTCTCAGTGTTTTATTATTTAATACTAAGAAAGAAGAATCCACTTAAAGTTTCAGGAAACAAAGCTTATTACATAAAAAATGTAAAAACATTCTCAGCCAATACTTGTTTTCTTTGTTGTGCGAGATTAGGAAAGTCTTTTTTTTCAGCTTTCTGTTATACAGATACACCCTCACTTACTGAACTAGTGATAATATGCCTGACTTAATAAAGCACTCTCAAACATGAAATTGATTTTTTGAAAAACATTTGCTATTTTTTTGGCAAATGCTTTCAATCTTGGACCAAATCAATTCCAGGTTTGTTGGATTACCCAGGTTCACCCATGTTAGTCTATCTACGACAGTCTTGGAAAGCTTTGAATATTCAGGCCCTATGTTTTACCAGACAAGAAATGAAAGCAACTTCTTCATTTGTGTGGGGAAAAATAGCCTCTCTATCTCAGTTTGCAGGTGGTTTAGTCCACACATTTGTGAGGCCATGGACAGTTTCCTCTTTGCCCCATCAGCCCCTTCACCATTTAGTTCAACACTAAAAGAGTGCATTAACCTTGAACCCCTACCTTCTAATATAGATACATTCTAATTTGGAAATGATTATGTTTATTTCTTTTAATAGCTAGATGGTTGATGACTAAATAATCTAAAACCTCTCTATTTCCTATTGTTTGTAAATAAATCAAAATATTAGGTATGGGATTTTAGAGTAACCCAGGGCGTCAACATTTCCACATGCTAAAGCTGCATGCACCAAGATCAGTGTAGCTTCTGCTGCAAAGTTGCAACCAAGCAGTATGGCACTGTTCTTCACATTTATCTCCTTCCTATGGCTGGATTTCCCACCTAGGTCATGGCCTGGAGTGGTGGGGTGGCATTACAACATCTGTATGTCAAACTAGAACCTGCTGGTGTTTGCCATCAAGATCTACAGTAATTGTATAGGAGGTCATATACAGAACAGAGATCTTTCTAGAGTTACATCTTATTGAAGGTATCACTCTACACTCTCCATCCCATTCTACCACTTAATAGCCCCTCTTTCTCCCCTCTCCCTCTGTCACTCTCTTCCCATCTCTCTCTCTCTACTCTCTCTCACTCCCTCTTCACTCTATCTCTCTTTTTTCCCTCCTACTCTCTATCCTCTCTCTCTGCTCTTCCCTCCTCTTTCTCCCCTCTTCCTTCCACTCTCTTCTCCCCTTCACCCTCTGTCTTCCCCTGTCCCCCTCTCTCCTCAGTTTCTATCTTTTCCCCTCTCTCACCCTCCTCTTCTTCCTTCATCTCTAACCCCTCACCCGCTCTCTCTTTCCCTTCTTTTTTTCTCCCTCTCTGCGTCTCTTTAATTCACCTCTCTCTCCTCCCGCATCTCCTCCTTTCTCTCTCCCCTATCTTTTTCTACCTCTCTCTCTCCTTCTTTCTTTCTTTCTTTCACTCACTCTCTCGTTCCTTCCCTCTCCCCCCTCTCCCTATATTTCTCTCTATTTCTTTTCTAGCTCTATCTCTTTTCTCCCTCATCCACTCTCTCATTCCCTTCCCTCTCTTCTCATTCCCTTCCCTCTCTTTTCTTTCCCTTCCCTCTCCTCTTTCCCTTCCCTCTCTTTTCTTTCCCTTCCCTCTCTCCCTCTATCTCTCTCTTCTCCTCTTCCTCTCTACACGTCTCTCTCTGTTCATCCTATGTCTCATTTTCCTGTCCTGCTCCTTCTCCTTTTGCTCTCTTTTGTCCTTGTGGAACAATTGTCATGATGTGTTGTGTGTGTGTCAGCATCAAAATTGTTATATATGTCGTTGGGGAAAGCTAGCTGGCCTAGGGGAGCAAAAAGTGTAAATCTGGCCCTGCTCCTTCCTACACCATGGCAATCACTGGCACCACAGTGCTGGTTCTTAAGGAGTCGGCGTTTATTTGACAGCTGGCAGCAGTTAGTAATACTGGTACCACTCACTGCCACCCAAAGTTGCAGCAAGTAGAAGCTTGTAGCGTCTCCCCTGAGCCAGCACCTCAGTAACACAAGGTAGAGGTAACCACACCACAACATCATGGCCATCTGAACATAGCCTAAAGTTGCCTGAGCCAAGGTCTAATTTATTTGGTTGCCTGGAGTTTGGCTTTAAGGCTATGTCTTTTGGTTTGTCATTACCATTGCCATAAACTCATTTAAAGTTAGTAATCTGATTTTCAGTTGTTTTAGAAATAGGTCAGACTAGTTTTTTTTAGTTCTTTATTACATGATGTTGCTGTACATTGCTTCTGTTTTAATTATTTGAGAAAGTAAATAACATTTTGCCCATAGGAAAGAAAAAAAAACATTACATTTGAGAATTGTATACAAGCATGCATATTTAAAGAAAAGATCTGGAATAAGGAGAAAACTTGTAAATAAACTGCTGTTACTAAACAAAAACAAAGGGAATATATGCAAATCCCACTGTGTAATGTGCATTACACAGTGTTAATATGAAATAATGTCACAATGTAGCACAGACCTTAGTACACTGAAAGACTAATGAGTTATGATTCTAAGTATTATTACACTTATATATTACCAACATGCATTTTAGAATTTCTAGAATTTGTAGAAATTATAAAATGAACATATAGGGAGCAACAAACTGCACCAAAACCATTAAACACTGTGCTGTGCTTACTGGTGTCTTATAATACTAGTATGTATTCTTATCATTTATTTTTTATCACACTTTTATAAATATTCAGAATAGTTAAAGTTTAGTTTGGTATATGGATAACAGATTCACTTCCTTGTTCTGTATTTCTTTCTGATTACTACTTTTATGATGTCAAGATGATCAGTTTTATATGACAGGGATAAGTTATTGATTTTCTCTAAATTAAATAGTTACATACATTTGAATGCAATTACAGATCACCACATTTTCCAGTTACAATGGTCATTACTCAGGGGCCTTCTGCCTACATTGCAGCCACTGTAAAAGTGGTGTCCAGGGTGAAAGGAAAGATAGTAGGTTGAACTGAATTGTTTATAAGCCATTCCCATTTACTCTAATATAGAATGTAAAACAGAAGAACAGGCATAGAAGGGCTTTGTGGCATATTTAGGTTGAATTTTACTCAAGGTACAAAGCATCCAAGGTACAATACATATAAGATAGTATTAGTATATACATTAATGGCTGTCTATCCAAAGCAGTGGTTGTTAAACTAGTCTAAAGTGATCACACATAATGCAATTTTTTTCAGCAACCGATGTGTTTTGCCGTTTGGCTTCCTGAGTGTTAACTCACACATGCAAAATCTTATGTATTAACATATGTCATTCAATAGATGATGTAAAGTGAATGTGTAATGGCATAATTCTATAAGTGGTATTTTACCACTATGTCTCTAAGCGTTACATACATTGGGTATTACAGACAGATCATAAGTGTTCTTCATATGTAGATATATAAGGGTTTTGGTACTATGTATTTGAGAGTGTGCATTAGCTAAAAAGCAAGAAGAAATATTTGCCACAATCTTCTTTTGTAATGTACTCTGCTGCGCATGCACAACTCAATGTATGATCCTGGGAAACCTGGCATGCCAAGGTGCCGAGAATAAATGAACATACATTATTCCGCCCTGGTAAGAGCCCTTCAGATAGCTGAAGAATCTGAACCTGGAAATGGACTGGGTGAAGATTCTAGCACCAACAAAGTGAGGAGAGGTAAGTGTACTTAAAAACATTGCGAACAGGCAAGTATTTATTTTATGGCAGAAAGGACATACATAGCCTGTCTTTTCTGCAATAAAAAAACCCATCTGTTTGAAAATAGTTAATTTTTACCTTAACCCAGTTGTTGTAGGTTTTCTTTAAATAAATACAAATCTGCCATGTTTCTCAAGATGGTGCTATGATGCCACTATAAAATAAAACCAGTACAATTTCTATACCTGAGCAGTGGCATTTCACAAAACTAGTCTGATGTGTTAAAAGAAAAGATGTTTTGTAAGTAAATAGAAAGAATGCTTGATTTCACAAGCACATTCTCATCTGATTACTGTGCATTTTGGGCAATGATGCAAAAAATGAAAAAAACGAAATGATACAAAGTTGTGTCTGATTTATTGAAAATGTTGTTTGTGTTTTTTTCATGCAAACGTGTTATATACTTAAAGTGTACCTAAACTCAGAATTTTTACTTGGTAGACAACCCTTTTATTTAAAGTAAAAATTTTGTTTGTTAGTGTTTTTAAGTGCAACACCCTTAAAGGGTGCAGCAGCATCCCCTTAATTCTCAAACGCCTACCGTGTTTCCCCGATTTTAAGACATCCCCATTAAATAAGCCACGCCCGATTTTTGAAAAAATAATTAAAATAAGACACTCACCCGTGAATAAGACATCCCCGATATTTGATCCTGTGTGTCTCCTTGATGCTGGCTGCAGCACGTGTCTCCTCCTGGCTGCAGTGCAGAGTGAAACTGAAAGTAACAAGCCGGCATTCTGCACCAGGAAGCAAGCTGCTGATCCCTGCCCTAACAGAGATCCCTACACTTAATTACCGGTAAGTGAACCAGAAGGGGACAATCAATGGAACATGAGTGATCATGAGTGACTTTCAACAATAAATGTGTACTGTAGTCTTCTTCATGGAAAAACAAGACATCCCCTGAAAATAAGACCTAGGGAATATTTTGGCATTTCAAAAAATATAAGACAGTGCCTTATAATCGGGGAAACAGGGTAGGCGATCAAGAATGAATGGGAGCACAGAACCTCCCAGTTCTTCAAGTGCAAGTTTTTTTCCCAGTCCACATCACCCGATCCTATGCCTGCGCAGTGCGAGATTGGGTGAAAGAGGAAGAAGAACCCAGAAGAAGAGAGGAGAAGACAGATACCGGGACGAGGAGGGAGAAACCACACGACCGACAGACTGATTTGCGGGATTGAAGGTAAGTGTGATTTTATTGTTTTGGGTTAGTTTTGGGTTTACTCCTGCTTTAGGAGCCAAAAAGTGTGATAGCACAAGTGCCTGGAAAATGATTGTTGGGCTTGGACTGATGCACCTAGACAAGAAACTTGTGAAAAGGTAAGCATAAGATTCCTGCATTATGTATAAAATGAAGCACAATTTTTGGTGGTTGTCTTGTCATTGGCTACTACTGCCCCATTCTGGAGTTGAAATCACAGCTGGATTTCTGCATAGATAACATGGATAGTGTAAGTCAGATCGGTCAATTCTGACTCAGATTGTAACTCTAAATTTGAAATATACTCAAAATAATATATGTGGTAAATTTATGCACAATCAGGTTCATACAATGACAGACTTCTGCACTGTCACACCCTTTCAGGGCTGTGAATGATGTCTGGAATGACATCAATGCAGCCTTCTATACCAGATGGTGCACAGTTAACCAAGGCTTCATTTTCTGTTAGTCAGGGAGAGAGCTTAGAGCAAAACTGTAGGGACAGTTAGGATTTAAAAAATAAATAAATAAAAAAGGGAGGGGGTAGACAGTGTTTGCTATAAAGGACTTAGGGGAAAATGCTTTTGGAAAAGTGCTTGGGAAATAGTCCTTTGGGGAAAGTGCTTGGGAAAAGTATCACTATTAAGCAAGTAAAATCACACCAATTATTATTGGATATGCAAATTTCTCCAATTGTAGGGTGACAAATTTACCTGTTTTATTATCATAATTGGACAAGGACGGAACGAAAAAATGAATTCTGACTGCTTCATGCAGTTCAAGGTTGCTAAAATTGGCTACAGAACCCATTTCTAGTTTTAACCTTTTTTAAAAAAAAAATCTAAAAAGACCTCCAACTTTGAGACTGATGAAACTTTTTTCCATTCTGCTTACATAGACATGACCCCTGTGACCCCTGAGCAACCTACAGCCATCCACATATAATTATGATGACTAAGCATTCTGTGTTATTACAGTCGCTGTCTTTCCACCGTTTATGCAGTTTATTATAGTGCACTTACAGTTCAACCACCATGACTCCTCACTTGTAAAACTAAACTGCTAAACATGTGATGTATTAAGCTGGCTAGAGAACTGATGTAACAGTGGGCACAAGACAGTCTACCTTAAGGGGCAAGGTGTAGAAATCGGGCCTGTCCTGGAAACACTTAGCAACAATCTTGGAGAGTTTGAGCTAAATACACTCAACTTATAAGATGTCTACATTGAGTTTATGTATTTACATTTTCATATATGTCTTAATTTCAACTGTTATATTGAGAAATATAACAGAACATAATATTACTATAATATACTAATAAATGCTGCACCTAAAATGATAATATACCTAAATAATTATTAATAAATGTCATTATTTTGCATTGTAGAAAGGGTAAATGGATAAGTACACATGTGAAAGAATATTAGACAGTAAATATATATAACAAAATAAAATCAAAGCATCTGCCTGTTGTTGTATGGCTAGAGTGCCATTACAAGATAACAAAGCAATTTAAATTACATAATGTGGATTGGAGAGTCCACTTAGTGTTCCTTATTTTTAGCAGCAACTGAGTGCGGCAGAATGGTTCTGTCTGGTTTACAGAGATTACAATAATAAATCTCTCCCCTCCTCCTGTGTCATGTTTTGTATTTTGTCTGTCAGTTGCAACCTCTATTTAATGTACAGCACTGCGGAATATGTTGGCACTTTATCCATACAATGTATTAATGTTACATCACTAATTTACGGATATCTCAAGAAAATTCTCCAGTTACTGCAGAATACAGGGACTAGGATGATGTTGTCAGGAGGGGCATGATGCCAAAATCATTCTCTTGACTTACTGACCCTGACAATAGGGGAAAGTTAGGCGTTTCATCTCTCTCCAAAGACCACCCCTCTAATATCTACTAATTCATTGCCATTACGCCAACAGCAAGGATATAGCAATTTACATTGAAAAGGAAAGTTCCTATACATATGCAAATCTAAGCCTGTCTAACTACATCAAAATAAAGTCTAATATGAAAGATCCATATTGCTGTATATCTATTGAGTAGAATAAAGTAAAATGATTACAGATACTTAGCATCAAGTAAGTGCAGCTGGATTTTACCTATTAGTCTCTGATTGCCTGGTATTTTGGCTTGTGTACCTGACTTAGCCCAGCACAGGGTTTCCTGTAGTGACTACAAAGTCAGTAATACCAGGCATATTCAAAGCTCTTTGGACAGCCAGGTTAAGCAATAGGTTGCATTTAAGATCTGGATTAACACCAAAATTCATATCTTCTGTGAATTCTAAGTTCATAGTAAAGGAACCTACAACAAACAGCACACAACATTGTATCCATACCACACTCCTCTTGCATTAAAGGCAGCTTTATCTATTTGCCCTTTGGAGCTATTATTTTAACTAGAGTAATATTGTGCATGGCAGTTTTCTTGCCAATGCTCTCTAAGTTAGCTGGCCTGTCTAAGATATCTGTTTTAATTGGTTCCTCAGCTCTTTGCATTTATGCTCTTCCTGACACGGATACCTGAAATGTATGCACCATCCTTCAGTTTTGACAGTCTACAAAGATTTTTGTCTCTTTTGGCTAATTTGGAGGAAGTTATCTATGCACTGTCATCTTGGGCTCTACCAGTTACCTCCATGATAAGCATCAAATCAATTGTAAAAGCTAAACATTGGTGTATATTTCTGTTCAGTATCTTTTATAATCATTATTCCTGTACACTTTTCAATGTGTCATTAGCTATAGATATTCAATATACTGAGTAGACAGGTTGATTATTTAGTTAAATTCATATTGGATAGTCATTATGGTGCTTAAACATTTTAACCCAATCATAACCAAAAGTGTAGCTAAAGTCTAAAATTCCTATAAAGTTCAATGTTATATTAGGAGAGTGTGCTTTTTTTTCTGAAACATATTAGAACATGTTGTACCGGCTGCTTTAGAGAGCTTTCGACTACCAAAGAGGGGGATCCACATCCTTCTCTGCCTATGTTGTAATGAATAGGGTGGGTTTTTTACATATCCACCATTTGCCACATAAACTGATTCTCTAAGCTGCTCTTAAGCTATCACAATCAGAGTTGCTTGACCTTTTCCCACCACAAAGCACAGCCAGGGCCAGATTTCCCACACAGCCACCTAAGCTGTGGTCCAGCGTAGCATGACCACTAGGGGGCAGCATTACAACATTTCTATGTGGAACGAGAACCTGCTGTTTCGGGCTGACAAGGTCTACAGTAACTGCATGCAAAAAAAAAAAAAGGGTTTATTTTGAGTTCACACAAAGTGTAGAGATATGTACAGGGTGATATCTGTATTAAACTCTTCTCTCTCCATTCTATTCTTCCTTTAAATACCCCCTCTCCTCCCCCCCAGTGTTATGTTCTGTCCTTTGTCTTCCCACTCCCTCCTTCTCTTCCTCTCTTTCTATCTCCCTATTCACTCCCCACTTCTCTCTTATACTCTCTCCCTTCTCCCTGTCTCTCTTTCTCCCTTCCCCCCACTCTCTCTCCATTCCTTTTCTCCTCCCCTCCATCTCTCCCCCAAATTCTTACTCGCTCTCTTCCTTCTTCCCTCTCTCCTTTTTTTTTTTTTTTTTTTTTTTTTTTATGTGGAACAGTTTTCATGGTGTCTATTGCGTGTAAGGATGGGGGGGGGGGGGGGGGGGGGTTGGGTGAAACAAGTTACCTGGCGTGGAGGAGGAAAAAGTATTTTCATCCTATTTCCATTCCAGCCTATTTCCATTCTATTAAAATAATATTTTATTTGGTTACGTGAGAAAAAACCAACAGCTTTGAGTATTAGTAGCTGTAGAGCTGCTTGGTGAAAATAGGTTAATTGATGGTGGTTTTCACTTTGTACACTGGAGACTGCAGAGCAAATCTCCCACTTCTTCTCACTGCCTCTCAACTTGCTTTAATAATAAGGCATTTCCAGCTGCTGGTCAATGTTAATAATTTGGAGCTATAGCTAGAGAAGCTGTGACATGCATTTTGTATCCAAGACACATAATACAGTTCCGCTAAGGCTGCGGGAGTAATCAGGAGAGCGGAGCTGTCAGCATAGCAGAGCTCCGCTGATTGCTCTGCATCCTGATTGGCTAAAAAAAGGGAAATCCTGATGATGCTTGAGCTGTCATCAGGGATTCCATTTTGTCAGCCAATCACAAAGCACTAGAGGTGAATAGGGAGCCTTGTTCTCATTTAACCCCTAGTGCCCAATGATCCCTCACTGTCAGGAGGAGTCCCACAACTGTGCTCATGTATGAATGCAGCTGTGGGAATCATCCGGTCATTGTGGGATAACCTGTAAAAAACAAAAGTTTAATTACACACAACACACATTCAATAAAATACTTTAACATTAAAGCCTTGTCTTATTTTTCACACATATTTCAACCCTTTCAGGGAATGAGTAGGGAGTTTTATGTACCCCTGTATTCATTCCCCAGGGTGGGGTGGTGGAGATCTGGGAGTCTATTAAAGGGGCTTCCAAATTCCAAATACTGCTAAAAAATGCTTATAAAAGTCCCCATTGTTTTCAATAGAAGCTTTTATAAAAAGCTTAAAACGCGTGTAAAAGCCTCCATTGCATTCTATGAGAGCATTTTCAAGTGTTTTCTCCGCGTTTTCATTTTTTAAAGGTTTAAAATAATGCTCATAAATGTGCCTCAAAAAAATGTCCTGGTGTAGATTAGCCCATTGGAATGCATGGGAATTTCAAACATAGGCTTTTAAAGCCTCAGGTTAAACTCTGGGGAAAAAGTCCATGTAGACTAAGCCTTACTGTAACTTGCGTTTTTAGATAAGGAACTGTGTTGGTTGTCTTTAATCATCTCACTGAAAGTTTTATACAATCTGTTCCATCATATCATTTGTAGCTATATACAAGGGGGCAGCTATTTACTCCTTTATTATTATTTGTAGACTCTTCTTTCTGTTTAGCAAGGTCTAATGTTACTAGTCTGACTATAGAGTTTTAGTTTCCTCCAAATTGTCCCACCTCCATGTATTTTCCTCTTATTGTTTTTCCCATACTTACCTTACATACAGTATATTCTTTTTTTTATAACTTTAGAATGGTCACCAACATTTCTTCACTTCCACCTTCTTTCTGGGCTACTTGATTCACACTAATGCAGAGAGTGGTGCTGATGTCATGAGTACGTTATAGACCATGGTTATGGCAATATACACCATGGTGATTAACAGGAAAACATTTTTTTCCATATTCATATTTCATTTGGGATATGTTCCTCCCAATGCCCCTCTTAATCCCTGCAATTTGAATGACAATACCATTTTCTGGGGCTTTGCAAAAATGCATTTTCTGTAGGGAGTTAAATAACTTTGCACAAAAAAAACTCCTAATAATCCCCAGCAATTACACTTCTTATTGCCATATTTAAACATGCCATATGGCAAAATTATTTCAACTGCAGCTGCACTTATTAAAAGTACATGCACATGCTTTCTGGTAATTTGTAAAGTGGTAATCAGGGTGATTGCCAATTTATACTTGTTGCAGGAGTAGTGAAACTGCCAGTTTAAAGTAATGTGATGATTTTGACACCTATATATCACCATCTAAATAAATGAGGAGAAAATAAATATTAGCACTCTAATCGCAATTATTCTGATTGCCAGCTTTAAAAATTGACCTTTTTTTGTGTTTATAGTGATTTGGTAAACGTGTTACTATAAAAGAGTAGCAAAACCAGAAGCCTAGGGAATGAAAGGTTGTTAACAACTTTGGTAGAGGTGAGTCCAATCAGGCAAAAATGCTGACCAGATACATAAATTCCTACTCAGAATTCCTTTTTTAAAAAATATAAAAGTAATAAATGTTTTTTTAAAACCATTGTTTTACAAGTAACACGTTCTATAGCCAATTTACTGGAATATTGAACAGTATGGGGGCAGTTTAAATCTATTTTTCTTGTTCACCCATAGTTATGCTGTTGGTGGTTGTGTGTTGCATTGACTCTTTGGCATCAGGAATATTTATTTCTTAGGGGAATGCACTAATGTCATTCCTAATGTCTCTGTAAAATAAATAGGCCAGGTGTGCCCACATAGCAGTCTGTATTGGATGATTCTCAGAACAGGCACTTTTTCTCTGAGGGTGCAATAGCCCAGTCAACAATCCACCCACCACTACTCCTTGGTTCAGTGCTGGATATGAGATGTCATAAGGAACTGGCAGTTCAAGCCAACAGGGACCCATAAGAACCTGTTACTTTGTCATAAATTATGCAATTTAGAGTTATGCCATACAGCTTTGGTTAACCACCAATATAATGTACATTTGCATGCATTTCCTCCTGATCTATCATAAAGGGGAAACTTGATCAGTATGATTATGAATATCCTGGAGAAGGAGGTAGTGACAAAACCCTACCCACTGGTTGTATGTGTTTTATTACACAATATATAGCTTTTATTTTCTATTTACAACTGTTAAAAAGATTTTGCCTATTAGACACACTGGATGAAAGAACTTTAAATTTTTTAATCTTTAACCTTAAGAAATAGGGCCTAAGAGAAAGTAAAATAAGTTAGTTGTGTTTGGAGATCAGCTTTAAATAAGGGGGTAGGTGGAGTAAAATTAAGTGCTGATAACAGACACATGGCATAACTGTAGAAATAATACCCACCATATTATTTTCAAAATCATCCACAAATTTAAAGATTCATTTCCTTACATCTCTTACTATTTTATTATTTCTACACTATACATTTGATTGGGTTCCAAATAGGTGCCAAACTAAAGGGTAATGGAACAGACTTTTATTTGCATTTTTACATTACCCAATTCTTTTCTTTTATGCAACAGCATACAAATAGAAAAAGGTCAGTGTCGGTCTAAGTAGTAGGTTTGTAATGAAATAAACAGTTTGCACACATCACCATTTTCAAATAGCTGTGGAAATATTAACACAGTTACAGCATCATACACACTAGATGGTAGCAAAGGACTGCTGAGAGCGTTCAGTTAATTCTCTTTTTTTGTGTTATGTAATTACAGGCTTTCATTAGGCACACCTATTTCTTTCTTTATGCTTGAAAGAATAAATGGCTCATTGACACAAAGCAGAAACCTACTTTCTTCATATTATCTAAGATAACTGTAAAAAAAAAAAAAAAAAAAGATACAAGGTAAAAATGTAAAAGCATGACATGAAGGACAAAAGGATAATATTCTAAATTACTCTCCTGGAAATAAAAGGTACAGCATACATATGTCAGGCAAGCCAAAAAAGCTTTATTTTAGCATCACAATGTAATATAAATTACCAAAAGCCATGTAAATTTTTCTTCTACCTCCTTACGGCATGATATTGTGCTTGGTTAACCCTCACATTGCCAAATTTCATAAATTCCCTTTATATGGTTTAGGTGCCCACATGCATCCATAGCCTTCAAAATTAGGACAAAATGCAGTAATCATGCATGTTTGTGTTTACTGTAGTCCAGTCAGATGAGATTATTTCTGATTAGTTGCTATGGTTTACTATACACTAAAGGTCTGTGGCTTAATATTTTTGTGCTGCATAATAAACTAAAAAGTTGTGGCAGCCCACTGCCCTTCCCAAATGGCTGGTTTTTGACACCTTGAATGGTGTTGAACCAATAAAAAGACCAGTACAGAGATGGAAGTATTACTAAATTTTGTTTTCTATTAGGGGCTAATAAATGTAAAATTACATTTAAAGGGAAGACCCCTTCCGTCTTTACATCCGCAGCAGTAAAAAGTGATTGGGAAACCCGAAACCTTCATCATGTATCCCAGGAGGCTGTAGACTGTTCCTTCTTTGCATACCCAATCTCGGGCATGCCCAGAAGGGGCTTTATTCTAATAAAAAAAAAACAAGGAAGCCGCTTTACCCGATCTTGTGTCTGCACAGTGTAAGATTGGGTTCTGTAGGAAAAAGAACACGGAAGAAGATGGCGGCACCCGGTGTTCAGTCTGTGCCAGAACGAAGGAAGAATAGACAGGACAGAAACAACTGGACTAGGACCATGGAGGGAACAACAACTTACCACCTTTCAAGGTAAGTGTTTTTTTTGTTTGTAATGTTCACTAAACAAAATGAACATTTACTATTTTAGTCAATAAAGTAAGGCTGTGTGTTTCTGATATTTGACTATCCAATCCTCTGCAATGGAAATTGAATGAAGCTTTCTATTCTTGTAGTAGATTAACCACATTGCGTTTTGTGAACAACAAAAATAGCCAAAGTATTTACATAGATCTTAGTGATCTTAACATAGAAAACCAAACAATACGACTGTTGTATTTCTTGCCTAAGGATGTGTAACCCATGCTCAGTAGTATATAGTTAGCTGAAAAGATAGCTATTGTCAAGTTTTAGTCTAGATCAGCTATTCTCAACCAGGGTTCCTTAAACTGTGACTTCCCATACGATGATGCCTGCAGAATTATGGATCCAACACCACCTGGCAAAGCCAGCTGCATAAAACCAAAGAGGTAAGAAGGTGAGAAAGGCCGATCTAGATGAACTGCCACTGCTAATACATTTTTTTTTATTATGAATCAAAACTTAAAGGTATAAGTCACTATTATACACCCTGTGCATATCCCCACTCCCCATATATCCTCCCTTCCTCCCTTTTCTACTTACTAGGATTCTAGTAAGCCTGCCCAATGATGTTGGTTTACATTCACCAAACAAAAGTATCCTTTCTCACCTGTGCCTGCACAGTACAACACCCAAAAACAAGAAAATTATTTTATAGCCAAAGTTGAGTAGCATTTTGTTTGTATGAAATAAGATCATTTCTATTTGATGCAATATACTATACATGAAGCCACTCCATTTGTGCTATTGGAAATATTATTTAAAAATCCCTTCTAGAACTGCCTATATATCACCTTTGTTTCAGTAATGCAACATTTAGCTCTAAACAAACAGCTAAAAACTTTGGAACTGTTGTATGTGACTGTTCCTCCTGAATATTTCAGGTTATAGAAAGATTGTTTATATAATGATATTAGGCTGGATTTTATCCCCTGGTTCTTCACATAAGATTGCACTGTTAAAATTGCATAAATCTACCATGTCCGTTCACCTCCTCCTGTCTCATTTGCTTTATCCTCCCCCTTTTTTTTGTTCTTCTTATTTCTTTTGGTTACATATAAGTTTGTATTGTACTTTTTTTTATTACAAAATGATAAATAAAGAATAAAAGCCTTAAATCTACTAAATTCCAGTGTGACGAAGGAACATACTTTGAGCTTTTTGACCTGTCTTACCCAACAAAAAACATAAAGATCCATTTCTGTACAGAACTAATGCACGACAGTGACATACAGTACACTCCTACAAAGCTAAGAACTATCATAGACACATTCTCAGAGCAGCTGACATAACATCAGGAATAATAAAGAATAACTTGTGGATAAGAAAGTAGTGTACTCTATGCAGTATACAGAACCAATACATTGTTAACGCTCACAGACCTTAGAAGAAATACAAGGGTGTCAATTTGATAGCTGTTAACAAGCTGCAACACAAAGACTGGCTCACACAACAACAAAAAAAGGGTCACTAGTGCTACTCAACTGTTTATGCCCACTTTGTCATTACAGTTTCCAGTCTAATTGTAATCTGTGCAGATAACCTATATCTCTACAAATCACTCGGTATACAAAGACAAGTAAAAATGAATAATGTGTTGCCCTAGTACAGGGGTGTCAAACTCAAATACACAGAGGACCAAAATTCAAAACTTAGACAAAGTCGCGGGCCAACCTTGACATTTATTGAAAAAATTGCAGAAATATTTCCTTCTCATTAGATATAAGCCCTTTTCATATGGAAACAAAGAGGTTTTGCTTTACATGCGATCTAGAACAAGCTTATAATAGAGAAAGAGGAATAAGAATTTTTTTCAAATTTTATTTAAGAAAAAATCTTATGCCTCTATTCTATTTGTAGCCTTCTGAGTTAAATTTCAATGGTAACCTTTTTGCACAGGCTAACAATAATAATAACAATATTCTTCTATGAAAATCCAACTATTCAAGTCTATGCCTTGGCTGAACTCCCTGTTCATTGAAATAGCACCACTAATAAAATTCCTGGCATTACTTGCGTCTATAAAACAGTCCAATGTGGGGCCACGCATAGGCAGAAAGGACGCTTTTCTATAGACGTGAGTGATGCCGGTAATTGTAGTAGCAGCACTATTTCAATGCAGTGGCGGGCCAGCTGCAATTCATATTCAGGATTCCTTTGGGGGACAAAAATAAAAAACCGTTGGGGGCCAGATTTGGCCCTTGGGCCAGAATTTTACACCCCTGCCCTGGTATGTTCAGGCACAAAAAACAAAACCGAAACACTTTATTAACCGGACTGCCCAGTCAGCCAATGGAATCTGTTTTGTTTCAAAATACAGTACCTGTATTTCCATACTACAATATAGCTAGGGATATCTTCAGTTAATCCATAATTTTGTTATTTAGGGAAAATGGTTCAAACTAAGCATTTTTAAAGAAGACCTTGTCTGTCTGCAGAGGTCCATTCTCCAACAAGGCCCACTGGGGTTCACAGTGTGTCGGCTGCTGTTGTGTTATATGTATTGTAGAGCTTGTTTTATATGGATGAGGAATAATTAGTGCAGCGCCAGTGGCTTTGGCATACTGAACCACAGGAACTACAGTTAGCTTTGTATTGTAGTGTTGCTCCTTCTGTATAAATGATGTGTTGTTTCTCAGTAAAATTGACTTAATGGGCCGGATTTATTAAAGCTCTCCAAGGCTGGAGAAGTTACATTTGCATCAGTGAAGCTGGGTGATCCAGCAAGCCATTGTCTTTTTGCATCGTGTTGGTGATAGTGTGTGCTGAACTATCCATTCATACAGGAGCAGATAAGAGTACTGAAGTGGAGCACAAACTATTGCCTAATGGTGTGAAATGCCATCCGAACTGTAAACATGTAACACAGGGCATTTGGCTTACTGTCGTCCACTGTTTTAATTTAGGTTAACTGTGTCTTAGGCATAATAACCACAAAATGTCAATCATTGCCAAGTGGGTTCTACTGCAGTAATGTTCTGGCCTATCACCACAGGAAAGTTTGGATCAGAATTATTAGACGAGGGATGGCCATGAAACTTTTCTTTTTCTCTCCACTTTTATCCAAGGAAACCTAATTTAAAAAGGAAAAAAAAAAGATGCAGAACATCCTGGGGGAATATTTATAGTATATTGTTGCAGAAAAATAAAACCTGAAAATGCCATCACTGGGATGAATGTATTTGAAAGGTATCATGCAAGGGAGATCATTTCAGAAAATGTCCCTTTCTTTAAATAAGTATGGTTTTGGTGGCAATTTCTATTTGTTTGCCAAAATATTGAGTGAATGATTTAGATAATGACATTTTTTAGGTTATCTGTTCACTGAGTGTATTTAACAATGCTTACCTTTTTTCCACCTATACACCCACTTTGATACTAATGTAACAGCTGCTGAGCTATTGTAAATGGATGAAGATGACAGCAAAAAGTACCGTCTCAACAAAAAAAACAAAAAAAAATAGTCCAAATGCTTTTTTACACGAAGTTCACGACAAAAGACGGTTAGTGCCAAAGATTTACTATTTTTCCATTCAGAGGACAGAGCATGTGTATATATGAATCCATAGCATAACACCAATATACAATGTTGTTAGCCAGGGTAGGATCCCATCCTAAGTATTGAATTCTTTTGAATGCTACAAAATCTTTTGGTTCAGGAAAAATCCCTGGCCCTGGGATTGGAGGTTCCCAGATCAACATTATTAAAATCAGGTTATGTTTATTTGAAATTGATTTAAACGCAATTGTTCCTACCTCATATAAATGTTACATGTTATTTAATTTCAATCAAAAGTTGTTATCTGAAATATATATATATATATATATATATATATATAAATTGTATGTATGTATGTATGCATTTATGTATGTTTCACTAACACTCGAAAATGCAAGAGATTTCAAAGATGACTGGTAAGTGCACCAGTCATCTTTGTAAAGCGCTGTGCTATATGTCAGAGCTATATTTGGATGTATGTATTTATGTGTTTTATATATAGATTTGCGTATGTGATCACTAGGAAACGCATGGAGACATTTTAAGTAGGGATGAGTGAGCAAATTTATTAAATTCGGTCTTCCAGCGAATTGGGCCGTTTTCGCTTACCAAACATGTAGGCAAGAACGGCCGGCGAGACTGAATTTTTGGGACCAGCAAGACCAATCAGGGGAGCGGAGCTCCACTACCCTGATTGCTCTTGCAGCCCTTTACTAGTTGTATGTGTTCTTGGATAGAGTTTCCCTATCGAAGAACACAGGAGTCCTGTGTTCTTGGATAGAGAAACTCTATCCAGGAACACATACTACAGGGCGGCAACAGCAATCAGGAGAATGAAGCAGCTCCGCTCCCCTGATTGCTGTTGCAGCCCTGTACTATATCTTTCTGGATAGAGTTTCTCTGATTTTTCCCACGGCCGAGTTAATTCATAAACGCAAGCCGCATGACTCACTCTGAAAGGAGGTGTATCGTGGCTGCCGTGGGGAATCCTCCTCTCAGTGAGAGATCCCCGGGCACTACACATCAGAATCAGATTCCCACGCCTGTATTTATGAATGCATAGTGATTTCCTGGATTTCCTATTGGTTTTGCGGAATTTTGGGGACCCTTCAGATTTTCAAGGAAATTTTCGAGGCATTATCGCTCATCCCTAATTTGAGCCAAACTTGCTATGGTCCACCATCACTCCGAAACGCATCGAGACATTTCAACCATGACACTTTATAACATAATAAAATAGAATAATATAAGATTGCTATTAAGAAATACCTGGGCAACACCAGGTAATTCTATAAAATAATGCCTGGTGATCCTGGTTTGTTTAGAAATTTCCCAATTTAAAGCTTCGAGTGCCAAATGTATGTTGTGCAACAACACATTACAGGGCATGATCCATCATTGCACTATCAGGAATCTGATCCAGAACTGAGATGTAGCCAACACTGGAGCTAGTGCATGTAGGTAGGAGGAGGCCATTCTTTCCAACGAAAATGTAATACTTGTTTTATTATTGGCTGTGTACTTGATATAGGGAAAACCTCATGTGTTTAATGTATGGATGAAAACCAAATTCCCAGTTAGGGTCTACTTACATATATAAGGTCCATTTGTTATGAACACTGCTTAACAGACCTGACACTTATTTTTTTACTGAACCCCAGGGGCCCATCCCAAGAGATCTGTCTGCCACCATTCTCATTCTTTTTCTCCAGATGTAGATTTTTGGAGTCCTCTATCTGATTCCTTTTTAGAACATTTTGTTGTATTTTCTAGGTAGTTTAACCCTTCACCAGCTACCAAAAATGTAAATATCAACTTTGGGCAAACTGGCCTTTTGTAAAAATGTGGATTATCAAATATATTTCCTTTTTTAAATAAATATTACTTGTAAAAGGTTTATAAAGCTGTTTCTTGCATTCTCTTATGCATGTTCAGATGATAAAAACTAGAAAGCTCTATTTTCTTCATTCAAAACAAATAGGTTTTTGCAAATTTCACTAAGAGTTTTATTACCTTAAACACATTTTTTTTAGTAGAGAGAGGCTTTTGAGCAATTGTTATTTTAAGCCATTGTTTCTTTGTCTATACTTTCTTTTAACATCACATCCCTCTTTGTCAAATCAGGAGAGTCTGTGTTGCACAATTACATGTAGTACAGTAAAACAAAAAGCAATGATTTCTTTAGAAAAAAGCCCCTGGGATTTGTTTCTTTTAATACTTTGAGCTGCATAATTGTACCACATTGGCTTTTTTTGTTATTTTTAGCCAATAGTAAGAGATGGGACTAGCTACCGACCTAATATTAAAAATGATGTGTCATCTAAACATTATTTCTAGGTAATATGTATCACAGAAAAAGCCTGGTCTCAGGATAATCCCCATAAAAGTGATATTTGAGTGGCAGATAGTATGTACTGTATTGTGACATTGTGTATTAGGTTAGTGGTACTATTTAAACTAGAGGTAAACTATGGAAGTTGGCATGGTCAATATGTAGGACTGGCTGAAAAAAGAAGAAACCAGTACTGCAATTGAAGGTTCCCAGGTTCACCCAGAAAACTCGAAGTATTCTGCCTTTCATAAGCCCAAAATCATGAAATGATTGATAGAAAAGTAGGCTGCACCAAGTAACGTCATTCCACTGGTGACTGCCAGGTGTTAGCAGGTGAACAGGTTAGCATGACATGCACAAAGTTGTTACCAAGAACTGAGACAGGATAAATTACAAGTGTTCATGAGAACATAAAATCCTGTAAAGATATAGACTGAGAACACAACAAACAGCCATGAACAAGCCAAGGTCAGGACCATTGGAACAGTTACCAGACACTCAGTGATGCCATGCCACAAGCTTTACGCAGCCAGATGTACAGCAGAATATTCTGGCAGGGTCCTGCAGGCTGGGAGGTTTATATAGGCAAGAGAGTCCAATCATTGAAGAGCAGATGCAGGGGCTCATTAAAACAAATGAGATCTGCACAGGTGCTAGTTCATCAGAGACTTTGCTGGTAGCTGTGCCCAGTGATATCAGCTAAGGAGAACTATGATATAGTATGGTTCATTTTCCAGCTAGTTCACAGTTTTCATTATTGATAAGATGTGCATTTCTCATAATATGTATATTTAGAAATTAAACAAAAGTTAAATTTCTGTGCACACTACAGCCCTTTCTTTAAATCACAAGGAGAGTTTCATATTTAATTAGCTTGAAAAAGACACTGATGTCTATTGTGTAACTTATCTCAAACTCCAGCAGTTTATGCCAATGTTAGGATAAAAAATTTAACACCCCATATAATTCTACTCATTGGGGAAAAAAGTTGCACTTTAAAAATCAAAAATCATGTCAGCTCAGATCCTCGGATTCAAATTATACCAGACTAAAATTCAGTCATTTGGAATGTACATTGGTAAATTGTATTTACGTATTTAATCAAAAAACAAAACAGATTTGTTTTATAACCACTTAAATCATATTAGGGGTATGCCTCATACGTCCTGCACCCCTTCTTCCTATTTTTGAAATTGCCAGATCTGGACATGAGCTTGACATCTCACACTAGACAAGATTATTTAATGGCTGATACAATGTGTTTGTACAATCAGAAAATCCCCAGTGTTCAAAAATTTGTATGTGTGCAAAAACATGTCATGTTAGCTGAATTGACACTGCTCCATGTTAATTGGCGCACACTAGTAACACATGCAGGTTGATATGAGTGGACCCACATTATTTCCTTGCAGGATGCATGAATTTTGCTGCGTGAAAAGTATTCTAGCTGGATTTGCACCACTTGATTTGCATGTAGCATGTATTGACACTTTATCTGATGTGTGTGTTTTTTAAAGCTTCACATGCTGTGCATTTGTTTTTTCAGGGAATGAGCCAGAATAATTTTTTTTTTACTTGTGTGTTGCAGAAAATTGTAACATTTAAATGCAACATGTTAGACTAACAACCTACAAGCACACCAGTGCAAGCTGGGACAATTGGAATCAATTAGAATTCAAAGCAGCTGGTCTTTCCTTTATATGGGGAATCCGCTGAGCAGGCCAATACAGCCCAATGCATTCCAACACAGGTGGTGTGTATGATCATTAGGAGTCAATACATTCCAGCAACATATGTTAAAAAGCAATGACTGCTGCATTTTCCAGCAATGCATGCCAAATTATTGTCATCCCAGTGTACTGTACAATAAGTGTAATAAATAAAGTTGTTGTGGTGCACTGCATTACTAAAAAAGGATCATGTGTGTTTTTAGATTTATTGTGGTGCATTGGCAGCCAAAAAAATAGGCTTGTGTATTTCAAGAATCTGGCAATATGATTTCATGATACAGTGATTACAACTTAATTACTATATGTTGCAAACCTGCAAGAAAATATATGTAATTTTTTAATGTAGTTTTAGGAAAACCGTGATAGTTAGTATATAGAAATCTAAAGGATTACATTTGCTTCCTTTGCTACCAACATCCTGTTGCCATTCATATCCAGTTTTTGTCAAGTATTGAAGCCCAATTGATTAAAGTAATAGATTTCCCAGGCCCAGTGGTGCCATCACTGGCTGTTGGTAATGTAAATTTCTGGTTGTTAGGCACCCAGCGGGGCTGGTGATCACTAAACATAATAATTTGATATTAAAATGTATCCTTATTGTCTTACACCCCCTACCAATCTTCAATTGGCTGCCTTAAAGTATTGCATGCTAACACACACTAAAATGTTAATCATCCCTTATTAAAGTGTAACTAGACTCTGCCTATATATCACCCTGTTTCAGTAATGCAACATTTAGCTCTAAACAAACAGCTAAATACTTTGGAGCTGTTTGTCCAGCCAGTCTGAGAATTTACAGAGCCCTGCTATGCAAATACACATTGATTGGATGATTTAGATAGGTCCTTATACTATTTATTTATTTAAACATTTAATATTTAATTTTATTATTATTATATAGTAAATTTAAGATTCAGTAGTCAATTTGTACCATGTATGGTGAGCTCTTGACAGCATAGCCAGGCTGGTGATCTAACTTTTTTTCATTGCAATCAAGTGAAACAGCTAGTTCTTCTACCTAACATCAAACTGTGTCAGGAGAATAAAGGAGCAGCAGCAGATTGAAAACTTTCTCCTTCTGTCAGCACGATCCTTATTAGAACATGTGCATGCCGTAGAATTTGATTGGTCCATAGTTCTGGCCCTCCTTTACTACTGATCTCTGCTAGTAATCAAGTGATTGCAGGAATCTGATACCAAGGTATATTCAGGTTTACACACTAGCTGCATTTCAGAATGTTTGCTATGTCTAACTGTATTCATTGGAGTTTTATCTTTGCCCGGAGTTTAACTTTACAAGAGCCAGTTGAAATTGTGTACCTTTAATTAGCGATCAGACTTGCTCCCTACTACAATCCCTTATGGCTTATTAAATAAAATGCAAGATAAAATTAGACAATGTTTCCATACTGAATAATTATTCTACAGGCTATTATAAATCAATAATAAACTGTAAGTGTCTCGATACTGGGAAATGCAGACAAGAATAGCAACTCTTTTCCATGTAGTTGAATTCATTAAAAATATTTTATTACTATCAAGTACACCATGATGCTGCATTTTATACTGTACTGTTACAAATAGGAAAATTTTGCAGTCTTGCAATTTAATTAAGAGTATCCATGGGTGAGATAATCTCCTATAAATACCTAACGACACATGCTGTATTATTATTCTTTACAGAAAATTCTTCATCATTCATTTTTAAGAACGAAACTCCCTATGGGATAAGTTTACTACAAAAACAACAATAATTGCTCAAAGGGAGTTGTGATGTTCTGCATTCATTTTTCAGAATATATTGAGCTCCATATGGCATTTTATTATCTCATTTATCTGAACTTCAAGATCAGCGGTTTATGATATCATTTTTAAAAATATTGAACTTCTATTTTTCATTTTAGTTTGGTTCAACAGCGTCCTGACATTTTACAATCCAAAGGACCCAAAGCATAATTCCAGTAAAAACATGAAATAAATGCCAAGCAGCTTTTGCTATAATACCAGTGTATCCCCCCCCCCCCCCTTTAGTGTAGTGATATCTCTTTTATATCTCTCTGGACACTTCTAGAACTTGGTTCTCCACCAGAGAAGTGATGGCAGCCAGTCACTTAATGATCACATTCACTTTTGGAGCCAATGGCATGATTTGGCTCCTTTTTAGGTGGGTAGTTGCTAGAAGTAAAGAGCTGGAGAAATAAGTTAAGTGGGAACCTTTAGCCATGTGAAACCGATAGAATAACCGAAAAGACAGGATCATGCTGGTGCTCAAATTTTGGGACTGAGACTTTGAGGAACAAGCTCACTGGAGAAAATATTACATGGGGCTATATGGGAATACCCACTGTGATTTAGTCTGTAATGTCTTATTTGGAAATGGACTATACTGTGCTGCTCTCACCCTGTTTTGAATTAAAACCCCCTAAAAACTAATACGTAAAAGCTTTTGTTAGTTTCTGATGCCCCCTTACTAGGAGGGACCAGGTATAATCTGGCTGTTATTCTGGGGATGAGCACTACACTAACATTCAATCTGTTGCCATCTTTCACAGTACTCATGTTTAGACTGCTGTTTCATGTAAATATAGAATCATCAGCCCTTTCTTTAGGTTTAGGTACACCTTGCTAATAACAGGTTGGACTCCTTTTGCCCTAATAACTGCCCTCGTTTATGTGGTATAGATTAAACAAGGTTCTGGAAACATTCCTCTGGGATTTTGGTTTATTTTGCTATTTTTCCACCACGTTCCAAAGGTTCTTTGCTAGGTTGAGATCTGGTGACTGTGGAAACCATTTGACTACGGTAAACTCATTCACTCAAAGCATTATGCTGCTGGAACTAGCTATCAGGAGATAGGTGCAATGCGGTCAAGGGATAGACGTGTTTAGCAACGATGCAACAAAGGTAGGCTGTGGTATTTAAACAATATTCATTTGTTACTATGGGACCAAAGTGTGCAAAAAATATCCCCCACACCAATACATCACCAGCACCAGTTGATAAAAGGGAGAATGGATCCATGGTTTCGTGTTGTTGATGACAAATTCTGACCCTACCATCCAAATGTCACTTCTGAGATACATTATATCAGGCAAAAATTTTTCAGTCTTCTCCAGTGCGATCTTGGTGAGCCTATAGTAACTGTACCCTCAGGTTCCTGACAGAGGATACTACATTGTTGTCTCCTCCTGCTGTAGCCCATCTGGTACAAGGGTCAATGTGTTGTGTTTTCTCCAGATCTCAGATGTAATGAGTGGTTTTTTGAGTTACTATGGCCTATCTATAGGCTCAAACCTGTTTGTTTATTTTCTTCCGACCTCTGGTATCAAGACAGCTTTTTTTCCCAGAGCACTGCCACTCACTGGATATTTTCTCTTTTTTGAACCATTCTCTCTAAACCCTAGAGATGGTTGTGCATGAAAATCTCAGCAGATGAGCAGTTTCAGAAATAATCACACCAGCAATCCAGGCACAAACATCCATGCCCGATTCCGATGCTTGATTTATTCAGTTTTTTTTTTACATTGTCCGCTTGCCTAAATGCTTTGAGTGGCTGCAATATGATTGGTTGGTTGAATGGATATCTGTGTTAAAAAGCAGTTAAACAGGTGTGCCTAATAAAGTTACCAGTGAGTATATGTATCTCAAATGTACTGCTTTTATTGTATTAAGGCTGTGAGTTACTTTTGCTTTTACCATTTAATTAACCTCCCTGGGGGTATTCCCGAGTGTGGCTTGGGATGAACTTTTCATACTAAAAGTATTAACCCCGGCCCCCAATTTCAAGGAAGACTAAAAGTCCTACCTGCTTCCCACGCTCCAGGGTCGTCCTCAAGCAGTGCCCCGTGTGGCTGGAAGGCAGTACTGTTGGGCTGGTAGGCAGGACCAGGCGGGAAATTTGAAAAACTAAGTACTTTTAAATGTACCGCTTTTACATTTAAAAATACTTGGTATTCATACCGCCAGGGAGGTTGATATTGATAACAGGGATATGGGAGTTTCTATATTTCACATATAAGTACATAAATGGTTTATCTGTTTCATGTTTACCATACTTCATTTTAAAACTAGAATTTTCTTTCTATGGTTGGACTACAATTATTTGATGTCCCATCCATTTGTCTGATATTCAGTCAGTATTATGATCATTTCTACTATTGTATCTAATTGAAAAATTGATGAATACACAAAAGTGCTTTCTATTTCAATATTATGGTTAACCATTTGACAAAAAAATCCCTTGCCCAACCAATTTTCAACAGACAATCTGGCTAAAATTGATCAATATTATAATTATATTTATGGTCATTTGAAATACTTTTTGAAGAATCCAACATTTTTGTCTAGTCAGTCATTAGGTCTTTAAGAAGCTTTCCTTGCTACCTGTCTTTGGATTAGGAAGTAGAGCTGGGAGAGAGTGAGTCTTTGGCCCTGATTCATCAATGAAATCCACGCTCGCTGGAAGTGTGAACGTACTCGCGACCAGCGAGCGTGGTTTCCCGTGGTCCGGAGTCGAGTGCGCTCGTACACTCGCCTCCTCACTAATAATGAGCAATAGGGGTCGCGAATCTGCCAATTAAGGCGATTAGATTTCCGCTGCGCGATTAAGGAGGATCTGTTAAGCAGGATGAAACATACTGTATCTATTTTTATACATTCATAATCTATTATTTTTCAGCTGGACTCATACAGTGTTTCCTCTCCTCCCATCTTTTGTTATTTCTTTGATCCTAATACAATTAAAAGCATGGGATGGAAGCATGTTTTGCCTCCTACCCTCTTTCTTAACCTTATATACTGTAAGGGACAGAAACATTTTAAGAGTTACAGCCGCTTCTTTTAATTTCAGGTTATAACTGGTTAATAATAATATAATTCTTTAATCAGGATCTTTTTTAGGATTTCATCCCCTGCTGCATGCCAGTTTTTAAAGCATCCTATTACAAAGTGTGTAATACATAGAATGTTTCAATTTTCTTGTCTATACCATTATCTTTAAACCAATATTAGTAAAGAATTTCTTTTTACATTTTCAGCCACCTGAAATGCTTGCATATATATTTCTCTTTAATAACCCCTTTCATAACACTTTTAAGCCATTTCCTCGCCTTGTTGTTTAAAAATCTCCAATTTCCTGCAATTCCATTTAATTTAAAAAATTGACCTTTAGGAACATTATGTATGCACTTCCCATGGTGATAGATTTCTGGTCTAAAATACTGCAATTCACTGCAATCAGTGGGTTTCTGGAAGGCCCTTATTATTAACCTCATTTCTTTTGTTTTTAATTCGTTCATCTAAAAATAATCCCTTCTGCTTTTATTGCATATATTTTAAAATTCCTAGTGCCTAACTGGGTAATATATTTGGTCTACAAACATATAGGGTTTGTTCCAAGCTTTTCCAAATATGCTATATTGTCATTTATATAGCAGCACACTGCAATGCTACTGTTTCTACTGCTTTGCCATAAATAGGTTTGTGTATCAAAGTGCACATTTGCTCCTCATAGCTGAACCTCTTTCTGTGTGTAAAAAGTCCATTAAACCAAAAGTAGTGAATAGTTAGAAAAAAATCCCCATAAATAAAAAAAGGTTCTGTTACCTAATGTGATTCCATGTTTATATTTTGTTCCAGGATATGTAGAATGAAAAGAAATAATGTTTTGATGTGACCTAGAAATGCATTGATGTGACTTGCTCTGCACAGTGCTTCTGGGTGAAGGCTGCCATCTTCATGGCAGAGCTTAGCTGTCGCCTGATGACTGGTGATCCGGAATATTCAAACAGGACAGGTGATGAAAACAGATCCACAGAATGAAGAAAGACAAAGATTGGAGATGCAGGAATAACATTTCACATGGTATAACTTTCTCTGGAAAAAGAAGAACAGTGAACAGTGCAGTAATGACATCACCAAATCTCACTCCAAAATGTGGGGCCAACAATCAGAGGCAGCAGGGCTTAGCTCAGAGCTTCTTTCACTCACAGCTTTGATGCTCAATAGAACAGAAACTGTGTTGTTGTTTTCAAGATAAATTAAAAACAAAAGTTAAATCTTTAAAAGTACAGTTTAACCACAAAAAACATTTCTAGATATTCCTTATGGGGCAGGGTCCCCAACCACTGGGCTGCAAACCCAAAAATTTCTGGATTTGTGTTCACTGTGGAAATGTGGATATACATGAGTAAATAGGGAGAAAACAAAGAAGATTTTTTGGCAAACTGTGTATTAAGTAAATAATTTACAACTAGTCTTTACATAAAAATAATTCCAATAAAAAGGGAGTAATCCAAGAGAATGGCATAAGCAGGATCAAAGATCCAGGCTGGGCATAACCTGTGAAGCTGGGATGTTTAGTGTTAAGTAGGGATGAGCGAGCAAAATTTTTAATTTCGATCTTGCAGCGAATCGGGCCTTTCTCACTTACAGATCATGTAAGCAAGAATGACCTTGTGATTCGCCACGAGGGCGTGTTCTCAACGAACTCAGATGAACTCTCAATGGAGAAACTCCATTGAGAGTTCGCTTGTAGTGTTGATGTTCGAATTCGGGTTGTCTCTATATTCGACCCGAATATGGCTGTTCGAATTCGGGTATACCCGAACCGAATTTTGCTGCATTCGACAGCAAAAATTCGGGAGGAAAAAAAAAAAAAAAAATTTTTTTTTTATTTTTTTAAATTATTTTGTTTCTGTTTTTTATTTTAAACTTGTTTTTTTTTATTTTTTACAGGTTATCCTACAATGACATTATGAATCATAATGTCATTGTGGGGTTTCTGGACCGTGGGAACTGTGCGGTCACAGTTAATTGAAAGCAGGTGCCTTCAATTAGCTGTAACC
>NC_092859.1:122202920-122255251 GCF_032062135.1 Pyxicephalus adspersus | reverse complement strand
AATAGTGTTATGTATCTTTTTATAATGTATCTTTTTAGGTATCCTTTTACAAAGTATCTTTTTACATCTGTTTGGAGGCTGTAGAAGCTCTACACACTGCTGAAACAAACCCGAATTTTTCTCCCATTGACTTTAATGGGATTCGAATTCGAATTCGACCACCCGAATTTTTTTGCTATATTCGGCCGAATAGCTGTCGAATCGAATAGTGAGCTATTCGACCAACACTATTCGCTTGCAGTCACAGCTGATTGGAAGAACTCGCGTGCCTCCATTCGGCTGTGACTGCGGTTCCTAGGTCACCGGGCTGTACTTATCAATGATAAGTACAGCCTGGTGATCGTGGGAACTGAACTCAGATGAACTCTCAATGGAGAAACTCTATTGAGATTTCGCCTACAGTCACAGCTAATTGGAGGCACGCGCGTGCCTCCAATTAGCTGTGACCGCAGGTTCCCATGCTCCCCGGGCTGTACTTATCAACCCAGGGAGCGTGGGAACCTGCACTTTATTGGATTTCGGTTAGGTGAAATTTCGCAGACCCCATAGTGACCCTGTTGTCAATGATACCAGGGTAACTTAAAGCTGCTAAAGGAATTTTCCTTCATCACTTTCTTACGGCAGCTCGACCAGTCATCCCCAGAGTGTGGAAATAGCCAAAGGCCCTTCCATGAGGGACTGGTTAATGGAGCTGCCTTGGAATCCAGCACATGGAACAGCCCCGTGGCAGAAGATGAGGATCAAATGGAAAAATACAAAATGATGTTGTCTGTATGAGACTAGTTTAAAGAAACACCCCAGTACCAGACATTATGGTCATAGTAGGAGAAAAACATTTTTGGCATTGAGGTTGCGGTCTGGCTCATTTATTCCTACCCCTTTCATCCCCTTATAAGTATATTTAAGACATTTCCCACCCCCCATTCCTGGCCTAGTCCCCTAACCTCCTACAATGCTGGGGCTAAAAATGTTCTCCCACCTTTGTTTTTGCCCTATGTATATTTTTTTTAATTTCTAAAAATGGTCCACAACACAATACTGAAAACATATGTCACACCTCTTAGACGCAGAATCTGAGCCATAATATAATAAGCTAAATTAACCACCTGAGCGATAAGCCCGACCTTGGTACGGGCTTCAAAAAGTTACAATTATCGATAAACCCGAACTTTTCTCACTGTAAGAAAAGTTCGGGTTTATCGATCACTTACCTGGTCCCGCTGCGATCATCCATCGTCGTGTTCCAGCGTCGTCCTCCAGCGTCGGGTGTCCTCCCCGGTCGGCTTCTTCTCCCTCCGTGCGTGTACGATGACTTTGGCGCGTGTGTGGGAAATTCAAACTGAAACTCATTCAAACACATTTTGTATTGGATTGAATACAAACTCCTGTATCCAATCCAATACAAAATAATTCAAAATAAATATAAAGTATGTAATTGGTAAATTCAAACTCTCATTTTGTATTGGATTGAATACAAAGTCCTGTATCCAATCCAATACAAAATATTAGAAAATATATTTATGTGGTTTTGTCTAAAGGTATGTGACGGACACTAGGGAGGTGTTTTAGAAAAATATATTACTATACAGTATACCGAATTATCGCATTTTCAGCATTTTTCATTTATTTATGTATTCTTGTTTAAGCTGATTTTTTGTGTCTTTTATTTAATTTTATTAAAAGTATTTTTTTTTTTTTTACATGATTGTGTGTTTCAAACATTTTTTATATTCATGATATCTACTAGAACCCTGTTCGGACATATTTCTGTAAGTTACAGGTCTACAATTTAAAAAAAAAATTTCATGAAAAACTGTAATGCTTTTGGAACAGAAATCTAGACCTCAGTGTAACGCCCAGGTGGTATCGGGACCTTGAAATGTACACATGAAAAATAGCAACTGTAAAGCTACGTACACACTTCCAATTATTATCGTTGGTAAACGAACGACGAACGATCCTGCACGATATCTGCAAACGATCGTATAGCATCGATCCTGTACATACAGATAACGACACGATCGTTCGTAGATATTGTACACACAATAGATGCGATCGTTTGAGCGATACAGGAAGTGACGTGCACGACAGGAAGTGAACGAACGTTCGTTCATCACGCATGCTCAGACCATGGACGATCAATGAACGATCGTACACACGAACGATGGTCAACGATCGTCGTCCAATCCGATCCGCCGGTCCGGTCGTTCATTTCCAACGACTTTCCTCGTTCGTCGGCGTCGTTGGTTACTTTTTTTACGAACAATTTTTGCCCAATCGATCGTTCGTCGTTCGTTCGTCGTTCATTTTGAATGATAAAAATTGGAAGTGTGTACGCAGCTTAAGTAGTACATAAATCCAGAAAAGGTGATTGTTCAGAGATAAACACTTACACTATATGGCCTGTAAAATTTTTGTTGAATTCAATCAACCAAGTTAACAGTGCAATCTAGGTTGTTTCATCTGATATTTGAATCTTCTCTAACCTCCACACCCCCCACGCCTATTCCCTTTGCTCTATGTCTTTTCCTTGCTAACTGTATTTTATATGTTGAACAATGTATATATATATTTTTTTTTACTTTTATGCAAAACTTATATATATATATATATGTATATATATTTACTTGTTCACTTCAGAATATTATTTATTGTATTGTTTTAGTCTCAATCTATTTTATTTATTTATCTCTAACATTGAATATCTTACTTTATCTACTTCCTTTTGACAATTTTTTCCCAAACTCCCAGTCTACCAAGAAAAAGATGTATATTTCATGCACAATTTCACTTATGGATGAAAAGTAGTCATTATGTCTTTTTTCTGTTAATATGCATGATTACACATTCAAATTTTAATCTTTAAATTGCCTTAGGCTTTTAAATAATTCCTTAATTTTCCTTAACTGAAATTAAAACCAGAGCATCGGCCCATACGTGTCATAATATATGTAGAGTATTTGATGGGATAAAGAAAGGTCATTCACGTTGGCAACGTTTTCTGTGAGCCCTGAAGCAACTATTAACAAAGAAAATTATCCTTTCTTTTTTATTTCAGCCTTCCATCACTTTAGGTGCTCTGACTTTGTGGTGAAAATGAGTGAAATTTTTAAAAAGCTATTTCCAGCAAGCTAGACAAAAGTAATTAAACCATAATAGTAAAAATGGTCCACAGGCCTAATATCAAATTTTAGGATTATTATTTTTTTATTACCTTGTTTTGTAACATTTTTTAGATGATTATATGAAAGTCAATAACAATACTTGAGAACTTGATGAGCCAGAGATTAAAGGGGGGAGCTGGGCAAGGAAGGGAGGCATTAGTGGCGTAGAATGTGCAGAATGGAGGCAATGGTGTGTGCTGTGGCCAAAATATGGAACTGGCAGTACTGTGGTTTGAAAATGACAGGCCTGCATTAGATTAAATTATATAGTAATAAGCTCTTTTTATTTCCAGTACCTCTACTACATCTAGCACTCTACACATATAACCCAAACACAACCCGCTTACTGTCTTCAAAGTGATACCATCTATATTCAGTGTCCACTGCCCTGTAAAATGTATGTGATGTCCTATGTCCAAATTTGTTTTATGCAATCCACTTCCCTTTGATTCAGGTTAAACAAAAGCTTCTTTAGTACAGTATAGTATATTATAATACAGTATACAGTACAGTACAGTATAGTAGTCTATCAGGAGGTGCATTAGACTGGTGCCTAAATATGCTACAATATATAGGAAGGGTCTCCAAGCTTTTATAAATAATGTAATATATAATAATATAATAATGGCATGCCAGATGGAAGACCCAGAGGCTGCCTGATCAGCGAGAGTCACTGAGTGATATCCAAAGAGTTCTTAGCTATGATGATACCATTGGGAGCTTAACGCTCATCTTTCTGAGTCTCTGAAGAAGTGAATCATCTACCATGAAAAGTGTCACACTGAGGAAGGATCTACATTGACACAAATTATAAGAATTTTTAGTCAAAATTCTTATAATTTTTTATAGGAATTTTTTTTTATCAAAATTCTTCTAATTTTCCTTATAGAGGGGTATTTTTAAGTAGAGGGGTTGTTTTTAAGTAATTAAAGCTTTAAACTTTCTGGAAAATCTTGGCGATGCCATACTAATCTTTTGTGTGTCACTGTAGAGAAAGGAACAGTACTTCTGCTAGACATTTTGTGACACAGAAAAACTTTTGAGTAAGGAGAAATGTTGAAGCATATTCTAAAATGAGGATGTGAATGGTCATGGGCACCTCTCATACATCAGTTGGTTTTCAGGAAAAGATCTGCATGTGAATATTAGCCATAGTCCACTTGCCAGAAATGATTGATAGCATGCAGCATTTATTCATAGCTGTCAAAGCATAGATGCATTGTGCTGTGCCGTTATACAGATTCAGTCTAGCTTGCTTAAAAAGTGTCACATTAGAATATTTATGCATAATTCAAATTTTTTTTGACATTCTTTGGCAAAGTTACCTTCCTATAATTTTAAAACCTTCCTAGTACATGTTATGTTGTCATTTTCTATTTCATTTACTGGGGAATATTATATATGAACAACTACTGGATAATAAAAAAGATTTGACTTGGTGACTGTCACTTATTTTACTGGCAGTTGACAATCATGATAATGCCATGATTAACAATACCCAGAGAACCAGGTTTTCAAATTTTGTTAACTTAAACTAACACACAGATAGGTGGCTAGCTGCATGTCAACATGTGACACAACATTAACTCTTTCAGCCATCATATTTTTTGGGGGTAACAGCAGGACAAATGTAAATTTCTTTAAGTAGTTTTTCTTCAAGCCAGACCTCTTCATGCAAAATATCTCAGTTCCCATTTTCTGCTTGTGATTTTTGAAAAGTAAGGAATCATATACCATGGCAAATGAATTAAAAATAATTTGTAGCTTTAAATGACATTATAATTTTTTGTACATAGCATTTACCCATGGCGGTAACTGACCATCAATTACTTCAGATGCACTCCTTTCACCAACATTTGCAACCTATGCATACTAATCAGTGATACTATAAAATCTGTCTGGGGATCCCGTGCTGTGAGCCATCCCAGTAGCAAACCCTCTTTATTCTGTCTAGCAATGTCATTTACAGGAGCAAGGAGAGCTAAGAAATAGCAACAGCCCCTGCTTTCCTTTAGCCATGCATCCTGAGATACTTTATCGGCATCCCCTGCACACACTCTGAGGCTGTGCACAGCTGACGGGTATTCTAGAAGCAGATTAGTTCCCGACTTGATCCTGTGCTATCATTGGCTGCTGGGACTTTATAGCCTCTCTGCTCCCAGTCAACAGTACTTGTAGCATATGGCCAATATGTGCTGGAGAGTTTCTCATCTGATTTAGTGTTGCTGACCTTTCCTGTTTCTGACCCAGTGAATTTATGCCGCCTGGACTGACCTTTTGCCTGTGACCACCTGACTCTGCTTGTTTTTTGCCTTTGTGTTCTTTATCCGGTGGACTGATTATCGGTGTATGACCTCTTGCTCTGTATTCTGGCTTGTCTCTGTTGGAATCTTGGTACTGCTTCATCTGTGGGCCCCTGGTCCTCTGCCAGCCCTTCCCCAGACATAAGAGAATAAGTAAGGACAGAGGGGGTGTCTCTAGCTGTATGAAAAAAAAAATCAAAATTGATAAGGTAATCATACAGTTATAGTGTAATTTGAACACAACATAATTAATCAGGCTGATACAGCAAATAGGTTAGTACAATTGGTAATTACTATGTGACCAATATATGGTTTTACTAAAGTCATTCACTCCTAGTTTTTTCTGGAGATTTACATGGGGTAAAAAAGGTCTCTAATCCAATGGGTTTTGCCTATTGGGCTTCTTCAGTGGTATTTGTGGAGACCAGTAAAAATAATAATAAATTTCTGGGAGAGAGAGAACAACCAAGCTACAACTTTTCCTTTCCTAGAAATGGTATCGACCTGTTGACAAAGTGAGTTAAGAAGGGTCCCTTGGGGATATTTGGAAAATGGCAATAGGTTCCTTTAAGGAGCAGTGTGTGGGGTGAATAGGAGAGGTAACTAAATCCTTTTAAAAGCTTTTAGCTGCCTCTCTTAGCCACCCCCATACCCAATCAGGTTATGCAAAATGCGATCATTTAATATTACCCTGATGAAGAAATTAAAAAAGTGCTTTTTTATTTATCAAGAGAAATCATTGGGCTTTATATTTAAAGATGAGCTAATACAAAAGGATCTGTATTTCACAATCACAATTATTCTAGTTCCCTGCGTAATTACTGTTGAGAAACAATATCAATCATTTTTCCTTGTTTTGAAGCCAACCAAACCTACTGAAAGACTCAAATGGTAAGGGGAAGCAAATAATAACCACCATGCTGAGCTACAAACTTACTATTGACAATAATATTAGTAAACTTTAGAAAGCAACATACTATGCACAGCTGTACATTAAATAGGAGTTGCAAATGATGGCCAAAACGCAAACAATAACACAGGAGGAGGAGGGGACCATGCCCAAAAAAGATTACAATCTAAGAGAAGAGACATAGGAGGATGGGTAAGCAAGTTAGAAAAGTGGGTATTAGGAGCTCATGTGTAAAAAGCAGGATCAAGCACAAAAGCGAAAAGCTGCACAACATTTCTTATTTTACCCCACTGTTGTGGTAAAAAAAGCTGCCAAAAACAATTATTTTATTAGATAATGAGATGGTGAGGGGTGTAGCATAGCTCCAAGTCAAAGTTTAAGTTGAGATACTGGGCTTGATTTATTAAAACTCCCCAAGGCTGGAGAAGATACACTTTCATCAGTGAATCTAAATGATCCAGAAAACCTGAATGGATTTCTTTATAGTCATTTGCTATCTGTTAGCAAGTGTTTTCAATCCTGGATCATCCCCATCCCAGGTTTGCTGGATCACCCAGCTTCACAGATGAAAGTGTATCTTCTCAAGCCTCGGAGTGCTTTAATAAATCAGGGCTATTGTTTAAAGAATACACAGAGATAAAGAAGTAAAACCCATTCTAGCTCTTGCCTAATGTCAGTAGGAATAAGTGGATATGACTGGTTCCCTAGAGAAGCAACTAATTGGAAAAAAACTTCCTCTAATTAATCTGCTCTATATGCCTGCTAATTCTAAAAATGCCTAAGAACTGATTCATGCAATGGGAAAGTGAATGTAATTTTGAATGCTTTATTGCATATATGTTGCTTATATATTTGTATACAAAGTATGATTCTGGCATAGTTAATAGAGGTATATATTAAAGTATGCAGGTCTTGTTTGCTCAGGTTTGTACTGACAGCTCAGATTCAGCTCTTTTCTGTGCAGCACAGATATCTAGGGAACATAATGACAGGGAACTTTTTGACACAACATGAAAAGGGCAGTGCAGTTTGCAGCGGGGGACCAGTATAAAATGAGCAGTTCTGTGTTCAGGTAGCTATTAGCACTACATGAAAAATTAAACCAAAAGAACCTTGTATCACTTATTAGCAATACACAAGATATAATTCTGGCTTCTGATTAAATATCAGGAATGCATAAGCAGATTAGCTTTGTGCTACAATTAGATCGGATTAATACAGCAAGCTATTCATTACAAGACCTTTAATAGCTTTCCTTAAAGAGTCCTATTAGTTTATTGTAAAAACTGTTTAGCTCTAGAAATGCAGACAGAATTTGATTTACAACTGCAACATTATAGTCTTCTGTTAATCACACCATGCTCACAATAACAAACTGTCTTAGGATAGAAAAGAATAATTATTTAAAAGTGAAATTTGTACTTTGTTATGCCTGGTACACCAGTATTATATTGTAGGTAATAAACCTATTTAATAAGAATATATATATGTGTTTATTATATGTTTAGGACCATGAAATTTGGCCTGTGGCAAAATTGCTAAGATCTCTCCAACTAAACTCAAAATTAGTTTACATTGAAAACAAACTACTTAACAAAATCTACACATATTGAAAATAAATACTAATAGTCATAATAAATAAAAGTTGAAGTTTAGACCCCATAAAGCCAGCTTGGGTGTTCCTGCACGCTGTGCAACTTCTTTAATTTGATCATTGCATATGAACTTGGTAAACTGTCATTGTTAAATAAAAAGGTGTCATAATGCTCTATCCACTGTCTAGTAGGAATGCTGTACCAAAACAAAACCACACAAGAGGCAAATCAAGACTTTTCTTAACATTCCATTAGAAATGTTGGCTGTACAGCTGCCTTGCATCTTTGCCAGCCTATAGCCTGGCACTAAAATTGCAAGGGCCACTGATTTACTTTGCTTCCTATGCCAAAATTCGGCAATAAATGATCTGAAAAACTGGATAAATATACTTACCTTAACTTTTTCTCTATCTTTGGAATAGGAATCGGTCACATTTCTTTCAGATAGATCCTTCTGGGTATTCAAATCACCAGGAACATGCTCCTGAACTGTGCTGAAGTCTCATCACACAACATATGAGATACTTTCCATTCGCCAAGATCTTGTCTGAAGGAGTGCAACATTACCCTTTGCAGAATGAAAATCAAAGGTAAATAAATGTATTTCTTTTTTCAAATAAAACTTTATTGCAGGATATTTGCATAGGGGTGACAAAGCAAATAGGCTAACCTCACTTGTAATGCAAGGTCTGCTTTAAGGATTCCAGAGCTGAAGAGTTTTTTCTTTCTATATGATGGCATTTTATTTTGACAGTAAAATAATTAAAACTTATTGAAGAATAAGCTTGACAGAATTAATGCACATTGAAGAAGGATTGGGGCCCAATAAACATTTTAGAAATTAATAAAGGCAGCAACCCCAGTCATCTCATCTAGATAAATGTCCAATTAAAATCCAGAAGTTTCATTTGTTTTAGTGGGATAAGGGAATAATTAAAACAATATCTTATTAGAACTAATATTTAGCATGGTTTATAATTTGTCATATTAATGAGAGTATATGTCAGTAAAGAACTAAACCTGACTTTGTATAGAATGCTTCATGTATTGATTTATATATTTTAATAAACCCATTCACATTAAATGCAATAATCCATATTTATTGGAATATCAGCAAGAACATATTGAATTAGTAATTTTGCATGAATGTTAGATTTTAAAATAGATCATAGAAATTAATTCTTTCTTTTGTGAAAGAGCAGAATTTTAATAACTGAATAATATCTGTAATATCTGTATTATATATGTAGAAATGTCTAACCATTTCTATTGCATGGATTGGAGCGAATTAAACATTACACAATTATACGTATCCCTTTCAGATCAAAAGATCTTTTTCTTGGAATATAGGGACTCCCATAATTTGTTGTTATTGTATAAATCAAATTAGTTTATTGTATAAAAGGCTGGTCAACTCTGCCTGGTATCTGGACCACATACAGACAGCTGTGCTACTACGTAGGGTTTTCTACCACTAACACAATAACAAGTGTCACAGATATTGTTGGTTCCTCTGTGTTATCATTGGTAATTATAGCCCCCCTCCCCACCCAAGGCAGAGTCTAAGGCTTCCTACACGCATTAGACTTTTGTCGTTGGAAAGGATCTTTCATGATGCTTTCCAACAACAAAAGACTGAAAGATGCATGAACAAGCTCTGTACATTAAGCGCCATTCTGCTCTATAGGGGGGGGAGAACGAATGAGTGGCACCCTGTTGCCTTCTCTACCCTTCGCTAGTATTGCAGTCGTTCATCGTTGGTGGATCTGCCAAGACAGATCCATGAACGACGTCAGATGGTCTTTGTACACACGTCAGATTCTCGTCCGGTTTTAGCCCTGAAGTGATAATCGGATGAGAATCATCTGACATGTGTAGCCTAAGAATTGTCTGGTCCTTACCCTCATCCCAATTCTACCAATGCCAAATAGGTGATGTACCAATCCTGTGTATCTAAAGCAAAACTTGTATTTCCAGTAAAGTATTGAGGTGTTGAAAACACTATCAGTTTTTATTTTTTGTTTTACTTTTGCTGTTTGTGTCCCCATTAGGCAGATTTTCATGAATTAAAAAAAAAAATTAAATTGTCACTACAACAGTAAATATTCCATTGAGGACTTTTTAATAAGTTACTCAAGAGTGGTGGCAAACCACTCTTTGGTTTGGTGGTAAATCAAGAAAATCAAAGAATGGCTGGGTCATAAGCAGAATTACATTAAGGCTGGATACTGATGTACACCGGAGCTGACAGTACCCATTTGTCCAAGCAAAACTAAACCTTATTTTAATTACCATATTACTCAAATATATACCAATCCAAATATAAACTGAGGCAATCTTTTTTACCAGAGAATATAACCAATGGGCACAAAATGCCAAAAATTTAACTGGTAACATTAAAAACGCTAATCAATAGAAATGACAACAAGAGTAACTTTTATAAATACATCCATGATGTGTTATTTTTAAAGCATGTATATGTAAAAATGTTAAAAATTAACGGTTGTTTATTTTCAGTCTCTAAATCCTTTCTCTCATCTATTTCTTTTTTATAGGTTAAAGTATTTGTACTTTTAAGTTTGTTATTATTAGTTGCTCTTAAATGATTTTTTTGTGCATAGTTGATGACAACTAGTAGATGGCACTGAGTTTTTATGTAAGGTGTGTAATAACTGTATATGTCTCGGCAGCAAGTTTGTTACACACATTATGAGGACACAGCACCATCCAGTGGTGTGACACAAATATAAACCAAGATTTTGTTTCCATTGGCATTTTGAGGGCAAAAAAATCTTGGTTTTTACTCCATAAATTGTTTTACTCCTCATAAATTGTACCTACCAGTAACACCATATGCCTGAGAGTCTGCCTATGTGTAGTCCCACATTTTAGTGTGGAGAGAGTCTGGTTGTGTGTGAGGCTCATAAATAAGATGCCTTGGCCAAAAACATTGCTTATTTGATAATAAAGGAATCAGCTGGTATTTTGGGCTTCCAGGCCATACAAAAGAATTGCATTTTTCAAAGTTTAATGTGATTGCAGCAACATCAATGCACTTGTATCCACATAGTACTAGTGTTCTTTATACTTTAATGAAAGAAAAAAAGAAGAATACATTTTAAAAATATTACGAAAAATCCTGCTGTGTCTTGACTACAGGTTGCCATAAATAAAATCACACCTGACCCACTAGTAAGCGGGAGGCAGCAAGGGGGACAGCAGATAAGCAGTGTGCTATTAGTGAGGCAGAAAGATGTCAACAAAGTGCACTGTTTAATATATATATATATATATATATATATATATATATATATATATTCCACAAAAGGTGTAGAGAATACTGACTGGTGTCAGTAGGCCATTTCACTTTTTCCCAGTTTTTTCTTATCCAGTTTATTGTAAATAATTATATTTTTTTGGGGGAAAAAACAACTTATTTTTATTGATGCAATTTCTCTGTAATTGTTTAGAACAAGCCTAGGGGGAAATTGTTTACTTTTATATATGTATATAAGGTAGAAAACAGCCATAATTTGTACAGCCTTTGCTTAGGTTTTCATCTCTGCTCTTTCCCCTTGTGTATTGTAAGTTCTATTGTAATCATTTATAATAAAAGAGAATGTTAAGTATTTAACTATAATGTCTGCTGTTTGTATTACAGTCACGTACTCAGTGTGTATTTTCGTATCACAAAAAAACCATCACAGCAAGAAAAGCAACAATTAATTTATTCCTGTCAAATGTAGACATGTTTCATAAGGCATTAGTTCCTGATAATGTCATCTACACAAATATGCCTTTATGGACATGATGTTTTCACTTCTTTGTGTAATACTTTGCAGATATTTTAAGGATTTTAAAACACACTTGGCTTTATTACAGTTAAGCTTATTAGAGGTAACTAGCTATCCTAATAACTCACAGACAGAATGTCAATAAATCCCAGCATGGTGCTCCTTAAAAAGCACATAAAGTAATGATGGAGCACCTAATGTCTTGCAAAGATGACAAAATGAATTGCCATATCTGAGCCGCTGAATATTACTACTTTGACATTCGTATAATAAAGTAAGTTTTAAAAAATAGGGAACCTTAAATATAGCTGTTCTTAAACCTTTCACTATCATGTTCCCAGTGGAAGAAAAAGGTTTCCAAAATTGAAATAGGACTGTGAATGTTACGTTCACCATATTGTATTTAGCCCATATTTTACAGTTTTTTTTTTCTTACACTAATTTTTAAAGAAAGTATACTACTGTGGTGTCCACATAGCCATACTATGTACAAAACATTTTCATATAGCTAGTAAAAAATTGCACACTCCTACGATCATTATATTAAAACTCCCCAGAAAAACAATAACTCCGAACAAATTGTATACATTCATACTTCCTATACTCCCTGTGCTGCATATTACTGCGTTTTTGCAGGGGATACACCCCTAAAACTACATACACACGTCAGATAATTGTCACATGAGACAAGCATGGCGAGAATCTGACGTATGTCACCCAATATTGTAAATCAATCTGCCATGGCAAACCTATGAATGATTGGCAGGAGTCTGCAGATACAGTATGGAGCCAGTAGCCGGAGCCCACAGCAGACAAAGTAATCAGAAGCTCTCAGAAGCAGGAGGCTGGTCTGTCTGGCAATTCAGCATGATAGAGTAAAACCCGTCCCATACTGTACTATAATACTTTACTATAATAGCAACTGGGTAACAAACTAGGCTTTCCCTTTTTGTAGCTAAATTTTCTATTTTCTAAATAATCTATAGTTATATTGACTTAAATTGAAAAATAAACAATGCATTTTCTTTTCAATTTTTGACAAGTGTTTTAACAAAAATTCATTTTATTCTATAAATTGTCTTGTTCAAAATGACATTTATGGAACAAAGCATAATAAAGTTTTTTTTTTTTTTTTACATTTTTCATGTTTCAGTACTACACTGAAAAAAACAAAACAAATAAAAAAATGAATAATGATAAAAAAACAAAAAGCTAAATCATAATCAGAACATTAATCAATAAGGTTAGAAAGTATATTAGGTAATTATAAATACATTTTTTGTCACCAACTATCTTGCTATTTTGTGTTTGTACATTGTTTGTATTTTGCCCTAACCATTTGTCTTGGACCTTGGATTACCTTTTGCCTGCTGTCTGCCCTTACCATTTGCCTGGACCTGAATTTAACTTTGTCTACCACGTGCCCTGACCATTTGCCCAAACCTTTGATAATTCTTTGCCTGCTGCCTGCCGTGACCATTTGCCTGGACCTGGATTACACTTTGCCTGCTACCTGCTCTGACCATTCGCCCTGACTTGGTTTATGCTTTTTCTGTCACCTGCTCTGACTGTTTGCCTAGACCTGAACTACTCCTGCCTACTGCCAGCTGTGACCCCTCCTCGTTGTCATCTCCCTCTTCTGCCTGCTGGGCACTGCCTGTTTCCACACTAAAGCCTATCTGTTCTACCACTTCAAGTAGGGTGACCCAAAACCTTACAACCCAATGACCTCTGGGGTTACTGGCTCATCACCCCTTGCGGAGATGCTCTTGTGAAGACCAGGTGTTGCTTAGATTCTGTACCAATAGTGATTCCGTGTTACCTGTCTGAGAACACTCCAACATATTTGCATGGGTAATTGTAGTCTACTTTATTTGTTTACTATTTGAACCCTGAAGCCAGGTTGCTAAATTGTGGGTATTGTTCTATTTATCTATTGGTTGTTAGGATATCACAGCTAAAAACTTCATGCCAATGGGTTGGGGTTGTTTTATTGTATGTCAAAGCACGTGTTGCATCTGTTACAGATCCTGCAAGCCAGTTTTACTATCAGCTGTGTAAAGAGGGGAGATGAAATGCAAGAGCAACAAATTAGGAATGCTATCCGCATGTATATGTGCTGATCTTCTATCCTAAAAGAAAAGGCAACAATGCAAAAATTAAACCTTAATAAAATTATATAAATCTTACTGAGCTGCTTTACCCTTTATTAAATGAGTTGTGCAGGTCAAGAGCACATTTTTTGTGGCATGGATTATTTGTTTAGTAAATCACAAATTCACAACGCTCCAGATCTCAAAATTCCTGGCACCAGCTCTTTCTTGTGGCCGTAATGAATGAAATGACATGTGCACTACATTCAGGTCACTATAGATGTCAAGCTGCAGATCTTTGATCAGCACAGCAGCTGGAGTTGCGTTTGCTGTGACCTTCTTCAATATGCAATGAGGTTGCTCTGTAGTCAGGGGACCAGTCCTTTTAGAATGGAGCTTGAGCTATTACCTTTGCTGCCAATTTATAGTAGGACAGGAAACTAAAATGTATGTGACTGTAAAGGAGATCTGGAAGGATATTTTGGGAAAAAAAAGCGCACACAGTCCAAAATGATAATGTTTAATTAACAAATATAATGTAAGGTAATATTTAGTGTTTTTTTTATACCCATTGGGCCTGATTTATTAAAGCTCTCCAAGGCTGAAGAGGATATACTTCCATCAGTGAAACTGGGTAATCCAGCAAACCTGGAATTAATTTCTTCAAATAATTTGCTAGCAAATGTTTTGGATATTTGGCTAGATACATTCCAGGTTAGCTGGGTCACCCAGCTTCACTGATAAAAATGTTTCCTCTCCAGCCCTGGAAAGCTTTAATACTGTAAATCAGGCCCATAGAGTACAGTGAATTTGTTTAAAAAACTTAGTAAACGTTTAGTAAAACACATTTTTTTAAACTCACCTACTTGTTTTCTTTTATCTTATAAGCCCTCAATACTTACCCTTCATAACCCCCTCCTCTTGTGTACTACCTTCCCCACCTCTTGGATTGTAAGCTCTTTTGGGCAGAGTCCTCCTCTTGTGTCTGTATCTGTCTGTCATTTGCAACCCCTATTTAACGTACAGTGCTGCATAATATGTTAGCGCTATATAAATACAGTTTATTAATAATACCTTTTCATTTTTACCTATACACAAATGTGTATTCTCAAAGAGAACACATTATGAGTGCAGTGTATCTTTCCATTTAGTTAGAGAAGTTACAGAGCATTTTCAGTGAGCAATTATTGTAATGGTAAAGTAGAACTCTCCCCTGTATTTTTGTTTAAAAATGGTTTCCCTCGAGTCTCCATCTTCCTGTCCAGTCTCCGTGTGTATTGCCTCTGGTTCTCATTTAGGTGGTTTTACATCATCTGGTAGAGGAGAGGCTGCCATTGCAGTAAGGCTATTGGACTTGGTAAAATACTTCTGAAAAAGGCACATAATTGTGTTTTGTATATGTAAACTACCGAGGAAGTTGGGATTCTGAGGATAAGGGAAAGTGGGGAAAGTTTTCAATACCATTGAACTAACTTACCTTTATACCTAACTTACAAAACTCAAACATAACTAATGTTTAAACAGGGGGTAATAGGAAATGTATTTTAGTTACCCATTCAAAACTGCTACAAACTTAGCTAGTTTGCTAATTAGTACAAGCAGTGTCTCTGAAGTGTAATATTCTCATTAAAAAATGAGAAATACCAAAAATGGATAAGCTATAGATAAAGAAGAAAAAAATATAGTCTGTGCCTTTGGTTTTATTATAGTATTAATGTAAACACCAGGCCGTTAAATTATTACTCAGCGTTTTACTTAAAAAAACAGGAAATCCGACATCCCCTAGTGGGAATCAATTGCTGCCACTAAACACATGGACCTGGAAGATTCTCACATGGGAATGCTTGAGGAAAAGTCTGATTCCCTGTTTTTTAAATGGACCCTTAGTGTATTAGTAGTGTATTTCACACCAAGGACAAAGATGTAACCTTTTGGGAAGCAGTCCTAACATTTGGTGGCTGCATTTTCTTTTTTTTCAGGATTGTCACCTTTATTTTCACCTGGCGATCACTTCCTGTCCTAGAATGACACTACTCTCTCATCATACTATATCTGTAGAGGAACAGCTTGGAATATTATTTTCCTCTTCTCCATAACATTCTCCATAGTTCTTTCATATGTATGAAGGATTAAAGGAAATGTTCATGTTTTTATTTCAAAATATATATTTTTTTAGTTACCAAGTTTCATATTGCTGAGAATAAAATTTAAAATGTTCAGCTCAAGCAAATAAAATGATTTTTAAAATAGAAAATTCTCATTTATTGCCTTGTTTGTATTTGACGGCAACTTGTCATTCATGGACTTGTTTTCCTGTTTCAAAAAAATTGAGTAATGGAAATGTTTCCTGAGATTAGTCTTTGTTTTCTCTGTTTTTTCTCTATGTTTTTTTCCTCAGTATGGTTTCATGTGTGTTACCATGGCTACTCCTGTCAGTCACATATTTCACATCTTACTTTTTAGTGATCCATTTTCATTCTCTGTATGATTAGCAAATCTGCATACTTTGCTTTGTGAATATATTGCACCAAGCTTTTTTTTCTAAAAAATATCTAGGGTTTCCAAGAAGTAAAGCACTATATTCATTTTTACATTTGTAGTCACAGTGGTCTCTTTTTTGTAAATACTTGAGTTTGTTCTTGTTCACCTTGGCTCTTTTAATGATGAGACAAGGAAGAACGATTGCAGACAAAATCTTTAACCTTTCACTTTGCTCCTGTTGTCTCCTGTAATGCAGGGTTGGATGATAGGGATGATGATTAGGAAAATTCCTCGAACTTCAGATGGTTCCACCAAATTTCACCTCTTTTGGCGAACTGATAATTACCTTTAGTGCCCGGGGATCGCAGTGGAATCCTCCTGTGTGCGATTGCCGGGCACTAGAGGTGAAGGTGAATGAATGCAGCCCTGGAAATGTTTCTGTCTATGTGCAATTCCCGGCACTAGAGGTTAAATGAGGACAAGCTTCCCCATTCAAAACCTCAAGTGCTCTGATTGATGAGGAAAAGAAAATTGACGCTTGAGCGTCATCAAGATTTTCCTTTTCTCAGCCAATCAGGGAGCACTAGAGGTTTTGAATGGGGGGACTTGTCCCCATTTAACCTCAAGTGCCAGGGATTGCACACTGAGCTGATCAAATGAATGCAGCCGTGGCTGCATTCATTGTTCAGCACAGCTTGCGGGACTTTTTTCCTTTTAGAGGCAAATTCGATCTTGATTGGCAAATTTACAATTTCGGTCAGCGAGAACGGCCGAATTCGCCGCAAGATCAAGTTTAAACATTTCGCTCACTCATCCCTATTGGATGATCAGGACATTTTTGCAAAGTGTTATTTGCTTTTTGCATATAAAAGTAGACCTATTTCTGCTTTTTGTTGAAAATGGTTCTAGGAAGTGCTGCAATGGCAGGAAGTGGCACTGCTTCTTTTTTTTCTTAAGTCTAGTTAGAAATAACGTGTCCAGATTTTCAACGTATGGTATTGTTAACAGTACTTTGGTTTGTTCTTAAGTTACTAATATAACAACCTGTTTTTGGGGACCCATCATATGTAATATATGGTCTTGTGGTAAAAATAAAATCACAAAACTCCAGTGTTTTTAGAACAATCCATAACGGTTACCTGGAATAATTTAACATACCAAATGCTGGAAAGAACATTAACAAAACCCTTGCTATTAACAAAGAACATTAACAAAACCCTTTAAATACCCCCCACACACACCCCCCCACACACACACACACATCCATACTCTTCACTTTTACAAATAAAACGCTTCAGCTTCCAATTTACCTAAAGTCCACTGTCAATGGTCCTCCAAATAGCCCTCTCTGGACATGTGGAGTTTGAGATACATTGCTGGACCCCAGGCTTTCTGACCAGTCTTGTTGTTGCCTCTTTTCACAATGTCATCATGCTACCTCTGCTGGAGGTCTTCAGGGTCCAATGAAGGACTCCAATAGAGGACATTTTTCCCAATGAGAAGCATCCATGTTACCAAAAAGTAACATTGTCAGTAGAAAAAGGGCCATCCAAAGGCTGTAGTCTAGAGGGAAGAACACACTGGACGCATCCTGCCATTGGCACAGAATATTCAGTTAAATTATCAGAGATTTAGGTAATTTTTTTCTATTAGGTAAGTAGGGTTAGAAGGAAATACACTTTCACATTGTCTCATTGATGCTAGTCAAACTGGCAAGCTAAACTTGAGGTCACTGTTTACCAACCAGAGTTCTGTGGTTCCTCTAGAAGTTACTAGGGGCTCCTTGAGCAATGAGCAACATCGCCTCTCAGGTTGGTTGTAGTGAAACCAATGATCTTTTTTGCTATCTGTAAGGGTGCCATTTTTACCAATGACCAGCAATGTCAAGGGAAATCTTCCCAGTAATCATCATGTTAACATACTGTGAGCTGTGGATATAGTAATTATAGCCGGGGTTCCCTGAAGACCTGAATGTTATTTCAAGAGTTCCCCAATGTAAAAAACATTGAGAAAGTCTTCTGTAGATGATGTTAAATAAAAGTAGATGTAGAAACTTTATTTAAAAATATGGATAGTCTTGGAGTAGGTTTTTCTTTCCTAGCCAAAGTTTAGCTTAAAAATAAAAGTGTATATTGGAATGAAAGGAATGAAAGATTTGGCCATTATTGACTCCTTCATCTGAAAATACTAGTTGTATGGCTATTATCATTCTTTAATACTAATTTACAGCAAGCATACAGATAAGGATTTTGGATTTGCTTAATCTGCATTCATGTTCCTAATTCATTGTACATGGCTGCAGGTTTATTCCTTTCCTTAAAGCTCCAAGCTATTTTTGGTGGACCCGATCTGCAGAATAGGGTGAGAGAACAAAATGGTAACAGGAGGCTTCAGTTAACCAACACGGTTCACTACTACTAACTGTAGAGGCAGTGGGAAAACTGAATTTTGTGTCCACTTGTTTATTCAATCTGCCCAAAACAGGCTCCATTGTCTACCGACTTCCCCAGCCCTTCTAACACATTTCAGATGAAACTTCTGTGAAACTTCTTCCACCTTCTAGATGCAATGACAAAAAAATGAACTCATTTCTCCACCCTAATGCTAGCACACAACTCTTGATGCAATAAAAGAATGTAATTAAATTACAGTAACTTTACTTTAACAGTTACTTTAACACCCCCAGTTATGAATTACTTCTACAATAAGTTGGCTCACCCTTGCTAATCTTCATAAACAAGAATGTGGCAGATGTAGTAAAAAGAATCACAAAAACTGTCACCTCTTCTCTACTCCAGTGCTGCCATACAAAGTTACAGAAGTCATTCTACTTGAATTAAGGTTGTCCAAGCCACACTTATCAGGGAGACAAATTACAAATCAGTATCTCTACCTTTAGCAGTGAACAATATGCAACAGTATGAATTGGAGACATTTACCTCTGCATATAAAAGTAAGTGCATCCCGCTTTCATTGTATAGATGCAGCTGTGAGCCAGCTGTAATAACTGAAAAGCTAATTAGATCATTTGGCTCTGTAGCTGTTTTCCTTCATTTAGCACTAAATGGAAGACACTAAAGCAAAAGCAAACCAAATGAAGGGATATCAAGGTGCTTGAATACATTAAAAGTTCAATAAGATGTTGCAAATATGAAGCCAGCTAACGATGTTCTATCAATTCCCCTGAGAAGGCAACAGAATACAATGTTACCATCCCAATTTGCATTTATATTGCTCCTTCCAAATAGATTTCTAGCCTGGTTTACAGTCATACTTCAGGTGCATGCATGCGGAGTCTAATGAGGTGGAAAGTCGGCACATTTGTGCTTCTTATATCATCTGGGAAGAAAGGGACAACATTATTATTACCACCCAGTGAATACAATCTTTCTTTGCAGATTAGCAAAAAAATTATTTATAATAGGAGCTACTGGGGGCTTGTTGGCATTGAACCCATTTTATTGTCATACAAATCCTTAAGTGAATTTTGGCTGATTCTGAGAATATTTACAACCATGTTGTTTACCTGTTTGCATATTATGATAATATAAATCAGTTCTGTCATCGTCATCATTACTGTCACTCATGGGTGATCTAATTTTCATTTTAAATTGAGAAAATAGCAATTATCATTAATCATGTGGTTTCACATTAATTCTAACCGCTGACAAAGGCGGCATCAGAAGGAAATGCTTGCATTGCAGTTTTTTTTTTTTTTTAGTAGCTTTTCACCTTCCACCTGCATATACATATCTTTGCTGTTAATTACTGTGTTTTTCACAATATCGTAAGTGTTGACAAGAATCAAAGATGCAGCTAAGAGTAATACCAATATATATATGATGGCTAGACCTTGTTGTAGGCATGTTAAAATTTCAGACTGTCTTTCATGTGTTTGAGATACATATATATATCCAATATATATATACACACACACACACACACACTGTGAGAGGTATCAAATGGCAATGAAAGCATAAAGAAAATCTCAGCATTTTAGTTCAAGCACACTTTGGAAGTAGTCTTCAAGAAGAAGAGTATACTGATAATGCACACAAAAAGTCAGTTGGTTCCTTATCAAGGTTGGTTCTTAACAAAGTCTCATCTCCAGGGGTATAACAAATGCAAAAAAACTGCAACCTCTTGGCCAACAGTTCCCAAAGTATGGTGGCTCACACAACTTGCTGTGAAAAGATAATTAAAAAAAAAAAACTTACAGAAGAACTAAACTGGGCACAGTATACAAGGTACTTGTTTATTATGGCACATACTTTGAAGGGGAACAGAGAGAAACTGGATCATCCAGTACATCCAGGATCTGGAGCTCACTCTTTCTCTACAAACACTGTACGGTATCCCTTATGGTTATATGGGCTGTATGAAAAACTTTACTACTAAGAGGTATCCAAGAACTAAGAAGTATCATGTAAAGTAATTAGTCTCATGTAAGCTACACAAAGTAGTAGGAGTAGTTGTTCTGAAGCTGAAACTTATATCCTATGTACTCTCAGTGGTATTGTATACTCAGGTTTAATTAATACAACATTTGCCCAAAAAACCCTTCGGATCTTTTTCCTTTCTATATAACGCATACTTACCCATGTGCAGCCACCCAACAGTGATGACAAGTTTAGAACCCGAATCAGAAGAAGGAGCTATCCTTGCTGCTGGCTCCATGATTGACTTCCAAGAAGATGGCAATCCTTTTCAGCCACTGATGTAACTCTGGTGGTATGAGCTATACAGTGTAGAGCGAAAAGAAAAATACAACCAGAGTTTTATTTTAATACTTTTTTTCTAAACATGGCATGTATCTTTTGTCATATAGCTCTACCTCTCTGGTAATAGAAACCTTAAATGTAAGACTGAGTTTAGGTTTTTAATCTGTAACACCATTTGGTTTCAGAAGGCATTTCAGATCACATCGTTATGCTGGCAAAACACAAACAATACTGCATCACATTTTTGTTTTGTAATTAAAAAGTATTTTCTTTCAGATATGCTAAGCTGTTTTTTTCCTTTTTACATGTATTTATACATATTTACCTAATAATATTTTCTTTGTAGATATTATTAATATTTGTGGTATTAGAACACCTTCTGTGGCACCACAATAATGACAGTGAGATCACAATCATACATAAAACATAAAGCATATGTAAACCCATATACAGCTTTTTTTTATCAGTTTGATAGGAAAAGATTAACTGATCAGGTCAGAAATTCAGAGCTGACCTGTGTTCTGTGCGCACTTCTCAAGAAGTCTACTTAGATCTCCTAGTTTTTGTCTTGGTCTACAGAACGAGTTAAGGAGATGAGAAGAGGTAGATGAAAGAATTCCTTCTTTCCTTCTCTACTCTTTCTTTCTTTTTTCAGATAAAAAAGACAATTTTTAAGAGCTGATAACATTCTGTCCACAAAATTAGCAAAATTCTGAGTTTTGTCAGTGGCAACAGAACAATTAGCATCTGAGTGGCAGATAAACAGGTATTTTTCTGTACTTGCAGAGTCTTTAAAGGAGTAAAACATGGGAAAATGTGCATGTGTTAGAGAGATGTACTGTGCTTGATGTGTCTTTTTCTTTGTTAATAATATTATTATTTTGTACTGATATACATTAATCATTCCTACTATGACACCATTAATATCACTGTGAGATTAGGATATTCTTTGTAATTTAATATAATAATAGGAAAATAAATTTTTTAAATTGACACCAAAATAGCAGGTGAAATCACAATTGCTACTATATGCACAGAAACAAAAGAAAATGAGGGGACACCTTTAGGAGTATCAATTAGAAATAGCAAAAGGTGCAAATAAAACGTTCCTACATATTGTATCAGAAGGGAAAACACTATATAATGCACCACAGCATAAATGTATTACATTGACTATGCTAAAACCTTCATATAGTTCTATTTGATATCCACTATAATATAGCCTGGACCAATATATATTCCACGATTACTAAATCTGCAAAGTTATCTTCATGTTTGTTCATCTAAAATAATGCATACTTATTAAAAGCAAAACTGTTCCTCTTATTAATTTGCACATTTTTTTTGATTGTTTTCTTTTGCTTTTAAAAGTTTTTTTTCTACCATTTTGGAAGTTTCTATGGACCCTTCCTTTGGACCCTTTTCACTGATGTCTGTTTATTATTTCTGAAACACCAATACATAACCTGATCCCAAATGATACACTTAGCTGCTATAATCACATTCCAATTGCATCAAATTAGTATGCACAGTTGGACAGGGTAGCCAAGAATTACCTCTGCCAATATATTTGGCAAAAAATGCCTTTTTAGCAAGTGTAATGTTACCACTTTTAAGTGTACGCTTATTTAAAGATATAATTGAGATTTTCAATCCAAGGTCCAATCCAACCTCACTTGCTTCATGCCCAGATGCCTGTTTGCACTATGGGGAACATGCCAGAATGTATATTATCCCCTTGTCCTGTCATACATATCATTCTGGCATGCTTGCATCGTCATTTTTTTTTATTCAACAAGTATGACAAAATTATATATAATTGAAAATGGTAGAATGATTATTGGGCATAATGTACACAATACAGATGTAAGTAGGAATACGATGAATATACTCTACATTGTACACAAAACACTAATAGGAAGAGTCTCCATGAAATTAACAGTTTTTGGAATTAATGTAAATGTTAAGGATTATTAATGTGAGTGTAATTGCCATATACTGACAGCAGCAGTATATTAGGGACTGTAATAAATGTAATAAATGTAATGGACTATTCTTTATTTTTGAACAGTTTATAAAAAAAATAAAATCAACGATATAATAATAACAGTTCCTCTTTCTTTAAACCTCTCTTTGATTATGACTGTTTAGTTCTGTTTTTACATTTGATATCAATAAGATAGATTAGTATTTTGCTACTGAAAATATAAATTCACCTAAATATTGATTCTGGGTGCTAGGCTACCTAAAACCTGGTCATTCATATCTGCCCTCCTAAAGAACACAGTGATTTAAAAGACCCAAATCTGAACCAAACAAAAGTTTACATTACCAACTGCCTAAAGTCTGTTTGTTACAGTGGTTGGGAGTGGTGACAAAGCTGCCAGCAACTGTGTACTATAAAAAAAAAACCTAGCGAAAACTGGTCTCTCCTGTACTACATAATCTGTGAATCACCTGGTTAATTACCTGTACTGTCTGACGTCCTATTGTGCCCCCTGTCCTGTTCTTGGGGGCTCCTGGTCATCAGCCAGTCTTTCCCCAGATGCCACCCATGTGCTGAGACAGAGCAACTAACCTCCTGAGGCTGAGCAGGGGATTTCTATAGGTGAAGAGTGTAGAGTTAGATTGGAGGATTGGCGTTTGGTGAACACTGGTGCTGGACCTGGGTCTTAAACTTCTTCATTAGTTCCAGCAACTCAGAAGGCTGTAAATTGTTTTCAACATTACAAGAACAAGTGCAGTTAAATGTGACTAACTACTACTAGATATACCATGACCTGGATAAATTGGAACCTTCGCAGATATTTGCAAAAAAGATTTCTAGATGCATTGGGCTGAATTTATTAAAGCTCTGGAGGCAATACACTTTCATTGGTGAGGCTGGGTGATCCAGCAAACCTGGAATAGATCAGGTCCAGGATTGAAAAAATTTGCTAACAAATAGCAAATTAATTTTAGGAAATACATTCCAGGTTTGCTGGATCACCCAGCTTCACTGATGAAAGTGCATCCTCTCCAGCCTTGAAGAGCTTTAACCTCCCTGTCAGTATGGTTAATGAGGATTTTTAAATGTAAAAGCGTTGCATTTGGATTTATTATTGAAGTTTATGGTGAATAGAATTTGTGGACATTTTATATATATTCAATAATTTTCAGCTGAACATTCGTTTTGTCATGCCTGTAATTATGCCATGACTGACTTACATTAGTATATAGCAAGACAGATATTCAAGTGATTTAAGATGATTTGTCTTGGAAAATATGTGTGGCTCATTGGATTTCCAGATGCAGAGACTAAAATATCATTGCTACATCTATGAATGACACAGAAAGTAATCATGATGGGTTTACAAAAGCTGGTATAATGCTCATACCACAAAGGAAATATTGTTTCAGGAAGACCATGATTCATTTAATCTGTGATTGTCTGTTACCTGGACACTCCAGTGTCATTGATGTTACTAGAATTTGAGAAAACTCTACAGCCAGAACTTCTTGTGTGTTGAATATCAAATATCTTTTTTTTTTTTTTAAATTGAATTTGATTTTTCAGAGCCTTTGTATAATGGGAACTACACAAAGCCAAATTGTTGGTTCCAGTTCCAAAACAAAGATCCAGATTGAAATTCCTGTAATGTAGCTATATGTTGTTTGGTCTCATGGACATATGGAGCATATGTGTTCTGTTTAATCCATCAACACTGTCTGCACTTGAGAAATGCAGTAATGAACTGTTTTTATGCAATATGTACTGAGGGGAGTTAACGTACCAATGTGTCAGCACAGCTGTCCAACCGAAATAATGATTTTCAGATAATTAGCTAATTAGAGCAATTATACAACTGGATCAGGAACAGATATCATTAACATTTCCACAACTTTGGATTTTTAACCATTTGTGGTAATCAGAATTTCATACTGTCATTGTGCATGCTGGGGATTACATTGCACTAAAAGGCTAAATATTGCCTGATTGTTCACTCAACGTTTAAATAAATGTTCACTTACTCCCCATAGAACCCTCATAAATCTTTTTGTGTGCCTTAACCTATTGCTCAATTAACCTTCCAGTCAGCAGCACACATCAAATCATCCTGTCCCTTGAGGGTTTGTCATATAATTTCATAGAGTCTCCAACTCTTGTTACGGGAATGTGCACTGGTAATGGTAAACAGCAATGCTTTTGGGGTTTTGAAATGTGCTTTCAAATAATTTACTAATGTATTCTAAGCAAACCTGATGGTGTAATTTCATAGCGAAGCATATGTTTTGGATGAAGAAAGACTCACTATTAATGTGCCATTTCCATTTGAATATTTAACGTTACATTTAAAAAATAGTTTTTAATAATTTAGGGCTTATGCACACATTCCAGTTTTATGCACATGTCATGTTATGTGCCACCTGAAAGCCCCAATATATGCCAGGAAGAGTGGTTAATGTCACATACATAATATGTTTTCACTGCAGAAGGGCTATTTCTTGAAGAAATGATCAAGTGACCCATAAAATAGGAAATTCCTATTTGCTTACAATATTATTCAAGGCATTGAGTTGTTTAAAGGCAACCCATAGCATTGGCATGTTGTATAGATATACTTAGAGGTGTATAGACAAGAGCTTGAGCAGACCACAATTCTCCATCCATAGATGCTCAGCTGGACAGGTGAACAAGGATGTCCCAAGACATAAATATGTCCATGATACGTTTATTTAGGGGTATCTCTTTACATTGCTCGAGGGTGCAGGTGTAGTGGGACAATTGGAGGGTGATCCAGATTATTTCTTATGGCTTCTCTCTGAAGTTCTTTCTCTATACCATCAAATACAAAAATAATAGGGTACCATGTTTTCTCTGTAAACAATCTACAGAGGAGAGGGGAGAATAAACTGGTTAAGGATACAAAGCCGGGGCAGAGAATCCAGGTGCTTTCATAGTACGTCTGAAAGCAGATTAGTGCATACAAATCAGGATAGAAAACCATTGAAAAAAGAATAGAAAACTATTGAATATCAGGATAGAAAACCATTACAACCAATGAATGGTTATTTGAAGAAATGTGTTTTTGGGGTAGGATAGAAGGTTTCAAGGCTTGAAGCATGGTGAATATAGTGTGAATGAAGGTGGTGAAGAAACGGGTGAAGCATAGGAGAAGTCTTGAATACATAAGGGTACGAATGTGATCAGAAGATGAGATGAAGAATAGAAGAGATTTGTATGCAATATATTGTCTGTGTTATTGACAGCAAGTAAAGCAATTGACAGAGAGGGCAGCATCAGAAAAATAGAGGGAAAGGTGAATGAGGTGAGCAGCATATTTATGAAATAAATTTTACGGTAGGTAGTTAAAAAACTAATATCAAGCTGGAATGAGATTCCAAAGAAAAATATTACACTCATGTATTGGGCTTATTGGGTTGAAGTTATTTGGGTGTTACCTACCAGTAATATATTTACAGTTAGTTATAGTGGAAACCTAACAAATTTATTTTTACACATGTTAGGTTTGAGGAAACAGAAGGACATGAATGAGGATGATACTACTGTATCCATTCATCTAAAACTTTTTTGCTGATGAATAACTTGCATCTCAGACACATCATCACACTTACTGTGCCTTCTTTCTAGCAGTGGGTCTCTCCCCCAGTAAACGGTCACCCACACTTCTGAGTTCACCATGAATAATCAGGTTGCAGTTTTCCCGATTGGCACTATAAGGCACAGCTTATTGGTTCGGCACTAATTTAATAGTGACACTTTGCTTTATACTAGTGTCATGCCAACCAGCCAATATATCCTGCATCTCCTGTGACCTTGTATTTTACAGCCTTCATGTGTGCTTCTGCAACCTTCATGTTCCTGTGTCTCAGTTGCTACTTTTTCAGTTTTAGATTTCTAGATTCTAAATATGAGTGCTTCACTATCTTCTCTGACTCTTGACTTCTTTTTACTTTAAGTTTGCATGTTGTTTTTGGTACATTTCTCAGTGGCTGCCTTCATCCTTATGCCTGAGGGTCACAACATGAAAGCTGCCCCTTGCATGGGGCTCTGGTGAACAGGTACATTTTCTTTTATTCAACATACTAGATAAACTCCCATAAAATGTACGGGCTAGTGTCTGTAAGAAAAGAATAACTAAAACTTTATAGAAAATTTGTTTTTATAAAATGACACGCAATAATGAATTTTACTAAATCTTTAGAATGACTTCATTGTAATGCTGCCAAGGCTACTTAGGCAAAGGAATGTGCTAGCTGTCACACCAGAATGCTTTAACATAGTCACCTCTACATGACAAGGACAAGGGATGGTGCCTGCTGGGTCTCAGCTGAAAAATATGGTATGTCTGCTACCTCATTTAGAATTCACTTGTATGTACTTTGGAAAGGTAAACCAAGGCTTTTGTAAAATTGTTTTTAAAGGCCAGTGAAGTAAATGCATTGCTAAAAGAAAAAAGGCATTGTTTAGATGAAATCTTAAACTTTCATTTACAGCTATGCAGATTTTGTACAATATAAATAGAAGGCAGGGACATTCAGTAATCAGTGCATACACAGTTTATATATTTAGAAGTGCATTAAGTCTGTCAATCTAATCATTAAAAACAAATCAATGCCCTAATACACTGTACTGTGTGATCTGTTGTAAAGCTCCTGTTTCTCAGCCCTACCATCATCATAATTAAACACAAGCCTGACGGCAAGCCAAATTTTAGGACCAATTATATAAAACAGAATAAGGCTGTAGGGTTAAAGCGGAACTGAGCCAAAAACAAAAAACATACTCACCTTTCCATCCGCAGAGCCCCACCATTTCTCCGGCGCTGTCCTTGTTTGAGTCCCAAAATCTGCCTTCATCTTGGCACCAGATGCCAATAATAAGAAAGCATCGGGCGCCACCATCTTCCTCCGTCTCCTTCCTTCCTCTGGAAGCCTCATCCGATCTGAGATGATGAGAGATCGGGTGACAGAGCCTGCTGTAAATAGGGAAAAACCAAGTGCCGATCTCATTGCACGTGCAAGATCGACATTTTTTTTCCTATTAAAAGATAAAAAAGAGATTGGGCAAGCACAGAAGGAGCAGCCAAAAGCCTCCTGTGATGCGTGATGTGCGTATCCCAGAAGGCTCTGAGCTCCTCCTGTGCTTCACCTTTTTTTTGTTAAAAAAACCGTTAAAAATAATAATTATGAAAAAATAATTTTTACTTTACATAAAAGTGTACCTCTTTTATGTAGAGTAAAAATTCTGGTGATAACAAGTCCATTTTAAGGTAAGAACCTCAAAAGTATAACCTGTAGGGTATTGCCTGAAAACGTTAAAACACTAATAAGACTTTGGGAGTTTAGAAAGCTGCCATAGATTAATGTATAAGTCTTGGTATAGGAGAAAGCATTAAGGTTTTTAGGGCACTGGGCTAACTTTACAGTGAGGTACAAACTGTGCACTTGAAGACCGTTTGCACTTGAATACAGTGTGTGTGTGGTGATGGTGAGGAAGGGGGCAATTCTAGAGAAAAAGTTTATGAGTGGTTGTCATAATATTCAAACTAGTCTCAGGTTGGACAGTGGTCATGGACTAATGGATGGTAAAATGGGGAAGGACAGTGCAAGGGTGGACAATATGATACATATATGGCCATGCGTTACCGCTTCTTCCAAGCTTGCAGGTCTTAAAATTAAAAAAAATATATAAAAATAAAAATAAATAAATTAGTAAAAAAATGTTAAGACCAAATAATTAGATACTGTACACTTTCCACTATTTCCAGAAAAAATAGTGTACTTTCATTAGTAACTGGTTGTAAGGCCTTGGTCCAGTGCCAGTCCCCAAATCCAACTCTGCACTCTTCCCTTATAGCAAGTCCTTGCTCAGCCCCGCCCCAGCACAAAGTTGCCCCTAGGACTTCAATTCTCAAAGGATGGAGTCTGGAGAAGGGCTGGCAGAGGACCAGGAGCCAACGAATAACACAGTACAGGAGAATCCAGCAGAGGCAAGTCAAGAAAACAATGTCAGGAGCATACAGAGGTAAAAAAGGAGCATACATAGGTGCCCCCAAATAAGTTATCCAAGGCAAGCACAAAGCTGAGTTGGGAGTCACAGGCAAAGGTTGGTTTTAGCAGCATACAATCTCATGGTCAGAAAATAAGTGAAACCAGCAACAGTGAATCTGTGAAGCTTAACGCTACAATAGACAACTGGGGACTGAAGCACAGAGGCTATAACGTCCCAGAAGCCAATTTACCTAAATTCCCCTCAGCTGCACACTGCCTCCGAGTATATACTGGGGAAGCTGAGAAACGTCTATTTAAGGCTGAATTGCTAAAGGGAAGCAGTAAGCTGCGGAGCAGAGAACAGACAACTAATTCCTTGTTCTCCTTGCTGCTGCAAGTAACACAACAGGAAATAATTAACAAGGTAAGTACTCAGGTGGCACACAATGTTGGATAGCCGGCAAGATAAACCTGTCCTAACTCTGGTTCTTTAAAACTGAGAAACCAAGCAGATTTGCTCAAACATGTGTTTCTAGAATTAGGGCAGCACACACCATTCAGAATATATAACAACTCTAGTGTGTTGATACAGGGAGTGCTTGACTGGATTTAAAAATCAGGAAGACAGTTTTTTTTTTTTACCCAGTTTTTTGTAAGAAGGAATTTTGAGTTCATTTTTTGGCACATTGTTGTACACTTATTGTCATGGTGCATTATCCCCAGCAGCTAAATAAAAGTTGTAAATGTTATTCCAACACAGAAAACCATCAGTGGCGTTTTCTTTATGTAAATTAACAGGTGAAGCGATTTCTTCTATTGTATCTATTTTTACAGTTATTATTTGTTTGTCAGTCTTCTCATTTTACATCTCTGACTTGTATTATAAAAATATACAGTATATGTAAATATAAGATGTTATACTTTGCAGACAAAAAGACAGATTTGTGCTTTCAGTGTTAGGCAGTTAAGTACTAAAGAGAATATATAATAATTGTATAGGCCTTCACTTCAAGATTATATTGTGCCTGATAGACCAAATTTCACCTAGTCTAAAGCTGCGTACACACTTCCAATTTTTATCGTTCAAAATGAACAACGAACAAACGACGAACGATCGATTGGGCAAAAATCGTTCGTAAAAAAAGTAACCAACGACGCCGACAAACGAGGAAAGTCGTTGGAAATGAACGACCGGACCGGCGGATCGGATTGGACGACGATCGTTGACCATCGTTCGTGTGTACGATCGTTCATTGATCGTCCATGGTCTGAGCATGCGTGATGAACGAACGTTCGTTCACTTCCTGTCGTGCACGTCACTTCCTGTATCGCTCAAACGATCGCATCTATTGTGTGTACAATATCTACGAACGATCGTGTCGTTATCTGTATGTACAGGATCGGTGCTATACGATCGTTCGCAGATATCGTGCAGGATCGTTCGTCGTTCGTTTACCAACGATAATAATTGGAAGTGTGTACATAGCTTAAGGCAGTTTTCCAGGAAATTATTTCAAAATGTTGGCAGTAGTAGGATGTGTGTGTATCTATGTATCTGTCCTAGAAACATTCACAGTGACATAATCAGATATTCTGCTCAGTTTGCAGCCATGACTTTCCTGCCAAAACATGAGTCATTTTTGCTTTTAAAATCATGAATAATAAATCCCAAAGAGTGATGGAGGAGCCACTGGTATAATTTTTACATGTCTGATAAATCTAACAAGATTAGTCAAACTGTTTGGATTAGGACGTAGACAGATGAGCCAATACTTTATACATTACCAGCCAGTACATACAGTTAGGTCTATAAATATTTGGACAGACAACTTTTTTCTAATTTTGGTTCTGTACATTACCACAATTCATTTTAAATGAAACAACTTGTGCAGTTGAACTGCAGACTTTCAGCTTTAATTCAGTGGGATGAACAAAAAGATTGCATAAAAATGTGAGTAACTAAAGCCTTTTTTTACACAATCACTTCATTTCAGGGTCTCAAAAGTAATTGGACAAATTAAAAAGCTGAAAATAAAATGTTAATTTGTAATACTTGGTTGAAAACCCTTTGCTGGCAATGACAGACTGTACTCTTGAACTCATGGACATCACCAGATGCTGGGTTCCTCCTTTTTAATGCTCTGCCAGGCCTTTACTGCAACGGCTTTCAGTTGCTGTTTGTTTGTGGGCCTTTCTGTCCAAAGTTTAGTCTTCAATAAGTGAAATGCATGCTCAATTGGGTTCAGATCAGGTGACTGACTAAATTCCTGGGTTGCTTTGGCTGTATGTTTTGGGTCATTGTCCATCTGTATTATGAAACGCCTCCCAATCAATGTGACTGCATTTAGCTGGATTTGAGCAGACAGTATGTCTCTGAACACCTCAGAATTTATTCGGCTGCTTCTGTCCTGTGTCACATCATGGATAAACACTAGTGTCTCAGTGCCACTGGCAGCCATGCACGCCAAGCCATCACACTGCCTCCGCCATGTTTTACAGATTATGTGCTATGCTTTGGATCATGAGCTGTTCCACACCTTGTCAATACATTTTTCTTTCTTTCTTACCATCATTCTGGTAAAGGTTGATCTTGGTTTCATCTGTCCAAAGAATGTTTTTTTAGAACTGTGCTGCTTTTTTAGATGTTTTTTTTAGCAAAGTGCTATCTAGCCTTTCTATTCTTGAGGCTTATGAGTGGCTTGCACCTTGCAGTGCACCCTCTGTATTTACTTTCATGCAGTCTTCTCTTTATGGTAGACTTGGATATCGATACGCCTACTTCCTGGAGAGTGTTGTTCACTTGGTTGGCTGTTGTGAAAGGGTTTCTCTTCACCATGGAAATCTGAGAAGCTAATGACTCTTTTCTGTTGTACTATTATCACATTATTTACCAGTACATGTAGCATATTTCACCAGACCCTTCTTTCTTCCATCTAACTGCTGCTGTACGGGGGAATCTAATTAAGCCGATACCCAACCTAAACATTTACTTTTGTCTGGTTAATGAACAATGTGGAGTCATTTTTACAGTCAGGTTGAGTGGTGCACCAATTTTGGTGTGCAGTGTCATCCATTCCATGCATTGTCTAGGTTTATGTGAACGTGTCCATAATGTTCATATTACAAAAAAAAAAAAAAATTATCTCTTTAATGACCTCCACATTTGACTCCACTAAGCAGCTTGTCATTGTACCAGCAAAATACCGATTTCATTTTCATTTGGATGTCTACATAAGTATAAGGTGGTTCCTGACATTTTGTTTCAAATAATTTCAGTTCTATGTGTTGCTTGCCTATAAAATGTATTTCTTTATTTCGTATTACAAACCTTTCAAGGAAAATGAGCATGCAGAACCTGGAACATCTGATGCTGAATTACATTATCCAATATGCTTTGTTTTTCTGTGATTTTGTCATTAGAAAGAGATGAAAACTTGCTATTAAATTAAGCTAAGGGTCTGACAATGAATGTTTAGCAAATGTAACTCTTTACCAGACTGAAGTGGAATTATTTGTTGTTGTTTTGGTTGTTAGGCTTTCTCTACAAACAGAAAACATACATCAAGGATTACACACCATCTGTTCCTGTAAAAATATAGGCATAAGAAAGCGTGTTGTGGTGATAGACTTGAAGAAATTTTATTTTTTTTGGTACAACTGACACATGTACACATACACAGTATGACTGGTCCCTTTGCTGCCTCAAAAAGGGACAGTGGTAGGTTCCGAGACATCTACTATTTGAATAGATCTTAGGCTCAAGAAGTGAACTTCTCATCTGGAAAATTGCTAGAAGTTTATTTATTGAAAATATTATTGAAAGTTAGTAATGCAGGAATCAGCACCAAGCTCTCAACCATGTTTAGTCTTATATAGTAAACTGGGTGAAATACTATTTGTGACCCCTTGTACTCAAAGTATATCCATATTTTTTATATTAGTACCTATTGTTTTGGAGTACCTGGGTATTTTAGAATTACAATTATTCATGTTGAAAATAAAAATAAAACATTGTGAGAGTGCAATTTAAATCTATTTCGCATGGAGAATGGATGGAGATCACACAAGCTTGCACAAGTAAGACACAACACACATTCCCCATTAGGAAGGAACAGAACACAGAACCAATGCAAAGACCTTGGCTTTAACAATAAGTTAGATTCCAACTTGTAATTTCCAAAAAGTTGGATTGAGAGGTTATCTTCCTTTTACCATATGAGATTAAATAAAGGTACTAACATTTATTTATTGTTTGGAAAAATATTTTTTGATCTGGGGGTCTCATACATCTCAGGACTTTTAATACATTGATGGTAATATTTGTGATGAGATGTTAATAGTTATTACTACCTAAATAAGACATGTCATTTTTTCATTCCTAGGAACCACCATTTATTGTTTGCAGCCACTGAAAACATTTACATGGCAGGGGTACAGACATTGGGTTTTAGGTTTTATGGGTATCATTACTGAGGACAATTATCTGTAATGGTGTATATGAGCATGAACACAATATGTAATGCTGTAAACCTTGGTCCAGCACCAGTCCTCCCCAGGTCCCATTTTCCCAATCTAACTCCGAACTCCTCACATTTAGCTCTTGCTCAGACTCGGCAGGCCAGTTGCACCATCTCGGCACACGGTTGCCCCCAGGATCTCTTTGTGCAAAGGACTGCTTCTGGGAAAGGACTAATGGAGAACCACAAGAGAAGAGCTCACAAGAACAGGACAGGGGATGCACTAGGAGATCAGAGAGTAACAAGGTGATCAACAAATACAGACGAGTCTAGCAGAGACAAGTCCTGGAAACAGAGCAAGGGGTCAAACATAGGTAGAAAGTCAGCAAAACAAGGTATCCAAGGACAAAGACAAAAGAGTCAGGCTCACAGGCATACTTTTGTCCAGGAAACAAACAGTTACAAGATTAGGAAACAGGCAGATTCAGCAACAGGTAATCCAAAAGATAACACCATTAGGAGGTCAACCAAGCTACAGTAAATGCTACAATGGGCAACTGGTGACTGGGAGCAGAGAAGTCATAGAAACCTAGCAGCCAATGGGTAGGCAGGGCTGTGGCCAGAAATTAATCTGCTAATTGGCTGCAACACATACTCTAAAATCCCTTTCAGCTGCGCAGAGCCTCCGCATATTTATTTCTGCTGCAAGCAATGCTGCTGAAGAGAACAAGCAGGGCACGCTACAGTGCCATGGCGTACAATATGAGATTGCTTGCCAGAAAAGTGTTTAACAGATGCATTGATTTTTTGACTTTCTATTTAAATTCTATAGCATAAAATGTTTTCAATGTGCAGCTTTTTTATTACCCATATTTACCTACCTTTACTAGTTTGTTTAAATTAGATAGCATTGAAACCATTACTCATTACCGCTGTTTACCTCAATATAATAACTTGTGTATGAACACAAGGTTCAAACCTAAAACAAAAAACGTACTTAAGGATTCACAACAATTAAAAGCATGTAACAATTCCTCAACTGTAGATTGTTTTATGCTTTTTTTCTTTGTGAATCTATAAGCACAATAAATTTTGCATTTTAGTATTTTCAGGTATGAGTATAAGCTTGCTTTTGGTATAATTGCAATAGAATTTAGGCAATTGAAAGTGACACTAGAAGGCATATGTAGATGACCATATGATTGGAGCAACAGTGTATGCGAGTCACTGAATGGAACAACCCAAGCATCAGGTAAGCCTGTGACAGAATGGGGACAGGTGAGTATTACAAAAGGGTAAGAAAAACAAGAATATGTAGCATATTAACAACAATTTTATATGTAGAATGTCACAAAAAAAATGTAATGTTTAGGCGTTGCAAAACTTTCCCGGTATTTTTACACACTCTTACAGCCCTGTATATCGTACATTCAATATTGCAATAAATGTCATGTTTACCTACATAAATATTATATACACATATATATATATATATATATATATATATTTATATACACAGTTTTTTACTGTTTCATGCTAATAGTCAATTAGAGGGAGTGGAAGGAGTTTTACCACTTCAGAGATCAGCTTTACTATCTTTAATATGCAAAATAAGTAATTTGTAGTTTAATTTACTTACCTATATATTCACCATCAAAATTGGATTCTATGCTATTGGTTATTTTGTTTTTTTATACTATTTACAGAATTTTTAAACCTGAAAGGATTTAAGGGGGTGTGTATTATTTTCTATATCTGTAAATTATAAAATTAAAAAAAAAAAGACTTAACTGTGTAGTTCCAATATGGATATCAGAGTGTGTGCAAGGTTTCTGAGGAAGGATGTGTGCGTTAGATAAGTAGAGACATCAGGCTGCTGACCTTGCTGTCCATCAGTAAAATTGAAAAGCTTTCAGAGAATGAATTCATTGCTGCAGTAAAGTAGTTCAATAAACAAAGACCGAATCTAAAATGCATCATTCTTCGCTGGATTCACAGAGGTCAGAGTAACCGAGAACTTGCTGCAACTTTCCTCTTACCTCTTGCAAGAAACCATTAAAATAAATTCACATTTCAAGGGTGCAGTCTGAAATCCCTTAAATCCTTACAGCCTTCTGATAGTGTCATTTATTTGTGAAATTTACCTTAAAAATACTCTGAGATTAATAGCAGACATGTCAGGAATGCAGAATTTGGGGCTTGACATCAAAACAGGTTGTTTTGGCTTTATAGCTGTGGTCCAATTGCTAATTCTAATAACATATCATGGGATCTATTCTTTAAAAGTTGAATTTTACAGATATGCAACTAATGGCACATAAGACTTTTTGTGCTCTCCCCTTATCCATATCTCAATGCACTTTTCTCAATACATATCCAAACATAATGCTTTGGTTCTGCAATTTCATGAAACTATCCAAATCTGTCAAAAGAAGCAGTGACAAAGACTGGTTAGGGTGGTTAAAATTGAAAGACAGGGATGATGAGCGCTGCTAATTGTTCCCACTTTGTTTCAGTGCATGTGAAATCACCCTATCTCTACCTTTGAGCATTAAGCTTACCAACTGTTATATAGGCAATTGTAAAATGGTTTGGTTGTGAAAGAATTGTTGCCGTCACAATGAACTAAAATCCAGTACCTTAAAAGTACAAAAAAAAAAAAAAAAATAGATACTGTTTAACATAAAAGTAGGAGGATAATTTGCCACTGTACATATACTCCGAGCCTAGGCCTTCTAAAACAATGTTTATTGAACTGGCAAATCCCACAGTAACAGTAGGCATGTTCAATACAAATCACAGAAAGCATTTCAGAAGAAGAATTTCATATCAGTTGTGAAGCTTGGTGGAAATGCTTGATGGAAATCAAAGGCTTGACTGTTAAAATGATATAGGGCAAGGGTGAGAGTGGAGAAGGGTTTTTTTTTGTTTTCTCCTACCTATTAAAACATAACATATTGTTGGAGCCACCTCTAGTAAGTTACTATTTAAAGGAAAGAAAAAGGGTTAAATAAAAAGAGGTTTGCGGCTCACGAAATTGCTTGCGAAACTTGTGTGTTTATTTGTAAATCTGCTTGTTCATACACAATACAAGTACAGGTTCAAAGTGTTTACCAAAAAGCCTGTTACAATACTCACAGGGTTTTGGTATCCATTTAAATTATACATACGTAATCTAAAAAGTCATAGAAAACAAAGTGGAGGTAACTGCGTTTTGCCGTATGAACTCCGACGCGTTTTGGCACAAAGGGCTTCCTCAGGGATTGGTTATTGTATAGGTGTAGCGGCCCAAATACATATATCAAAAGAATAAATATAAAAATAAAAGTCAGTAACGTTTACATTGCAATTATGTAAAAAATATGTGCACCGGGTACATTACATTCATATATCAAACACACAGTATAGAGGATGCGATTCCTTTATTAATTGTTACCTATAATTTCAGTGTTTGGTGATAGTATATACAGCATCTGAAAAAATATATATACAGTATATACATCTTATAAATACGGCCAGTGGGCCACATGCGACCCTTTTCCCATTCCCTCACTGCTCGTTGTCTTGCAGGGAATGGGGCACGCACATCCCCTATATTCCTCAATGAGATTGAGAGGAAAAGAGTAGGCGTGTCCTATAGACCTGGCAAGCCAATTGCATTTGCATGTTAGAGACCACCATGGGCCACTCCCATGGCAATGATCATTAGGGTACTGTCAATTTGCTCTGTGGCTGTGGTGACCCAAATATTTACTTGCTTGTTCACAAAACTTTAAGACGTAAGGTTACTCTTCCTCACTCCATGGATCCCTGCCTAGGGAAAGATGCTCAGTACCACTCACTGCCACCTGGAGTCAAATCTGAAGACGGACTGAGTGGCCGGTGGGGTGCCTGCTACACATAACTGACCACTTACCTTCTGTGACCCTCAATTTGGCAACTGGAAATGTGGGAGCCAGTAGGAAATGACTTTGGTCCCCCCCCCAAATAAAATTTTAAACCCATCATATCATGCTACCCCAATTTATTTGTAGGAAAAGGGAAATGTAACTGCAAGTGGGGGACTCTTGTAGCCACCTCCCCTTAAAATTTCATCACTATGGCACCATCACAAGATATGAAAATCTATACCTATACTACCATGCTAACCTGTCACACATCTGGCCACTTACCTTCTTTGAACCCTAATTTCTCAGGTATGGGGAGATGTAGGGACCTCAAGATGTAGTAAGAACATGTCCCCCTTGGCTATCTGTCACATGAATTTTATTTCTCTAGAAGTATCCATAGCAGAGATTTTGGGGTACAAAGAAGATTAGCAGGCCCCTATAACTGACAGGACGCATTGTATGCTGTAGTTTTTGCTCTGTGGTACAGGGATGGTGAGCGGGGGAGCAATATATAACCGGCTATCACTGTATGATAGATTTAGTTTTGTATCCTTTATTAGTAAAATGTTGCATTAATACAATGAGCATCAAATGGTGACTGCAGAAATTTTTGATAGTCATTTCTTTATTTGGTGCATGTATGTTACGGTAACAAGAAACATTTCAATTTAAGTTAATTTTAAATTAAAACTATTCTAGTTTTAAACATCTTTATTGTTTATTTGCACTGTGGCCCGCAATTTTTATCTCAATGACAGCAGAGGCCCTCAGATGAAAAAAGGTTGGGCACCACTGATAGGGTATATAAAAATGCAAGTTCATGGAAGGAAACCCACAAACATTTTATCTGAAGGAATGAAATAGAATTTTAGCTGTTCTTTTAAATCTTTCCCTTTGTAGACACAATATGAATGACATTTTAATGCTTGCCTATTCATTGGTCAAAAACATGTCACCTAACAAATTAGGATCACAATTGGTTCTTTGGGTTTACATGACTGTATAAAAGTCACAAAAGTGGAGTTGTTGTAACCACCAAAATCTTAAAATGCAAGTTTATTTATTAAATAATTAAACCAACTGATTAACAGATTTACCTTTGTTCCAGGGTTATTAAATTAGGCTCAGAGACTTGGGCTTCTGTTACCTGTGGACAATCTTACCAGATCCATGCATGATCCCTAAAAAAGTGAAGTCCAAGAATATTAAAAAAAAAGTTATAGGCGGTGTTTGGGTCCAGAATGCACATTCAGACCTCCTACTGTGTATATCCTATCATATTGCTACCTAGACATGATTAAAGGTAGATTGGGACTCTGGAAACGGTAGTAGCTTTGGTCTTTTTTATTGCTTTGATTTAAGTTGATAGGTGTGGTAACCACAGAAAACCACCCATCTACATGCTAAGTGTTTGGCATGGCCTAACCAATGCTTCATTCCTTATAAAGTGAAGTGAATGGAAGGTGCACAGATTGAGTAACTGTGCCATGCTCCTGGTTTACAAAAGGAACGTGAAGGGCCAGGATCGACACACATTTTTAGTTTTTTCCTAATAAACGGCAAATAAACAAAAAAAAAAATGTTTTAAAAATATTCCGAAATTACACACTTTTATATATCATAATCCAGTCTGTATATGGCCATCAAGGACTCCTGCTCTAGGTGAACGTTATATAAAAAAAAGGTTAAGCAAATTTGCAGGTGCTTGCTGTATACATTATAATGAACAATTATTTCATATATAAAAACATTTACATTTCCTGTATAAAAACCATAACTGACCGAAAAGGCCAATCTTTCCTCAATGGATCAATCAAAAAAATAAAGGACAGATAAAAGGATTACATTAAATAGACAGTATTTATTTAACAAGGCAAAATTCACAAACGTAAAATTGTAACAGCAGTAGAAACACAAACATTAAGAGAGCAGGAAAGAGCAGATTCCTTCCACCCAATGGGAACTATACTCCGACATTTCACCTGCAGACAGATACAGATCTTAAGGACATTGTAACAATGAGAATAAACCATTTACAAGGAAAAAAAAACATTGTTTTGACATCAGATTTCAGAGGGATGTTAAGTGTAACTTTGTGTTCTTTTCCAAACTGTTTTAAGCAGATGTTACTATCACAAAATAACTGTACCCTATAGACCTCAACTTCTGTCCAAACACAATCTGCATGCCATTGGCAATCCGAAATCCCACTGCCACTTTGTGTTAACAAATAGTATACATTTTTAAATTTTTTTTCCCCCACATTCATAACAGCAGCACATTTCTAATCCTTCACAAATGAAACGTTAATGCTGAACTCCAACTTTGCCTTACTTTGTGTTAATACATAGTGACACCTCTTCTGTTCAGAAAATAATACTCTTTGGAGGGTGAGAAACTCCAATAAATGAATAGGCACCCCCACATTGCAAGGCTAATGGACTACAGACAACAAGCACTGTACTCAACACTGCACCGTCCATTGTCCAACTCATTCAGCTTTCACTGTTTGAGTTCCCATTCACATCCAGGCAGTGTAACGTGATGGCTCTACTTTCTGTTCATATTCATTATTACATGGTAGTGATTACTCCGCAACCTGAAAATGACATTAGTTGCCCCACCAGCTCCACTCACTGATGAGGGGAATCAAGTAAACAGCAGATTTCTAGTAAAACTGAGGATTTTTCTTATTTACGACACAGGATAAGGAGAGGTATTTGTGTTTTTTTCTTAGAGGCTAGAGTTCAGCCTAAATACATTTTATTATTTTGGAACTGAACACAAGCATTATAAAAGGCAGACATTTTCTTGATTGTTATCTTTAAAAAAAAAAGACATTTTTTATTGAGCAAAAGGGAGCAATCAAGTATTTGTAAACAGAGATGCTGGCAAACTTTTAAAGAATTGTAGTGGTTCATTAACACTGCCACATACATAGCATCCAATTAATATTAATGATTATTAGCTAGTTACCTAGTATGTTGTGTATGGCTGTCTTCTTAAAATTGTGGTTTAGTAGGTAGTAGCAGCCAGTCATCAGCATTTAGTAAGGAGACAAGACTAACAAATTAATTATAACTTGGTAGCTAATGGTCACATTTTTTATTTTGTCCAATATTAAAAGGCTTAGCACCAAACCTTGGACATAGTTTGTATGTTTAGCAACCAAATAAATCAGCCATGTATTGTGACATTAGTCATCTGTGTTTCAGTATCAAATCCTCAAAGCTCATAAGTCAAATATCTGTTTTATCTACCTCCAATTATGTGGTAAAAGGAAAGTTTATGCAATACCAAAAACATCCATTTCATTGAGCCCCTGTACCAAACAGATCATGACGTCCCAATGGCACCAGTATTTTTTAACATTCCAACAAAATATTTTTAATTCATCTGTGTTCTCTTCTAATTATTAAAGAATTTTTAACTTTAAACATTCTGCAAAAAAATTATATAATGATCAAAAATGACACATGGGTATAGTATATTCATTTAACTAATATTGTCTTTTCTCTTACAAAAGTACGGTTTATTATCGTTTTGTAAGCATTCAGCTAGCTTAATTATTGAGGTGATGCTCAAATTATCCCATGCAGGGTGATAATTCAGTTTGCTAAGTGAACAAACTAACTTACTCAGTAGATCAACTCCAATGGCACATTATTCAGAATCTATTTTAACAAAATAAATTATAATTTTGTTTTGGAGTGAAAGGAAAAAAATACATAACATTTGATCTCCCCAGTAACAAACAAACATGGTTGAAAATACAATCATAAAATGGGACAGCAATACCCATGTATAAATGCTTTGCATTATGGTTCAAGGTAACATATTGCAATTTAGGAACTAATCATATATCTTTATAATTCAGATATCAGTAAGTGAACCACACAAATCTTTTCCATGATAGTCATTCTTTTCTGTTATTGTGAAATATAGTCACTGTAAAAATATTTAGGGGTCAGATAAACTCAAGAACCTAAAAACATGGTTGTCGTGAAATCTATTAAAGAGAACAGACCTTCAGTATTGGTAAATTACATACAGAGGCTTATCATAAATAGGAGCGTGTTGTGATTCTATGGGGACATCTTTCCAGACACAGCTGACATCCCGTCTGATAATCATACAGAAAGGGGCCGCAGTAAGCCTTTTGTTTAGCTTTAAACAGCTGAGGATAGAAAGTTGAATGTTCTCCACTATGGAGCACAAATTTATAAAACATGTTTGCAAACTGTTTAACTGGTTGTTTTTTTTTGCTGGCAATTCAATAAAAAAACACAGGCTTTGGAAATCAAAAAGTAGATTTGCATCCGATTTAAAGTACCAATCACACTTGCAATTTAAAACCTTCAATCAAGTTATCAAGGGAATATGGTGTTTCATGGGGAAAATTTGAGGAACTCAAATGAGTCTTCTAATGCTACAAAAATAAACTTTTTAAAAAACGTATATGTAATTATTGCATTCACCATGCCCCAAAAAAATGAACTCGGGTCCACAATCTGCTCAGTTCACTTGATCTCTTTACACGATAATACAGTATTGCTGAAGTTTTTTGCAGAAATATTGTTACATACGCTCACACACTGCAAACTAGGGATCAATTTCCCTTCTTGCTATTGGTTGTAGGACAACTAGTGTACAGAAAAGTATATATGGAAATCCAACAAAATGCATTTTTAAATACCAAGCAGTTTAAGCTGTAGATAGTAGTATTGCAACTTTTGGGACACAAAGCCCAACATCATCATATATCAAAGGACAGGCAGGGTACCCAAGTCTTTTCCATTCAAGTGGATTACCTCCATAAATTATGCCTAAACTAAAACTGTAAATTAAAGAAAGTCATCTTTAAATCCACAAAGTACCACTGAGATTTTATTTCCATTCTGTAAACCATAAATAGGACAGTCCAAGTTTCTTTAGCTGCCACAAATTCAGTGCTACAAAGTCCGGACTGCAACTGGATAGAGCAAAGACATATGTTCAGCTCCCTTTATTGGTAACTTTCGTGTGGTGTAGTAATGGATAATTTCCGGCACACTGTTAAAGGGTTGGCTGTTCTGTCCCAATATATATTGGTTTTCTTTGGTACGTGAGAGCTTCATGTGCATGAATCCTTGGCTACTCCTAGAAAAGAACAAAAGAAATGAATGTAATAGTCACTCTTTAGCCTTGTTTAAATTACAACAGATAAGTAATATATTATGTATGCAACAATACAATAATATTTCCTGAAACTCTAATATTAAAGGCATAAAAAATAGAGTTTTTGATTTATACATTGCTTTCATTGTATTAATTTACAATATGTGGAAAACACAAACAAAAATGACTACCTTGGTGATTGTGCTAACAATTGATGGTAATGTCTGTTAAAGTTTCAATTTTGCTAGTATGTTTACACAGATTATAAATTAGTTTTATATATTTGAATCTTTACTGTACAAACTCCAATTATTTGCCTCCAAAATGCCATAAAAAACAGAATTTTGGTTTATATTTGGATCACAACAGTAAATGGCACTGGTGTTGTCATGTACGGCATGTAAGAAAATTGCTGTAAGAAATATGTACAGTTATTGAAACAGAGACCTATAGTAACAACTCGAAAATACAAAATACTTTTACATATTACACAAGATAAATATAGGTTAATAGGTTAAAATATAGGTAATTTTTTGTAATAATTTAAATGTGTGTTATATACGTATAATTTACAGAATGATTAACAGTTGGCATTACTGTTATGGGTACAAGAACAGATTTTACAAAATCTGTGCTGGCTGGATAATAAAAGAATAAATGACTAAACAACTTGAGTAATACCAATATATATAACTTTCTAACAAAATGGAATAATCCTTTAGTACAGTTTTCCAGTAAAAAAAAAATAGTCCCGTTTTCGGAACTCTCTACTTTCCCTCCTGTAAAAACAGCAGGATGGAGGGAATTGTAAGAAACTAACAAATGGTGTGATTGCCAATAAAATGCAGAATGAAAGTCTATTGGAAGTGCCCATGTGTCCATTTTGTGTGTTTAGTTCAGTGCCGCAAGTGAAATACCAAGAACTTAACCTCTTCCTGTTTGACAATCCTTTTCTCTAGGGGCTATTTACTATAGGGTAACCTTACTGCTCTTTGCCTTTAACACTTGTATTTCAGTAGCAACTTCAATTAAGAACATTTTTTTTTACATATAGGGTGTAATTTATTAAAGCTCCCCAAGAGAAGATAGATCGTCATGCAAGAACCATGCAAGAACCACAAATTAACAGTTTTTTTTTAACAACAAGTGGAATGGGTGGTGTGCATGTATTGTATACTTGATATCAGAGCCAGACACCTATTTTGAACTCTCTCTCTCTCTCTCTCTCTCTCTATATATATATATATATATATATATATATATATATATATATATATATATATATATATGACTATGAAAAAGACTTCCTTATTTATAGTCAAATTAGTTGTGTTGACATATGCGGTAAACATCAGACAATCACAAACCCTAATACAGTAGTTTTATTTGAATACTAGAAGAAATAGGAGTGAATCAATGATATTGTGATTCTAAGAAAACAGTTGTGTTTTAAAAAGCTACTAACAAACACACAAAAAAAAACTTACAAAGATGTATCTAAAGTAATATACATAGAAGGCAATGCTGAAGCACAGTAAATGATTCAAGGTATACTATTAGAGCTACGCTGTCTTTTCTCATTAGGCTCAGGCAGGTTATCAGGAGAGGTTTGTCCTGGCTTTCAAACCATCTGCTGGATGAATGGCTCTCAGGGGAAAGACGCACAAGTGCTGGAGAGGACAAGCAGAGATGAAGTATATATCTCCACAGTGTGACAGCATTACAATTTAATTAACTCTTTCGCTTCTACTGGGAATAATTAAATGGATGCACAACAATATAGCTAGACCACCAGAACACTAAATAATAATAAGAAATAAAAAAAAAAGGAACACACAGGGTATGTTTGACAAATATGTACTATAATTTTTATGTTGCTACAAATATGTAGATGTAAACCAGTAAATATCACCAATGCTGGACAAATCATAAATATTCCTAGTTTCTAAAACTTAAATCATAAAATACTTAAATCTAATTTTAGTTTTTTTAGGTCACAAATCTTTAAAATGTATATACATAGTCTACAGAAGTGACTGCTACGTCTCTAGACCACTGTTTTGTGTACATTTTAACATGAGGGAACCCCTTTAAAAACTTTTATGTCTTCAGAGAACCCCTACCATAATTATTATATATTCATAACTCACAGTACATTAGTGTAGTGGCCAGGGGGAAGAATCTCACGCTTACAGATAGCCAAAAAGATCATTAGTGTCAGTTAAACAGAGAGTCACAAACTGCTCATTGCTCAGGGAACCCTTAGCAACCTCTGAAGGAACCTTATAGCTCCGCGAAACCCTGGCTGAGGAACACTGCTCTGGAACCTATGACGGCAAAGTGCCCAGAACCAGTGGCTGCAAAACAAGTTTAAATAATCACTTAGATTAAAAACTAGTTTGAAGTGTTTGGGGAAAATATAACGTAGTATATTGGCACAATCACTGGCACTAAGCACTGTGGCCAAATATCTCCCCTGTGGTCTTGTCCGTCCAAAGGACTTTGACATAGAAAACCTTGTGTTTTTTTTTTTCATATGTACCTTTGCAAACCTAAGCTATGCTGTAAAGTGGCTTTCTCCTTGCAATCCTTCCAAACAAGCCATACTTTTTTTTTTCCAGCTGCACTCTCATGAACCAAATTAACATGCTATCTGAGCCCTGTAGAGTCCAAGATGTAGCTTGGTTTTGTTTTGTTTTTTGCAATTTTAAGTATTGCATGTTCTGACCTTGCTGCGAATTATCTGGGGTATCAACTTCTATGATGATTGGTTTTGAATGCTTTCCACTTGGAAAAAATCCTTCACAATTCAAATAATGGACCAGCAACAATTGTTTCTCTAGGATCAGTGCTAGAGACAGTGCTTGACTTTTTTAAAATAATGGCAGTGTTATATGTCATGTGTTGCCTAAATTAAAAAGGATCTGTAATTTTAAAAATAAGGCTATGTACACGTCAGATGATTCTCGCCCGATAACCGTCTCATGGCTAGTATCGGATGAGAATCTAGTGTGTGTACAGCGCTCATCGTAGACCTGTCCTGGCAGATCCACGAATGATTGTAATGCAAGTGAAGGGGAGAGCACAGCTGGGTTCTGCTCCGTCGTTCTCCCCCCTCCCCTCTCCATAGAGCAGATCGGCACTGTATGTACAGAGCTCGATCATTTATCTTTCAGGATTTTGTCGCTGGAAAAGATTGTGAAAGATCCTTTTCAACAACAAAAATCTAACGTGTGTACGTAGCCCTAGGATAGAAATCAGATGAGTAAGTGTCTAAAAGAGACACTAATGTGTACTGGGATAACACCGTAGACTTGAAATGAAGTTGATCACACATTTACTGTAGAATTTCACTGGCATTTGCATCAAAAAATTATTTGTTGGATATTTGTTCTTTAGACTGTAACACCAGCTTATTCACCTGATTGGTAATAAATCACTATTATATTATGATTAACATAAAAGTGGAATAAGAGTATTAGTCATTTATCAAATGAATTTTTGCTTTATGTACACCAAATGCAAAATCTTGCTGTAAATACAATTTATATTAGCCTTTTTTATAATGACCTTCTATTAGCCACTGTTATATAATAAAACATGACACAAAGGAACTGAATCTTTGTTCTTACAGTATTAATTTGATTAATAAACCCATCCATTGCTTCAAGCAAAACACAATAGATAAATTGTCTCTATTGAGCTATCAAGGTCTCTAAACCAACACTGACAGCTCAATATACAAGAAGATTTATAGCAAAAACCTCATTTATATCTTTTGGTCCTGCTGCATTGTCAACTGAAGACTTATTTAAGTGCAGGGAAAGATTTATCAGGCTTTCCTACATCTGGTGGTTAATCAATTGGATATAAACTGAAAAGTACTTATAAAGTGACTCTGATGCCACTTCAAATTAATTTTCTTTGTCTCTGACTTGTGAAGGATAAATATCAGCCACAAAACATATCATTCTGAAGAGACATATGTACTGCAGGGAAAAGCTGCCAGATACAGGAATGGGAACCTTGCCCACAAGTTGGTCGTTTTTCTACTGCAAAGACTTTAGTAACCTGAAGGAAGTTTATATTTTTTTTATCTTTTTACCCCTCCATGTATCAAAAAGTCTAATTCAACTTCCTGACTTGGTCACTATAAAGTTGTACACTTTTTGTCCTTGACGTTGGTTGATTTTCTTAAGTTGCGAAAAACTGATATAGTTATTCCCCAGATCCAAACTGAAAATAAAACGAAGAGGAATGAACAGGAAATATACCTCTTTATTATGTCATGAACCATAATTTTACCACCATCTGTTTTGGCTCTTTTTCAGGTGCCTCAATTTATGCCATAGACACTCACAATAATACCAATTAGTGTGAAGAATCCAAGAATGAATTTTTGCAAAACGATCTTTGTAAATACCACAAAAAGTTATAAAATATGATACACATTCAACTTATCAACCCGTCAGTAGTTTAATCCTATATTTTTTTTATAACACCTTAAATATGTAGACTTTATAAGTCCTAAACACCAGGAATATATTTTAAAATAATCCAATTTTGCTGTCTTAAATAATAATTAAATTTAGCTGCCAAAAAGTTACAAATTAGTTATACAGTAGGCAGGGTTTTAGTAAAGTTTGCCTACAGATTTTCATCATATTCCTCATTCATAAGAGTAGGCAGGTGACACAAATTACAGAGGTGCAAAATTGGACAGTAGTGTGGCTTTTTTAGCTGAACTGTGGCAGAGATATGTAGAATAAAAAAGCCCCGTGAATCTCTCGCAATGTTATGCTTGTCTGCTCAAGGAGGTGGGCATGGTTGAACTACAACAGGAAAATTATCTAACTAGCTCCCTTGACGGGAGCAGAGGCTGCAGGTCAGTAATCCTGGATTATGTTAGAAAAGGACCAGAAAATTTACAACTCTACAGGTGAGTCTGCTTCGTGTTTGTGGTTGCATGCAAATAAATGTAACTTTGTGTTTTACCATGATTTATAGTGGCCATTTTTGTGCATCAACAAGCATGACTGCATGTCAAGGCCCATTTACATTATTTTAGTGCATGCATTTTGTATGATACCGCTGTAGAAATAATTAATAACTTGTCTACAGTTCATATATTATGCACCATTAAAACACATTTAAAGATACTTTATGTACATTTAATGCACACTACCATTACCTTTTATTGGTAGCACACAAACAGACTGCATTTCCTGTACCATAATTATGTGTTTGCTGTGGTTTTCTCATCCGCTAACTGCGTCATAACCCTAGCAAAATAAACTCTCCTATAGCTGTTTCTAGAACATAGATTTAAGGTAGTTTTAGATTTAGGAATTCATAATTACCTTTCTAATAGGAAATTACCAGACCATATTTCTGTATCATGTTATAATATATTAACATTTTTAAAAAAATATAGTTTGGGTAATATTTGTATGAGTATCATGTGGTTGATATACTGTAAACTATTATGTATTTTAATCTGCTTGCTTCTATGTATGTCACAGTCCGAATTTTTATTTTTTAGGAAAGTCCTATCTATGCTAGGAGTTGTCAGTGATTTCATATGGGCGGAATACCTTGTACAATCCTTAAAGTATGCTGAGAAAATCTTGGGGACAGGGTGATTAAAACAAATCTTTGCCCTGAAAAGGCAACAAACTGGTTAACTTTAAAGGAAAGGTCCACAAACCAGATTTCTGTGGTATGAAGAATCTAAAAACATTTAAATGTTAAATATAAAAACTTCAATGCCATACTTTCTTTAACCTTGAAGGTTAAGCTGTACGCTTCTAATTAGTATTTTCCATTTTTCCATTTCACAATACAAGGCGAATGTTAAGAATATTGGGCTGACTGTAATATACAAATTGCACTTATTAGACCTACTTTACTTCCTGACATCAGAAGCTTTAAATAAAATAAATGTATAAAGAGTTTATTACTCCACACAAGAAGTCATTACATACAGAAGTTCTCCTACTGTGGAAAATGAAATTTACCAAATGTCCTAATAAACATGCAAAGACTTAAGCTGAACACGAAGCTTCATTTGTCTTTTTGTAGGCAGACTTCTCATGTCCTGAAGTTACGTGGTCGTTTTTTCTTGTGCTCTGTAGGATCTGCAGGCTAAGCACTGGAGGTTTCTTTGACTGATTTGGTCAAACCTTAATTCTGGGAGGGAGGACTTCCGATATTGTCAGGTTCCCACCTGCCTGTCTGCTTGTGCCGTCATTGTCCATCCTCTTTCATCAATCTGCTGCCTGTCAAACCATTCAATTGAAGGCAATGCACATGTCATCAACATGATATGCTAAGATTTATCTAAAGATAAGTAAAATTAAATTAGAGTAGCAGTTTGTATTGACAGGGGTAAAAGGTAACCATGCTGTGGGGACTGGATTAGAATTGAAATTTAGGTTTACCAATAATAGCATATAGTAATCACACTTACTATTAATATTACTGTTATTACTAAGGCAACAATTGTAATTCATTTTGCTTAATTTCTTTAGTAAAATCACAATATAAACAACAATTCAAATGAAATGTACAGTTCATCTTGAACTACTACAAAATAAGTACATAGAAATATATCACCACACCAGTCCCCCAATTTACTATTGCACTCTTCACCTATAGCAAGCCCCTGCTCAGCTTTGGGGGACTTGTTGTGTTTCCCAGCACACGGTTGCCCCCAGGAGTGCATAAGGGATGGTGTCTGGGGAAGGCCTGGCAGAGGCATATAAAGCAGTATCAAGATTGCAAAAAGAGACAAGTCTAGGACATAGAGCAAGAGGTCATACACAGAATCTGTCCACCAGATGAGGTACACAGGGGCAAGACACAAGCAGAGTGGGGATCACAGTTTAAAAACTCCCAGGGGTCAGGAACAGGCAAGGTCAGCAACAGTAAATCACACGAATACACACCAGCAGCAAGTCAGCCTAGTTTACCGCTTTACCAGGCACTGGTGACTAGGATTAGAGAGGCTATAAAGTCCCAGCAGCCAATGGCAGTAAAGAATAGAGTCAGGTGATCAAGTGATCTGCCTCTAAAATCTCATTCAGCTGTGCACTGCCTCAGAGTGCGTGCAGGGGATGCCGACAAAGTATCTCAGGATGCATGGCTAAAGGGAAGCAAGTGCTGCAGCTATTTCTTTATTCTTCTTGCTCCTGCAAGTGATATTGCTGGACAAAATAAGCTGTGCGCACAGCACTGAATCACCGGTGTGAAAGGCATTTCCTAACAATCACCCTATTAAAACCCATTAAGGCTATCTGTCCTTGGATAGATCTTGGGAAAATGTCACAGAACACTGCATAGATGCAGCACTAGGATACTATAGTTTTTTTCCAAAAAATATTGATAAAAAAAGAGATGAAGTATTCAAGTTCAATGGATCTCACTAATGCATAGACCCTATAACTGCAAACACACACACAAACTAGAGTATCACCGGGAACTGGTTACCAGCCTTTACAAAAGTTTTAATGGTCCAAGACCATTACCTTTTGGAAAATGCAGAGGTTTGAAATCAACATTTCTTAGTTTGTATTACAACACATACCTGAAATGCTGAAATATAATTTAGCACAGATAAATTTGCCAGGCTTGTGTGATTCAGAATATTGCCCCCCAGGTATATGGCTCATTTTCTGTTCATGACATTTTGTGTCCTCTATCTTTAATGAGCCTGCAGCGCTGGAACTTTTGGCATTTTACTGACATTTCCTCTTAAAGAAAAGATAGAATATCATGTAGCTGCACAAGCAGTATGTGTTTTCTGCAACTGTTATCAGAGTTTGTCTGAAAAGTGTGCCTGTCACACTCAAAATTCAATAAAATTTCAATAAAATCAGAAATAAATAGCACTATCACCCAAGTAGTAAAAAAGTGATTTTACTATGTAGAGGGGGAAGTGATTTTACTATGACACACACTTCTCTTATCTGTAGCGGATAAAGAATGAGGCCAACTCATTCATAATAAAATTACATTCTTTGCTTTCATGACTATTGGTGTGGTCCCAGACTGGTAGATAATTTCATGCAAATAATAGACCAAAAAAAAAAATTTGAACATAAAAATAAACCTTAGTTCAGCAAACAGGTAAATGCAGCCCACACAGGTGATTTCTTCTCCTTTCTCCACTATATGAGTTGATTGCAACAAGTGAACCAGATAGAGTTGTTTGGTTTTATGAAGCCAAGTTCAACCAGCCCTAAGATGGGCATATGTATACAGAAGTCTCCCTGAAACATCAGCTGATCATTAAACTCATTGTAATCCCCTCTATGACACAGATGACTTTGTGATTTAAACACACATTTGTCAGTTGATGGTACACAGACATTACTAGGCTACAATCTGGAGGCAATAATGCAGTCTCATTGAATTTGGCACCATTTCTATATTTGTAATTTTGGAGTTTTGCTACCAATAGGAGATGGAATGTGTGGTCTTACAATCGGTGCACCTGTACATCAGTGGTTGGGTGGTCAATATTTTTCTTGTTGCCTTTTCTAGCTGTGGGATGTGCCAAAACAGCTCAGATGCTCCTGAATGGCATTGATGCCCTCACAAGGCCTGATCTGTAGATGAACCAAGTTGCTCACTCTTGGCTGGTAAGTTGCTCAGTCTTGGCTGGTGAAACAAGGGGCTTGGAATCAAGTGGGGTTTCCGTTTTCAGATATTGTGCATTTAGGAGTTGTGTCTGTTTGACTGTCATTTTTTTTTAAATAGCTTTTTTTCCTCTTTACTTGCTGACATTTAAGGGGGAGAGGTCAAGGTTTCACAGGTGATTTAAGTTCTGGGCAGACTCACCTTGAGTTTGCTTACTCTTGGCTAGTGAAACAAGTGGCATGAAATCAAGTGGATTAAGAAAACAGGAGTTTGAAAACAAAAGGAGTTGAATCCTTATTGTAATTACAAACTGTAGGCACATTTTTAAAACTCTGTGAAAACAAACCTTGTAACTGGGAAAATGAGTGGCAGCAAGGTGGAAAGTTTGGTTCCGTGCACGTCTGCCATATGTACGCACAAATGGAGCAACAGCTGCTAGGTGAATACCGCTGTGACAGATGTGAGCAAGTCGCCCTTCTGGTATCTCACATTGGAGAGCTGGAGAAGCGCATTGCAACAATGAAATCACTGGAAGACCTTAAGAAGGGTTTCCTGCTCACTGAGCAGGTAGTTAATGGCTTAGAGGTGGAGGGTGGAGAGGTTATGCAGGATGAACATGTAGGGGAGTTGGGTTACTATAGTTGGAGAGAGTGGTAGGGGCACCCAGAAATGGAAGGCCAGCAATATGTTTGGGCACCCTAACAAATTTGCAATGTTATGTGAAGATGTGCAGGTGGCAGACCCAGTGGTGGCAACCCTAGATGTTAATGCTACACCTAACAGCCGGGAGAGCAGCCCATCTAGTAGAGGTGGGGAAGGCAATGCAGGAAGGTTTAGACCACACATGTCAAACACAAGGCCCGCGGGCCAAATCCGGCCCGCCAGGCCTTGCAATGTGGCCCGCACCGCGCTGTCATCACTGCACGCCGCTGCGTTCCATCACAATGACGCGCGGTGACATAGGAGGCTTGTGATCTCGCCGGCCGTACTTGCTATCTATTACGCATGCGCATAGATAATAAGTCACGCGAGATTCAGGAGGCGTGACCTATAGTCCGGCATCCGATGTGGTTGTGCGGGTGGCAGAGCAGAGGAGAGAGTGAGTGTGCGGGCATAAAAAATACACAGCAG
>NC_092859.1:122085641-122200921 GCF_032062135.1 Pyxicephalus adspersus | reverse complement strand
AACAAAACAATGAGCATTTTAGGTACATTCCAATATTACTGTTTTGCTTGATACCAATATTACTGTTTTGCTTGATAGCATGTGAGTTGGTTAACAGCACTGTTAAGGAAAAGATTGTTCCACTCATTTTAAATTCACATTTCTGGTTAACATTGTCAGTTTACGACTGTTCAGTAAACCATTCGGCCCGCGATTTAGGCTGAATTTTAGATTTTGGCCCCTTCTCTGATTGAGTTCGACACCCCTAGTTTAGACAATAAATAACTATGGGGGGCCTTAGGCAGGACTGGAATACTGGCTAGGCCGTATCCGGTCTAAAGGCCGGATTTTGCCTACCTCCGATTTAGGAGAATGGTGGAGGGATATTAAAACTAGGACAGAGGGGGTGGGACAGTTAAATAAGGTGGCAGAAATGTCAGACAGGGGTCAGTCATTAGTGGAGGGTAGATTAGGGATAGTTGAGGGGAGGGTTATGGATAAATATAAGGAGCTTCCCATGTTACGCACGAACATTGAATTGCGCAATACAATATGTACTGAAAAACAAAAGGATTTGACAAACAATGATGGTAAATGCAGCAATGGTTTAAAGAGTGTGTTCACCAATGCTAGATGTCTGGGTAAGAAAATATAGGAGTTGGAAGCTTTAATGAATGAAGAGCATTACGACTTAGTGTTGCTGAATCCTGGCTTTGTTCTTCACATGACTGGGCTGTCAACTTTCCTAGTTATACTTCTTTTTGTAAAAATCGAGTCAAATGAAAGGGTGGTGGTGTCTATCTGTATGTGAGAAGTGAACCGAAAGTGAATGTGAAATACTAAATTGCTGATGGTCCAAGCGATGAGGTTGAGGCATTATGGGTGGAGTTAAATGTGGGGTTGAATAACATACAATTTATTATTGGAGTCTGTTATAGCCCCCCAGTGCTAAGGAAGAAAAAGAGACTCAACTTCTAGCACAGATAGAAAAAACAGCAAAAATTTGAAAGATTTTAATCATGGGAGATTTCAACTACCCTGACATTGACTGGAGGAATGGCACTACAGGAACAGCAAAAGGGAGGAAATTTGTGAATTTAATACAAGATAATTTTATGGTACAGTTTATAGAAGCCCCAACTAGAACTGTTACTCTGATGGGCCTAGTTCTTTCTAAGAATGCAGAGCTTAAAAATGTGCATATAAAAGAGAATCTGGGTAGCAGTGACCATAATATGATTTCATTTAATGTAAGCTGCAAAAACAGAAAGATAAAAACATTTAATTTTAAGAGAGCAAATTTTCCATTATCAAGGGCGGCTCTCTGTGACTTGGACTGGGAGAAAATATTGTCCTCAAAGAAAACAGAACAGAAATGGGAATGTTTCAAGTCTGTTCTACACAAGCACACTGAAAAATATATTCCAATGGGTAATAAGTTTAGGAGGTTAAAATGAAAGCCTATGTGGCTCACAGCGGATGTTAAAAAAGCCATAAGGAACAAGAAAAGGGCATTCCAAAAATATAAAGATGATCACCTTCATCATTAGAAAACTATAAATAATATAACAAAAGATGTAAAAAGGAGATAAAATGTGCCAAATTTGAAAATAAAAGACAGATTGCAAAGCAAATTAAGGCAACACTATCCATGAGTCCTCAAAGTGCTGATCTGAGTTAATTCAAATCCATTATTTCTAATTTTTAGAGACTTTCTCATCATTGGCATGGTACCAATGGATTGGCGTAAGACCAATGTGGTTCCTATCTTCAAAAAGAGAGCAAAGTCATTACCAGTTAACTACAGACCAGTTAGTTTAACACCAATAGTTGGAAAGGTCTTTAGAGAGTTTGATAAAGAACCACATAGAGGCGTTTCTGCTGTAAAATAATATCATAAGTGATAGTTAGCATGGCTTCAAGAAAGACCGAAGCTGTCAAACAAATTTGATGTGGAAAATAGGTAGACAAGGTAGACAGGTAGACAGTGGAATAGCAGTTGATATAGTGTACTTGGACTTTGCATACTCTGGATGGTCTAAGGTTTTTAGTGGTGTACCTCAGGGTTCAGTGTTGGGACCTTTACTGTTTAACATCATAAATGATAGAGAATTTGGGAATAAATTACCATTTCTGTGTTTGCAGATGACTCCAAACTATGTAATGGAATTAAGTCCATATCATAAGTGTCTATAATCTACAAGTAGACCTGGATGTACTGTTTGATTGGGCAGCCAAGTGGCAAATGACATTTAAAATAGATAAATGTAAAATTATGCACTTGGGGGATAACATATATGCTTCATACTGTCCAGGGGGAATACAGGTGGGGGCTGAAATGGAAAAGGATCTGGGGGTTCTGGTAGATCATAGGCGTAATAACAGCATGCAATGCCAAGCTGCAATATCTAAATCTATCTGAATTTATTCTCCCTTGAGAAGAGACATTTAAGGGGGATATGATCACCCTGTATAAATATATAAATGGTCCATATAGAGAACTCTCTTCCCAATTATTCACTTTGAGATCATTATAAAGAACAAGAGGGCAATCTTTGCGTCTGGAGAAAAAGAAGTTTAAGTTCCGGATAAGGAAGGGATTCTTCACTGTAAGGTCTGTGAAAATGTGGAATCGGCTCCCTCAGGAAGTAGTTTTAGCAACTACTATAGATTGCTTTAGGAAAAAGCTGGATGTTTTTCTGAAACTACAGAATATAACTGGGTAATAACGCTTTAAAGTAAAGATAACAGAGAGCGTTGATCCAGAGAACATCCGATTGCCTCATGGAATCAGGAAGGAATTTTTTTCCCCTGTTGAAGCAAATTGTACCAGAGTTTCTGTTTGCCTTCCTCTGGACCAAACATGTCTTATAGGGTTTTATATCTGGGATATGTTTATTTCCCTAGTGGTTGAACTTGATGGACTTTTTTTTTTTAACCTGACCCACTATGTAACAAGTCCTGATCTGGAGATGAACTTAGTGGTTAAAGGTGCAGAATTGCACCCCGGAGCTGGGGCCTGTCCAGTAAGAAGTGTCTGCATGGTTTGGGCGGATTTCTTCTTGTGCTTAGCTGAGTCACACCGAACACATTGTACACGTAGGCCCTATAGTGCTATACACCCTTTGAGCAAATTTCTTGGCCTCCATTCTGCCGTATACCTAACTATAGGTATTTTGCTTCTGCACCATAGTTGGTTCATCTGACTATGTCCTCTCAAAGTTATGCACCAGTTCTTGATTAAGTCTCCCACAGCCAACACCTGACCTATGTGCATTTCTCCATTGATGCCTACAAACATACATGTAATAGGACTGGTGGCAAAAAAAGGTGGCATCTTTTCCTACTTAGCTGTTGGGAAACATTCTAACTTACATCAAGATAAACATACTTTTCTGGAAGTGTCTGAACCTCTAGTCAGTGGGCCCTGTCACGGTCCCTCTCCGGCTGGCCCAAGATCTTGGCTAAGTCTGTGTTTATCAATGTGTTACTTGAGATAGCCATTCTCATTTTTTTCTTCTTCTTCTCTCCTCATTGTTTTCCCATCACTTTTAGGATGGAAATTATTCAATATACCAGTCTACACCTTGCCGTTCTCTTGTGTTCACTCCTAAGACAAGCCAGGTTGCTGGATTTAGCATGGTTTTACTACTGTTCTTGCTGTTTTGATGCTAACATCCTTGGGCCAGTAAGTAAATTTAAACCCAGAGAACACCAGAACATGTAAAAAATGAGATGAAGTGCTGTCAGTACTAGCAGAAACACAAACGTTCTTTTCAAGGTTTTGCAAGGTACATTTATACAGAGAACAAAAACTTTTGCTTAACACAGAATAAACCTTTTAAAAGTAACATAGGGGGGATTTATTATTGATGATATTATATTTGAGCTCTGATATATATAGATATATATATATATATATATATATATATATATATATATATATATATATATATATATAAAATATATTTTGCAATACCTTTTAAGCAGGCAGAACCATTAGCACCACCCAACCCCCTCAATATGTCAAACATGAAAAAAATTTAGGCTGCAACCCATACCTGTTCAGATTTTACTATATTTTTTTTAATTTTTAAAGCAAAATCATTGTAAAAAATGTTTAAACTCCAAAATATTGTAAATTTACAGCTTGATGTATTTATTACATCTCTCTTATTACATTATTACATCTCTCTCAAAAGTAATTTTCCATCTCTCTTCAAAAAAAAAAAAAAATATATATATATATTCATACATACATACATACATACATATATAATCATACACACAAGGTAATGCACACAATTTCAGCATCTCACATGCTTCAATACTTTTTTGAAGTCTTAAGTATCATCCTTTGAATAAAAAGCTATTATTATATATTTTGTCTCCTAGAGAAAGGCTGTCATTTTGCAAAGAGTGTGGTTACAAAAAAGTGCACAAATTCTTTGTACACAAATGCACAACTCTGCTATCACATTATAGGTCAGAATGCTAGAAGGAGCCTCCAAGGCAAGTTCAAGGGTCAAGCTTGCCTGGCTTGTCTTCATAAATTTTTAACCATTTAACATTACTTGAAGGGCAAACCATAAATGTAATTTCAACAAATTAGAGAAAGAGTACAGTAATTGACAAGGTCCAAAAGTCCAGATGTATGTTCTTTAAAACATATACAAAAGTCCTGCAGCTTTTTTTTTTTTTTTTTTTTACTAATAGAATGTTTTGTAGAACCGATTTTATCCACTTTCTACACAATGACATTTAAAAAAAATTACATCACATCACTTTAACTACAATGTTCATGTTAATTACAACATTTTGAGTCTGTACTCTAAGCTGGTGGTTTGGGTTCTAAAGCTTGAATACTGTTCAAGAATCAAGTCAAATGCTCAATATGCTGTGCTATGAGCACATCTGCCAGTGATCCCATAGGAAATACACCATCCTGTTTACTCATGCATCTAACATCTCCAAAATAAAGCACATCCTAAAACCTTATGCTGAAAATTTCACCCGCAAACCGTTGCCTTCATAATGTCACCAACAGCAGAAAATAACCCTAAAAATGGTCTTCCTAATGTAATATTAGATATATTTAGGTATCCAGTCTATCTACATCCATCTTTTAAACCTCATTTTATAGAACCTGAAAAGCATGTAGCATTAATATGCACAGTACTTAGTTCTGTATTCCCCCTTGACCTGACTTCTTTTCTTCTCATTTATAATATATATTTTGCAGACATGCTTTCCAACTTATTGCTTCCAGTCTTCAATTCCTCCATCATGTGACATTCTCTCATCTCCCATTCTGCCCTTGCTTCTCTCAAGCCTTCTGGCACATGCACAAATTAATTCCATTAGATGTAATAACCAATTCTTTATAAATCAGTGAGTAAGCACTATTCAATGCTTGTGGCTTAGAGAAGAGTTCAGAAAAGAGATAAAGCAGTGACACTGCCTAATGCCACCTGTTCTGATTCCATCTGACGGCCTAATGGCCCTGTTGCTTTTAATTTGAGTCTCCTCAGAAAACTACAGGCTTTTTTTTGTCTATTTACTTTGTGGACTAAAAACCTCAAGGAATACAGACTTGTGCACAATGTAGAAAATGTTACTGCTATCTTTACCCTTAAATAGATGGGAAGATAAAACGACAGACAGATCTGGTTTGTCGTACAGGACATACAAAGAATAGCATGCCTTTTAATAAAAATACTATTATTCTGGCTGCACACACATAGCTGGTTAAAATGTGACTCAAGAAGTTCATTTAGTACCATAAGTGCACTGCCAAAACTATGTAATGAGTTCTGTGGGTATTTGTGGGCAATTCAGCTTGTCGCTTTGGAATAAATTGGTTGCTATGCCCTTTTACTACAAATGGGAACCCTATGAAACTCAGAAGGCAAAGAAACCCTGTACAGAGGTGATTACTAGTGATATTTTATTATTCTAGTTCTAAACTTCAAAGTTCTAAAGGTAAGAGTAATTCAACACACAAAATGCCTCTATCGCCAATAATTACAGCTTGCCTGGTACCAAAACCTACAAGTACAGGTAGTCCCCGAGTTAAGGACATCCGACACAGATTTTTTTTTGCTTTGTTTGCGATTAACTCACAGTGAGGATTTTATACAGTAACTGACACCACACTAATATGTTGATGTATTAAATAAGGGTTTGCTGATCAGTGAATGACAATGTATAAAACAAGCCATGCCAAATCCCAAATCATATGAGCAATATAAGTCTAATGTGCAGAAGAGCGGGAATTTTCAGGCATATGGTAAAATAAAGTTAGTATTTAATTTATTTATTCATTTAATTTTATTTTATTTATTTTAAGAATGATTAAAATGTTTCTTAAAATGATAATTTAATAATATTATGCTGAGACAAACATTGGTGCTAATTGCATTTAATAAAATAATGTACCTGTTCTGACTTGCATACAAATTCAACTTAAGAACAAACCTACAGTCCCTATCTCGTATGTAACCCAGGGACTACCTGTACTTACATCTTGAAATGCCCTGCTTATATTTCACATTTTCCAACCAGTGACAATTCTGGTACAAGGTTAAAGTGGAACCCCTGGCAAACAGCTAAGTTCACAGAATGGTACATGAGGGAATGGTTACCTGCCAAAGGATTTGTATTAGTGTCCATCCAGTTCTGGGAATTATACAATTCTGCCACACCACATAGTCATATCTGGCAGATTACTTTTTTTCTGTAAAATAGGAACACTTAGGGCACTATTTCTAAAACAGGGAATCAGACGTTCACTTCAATATTTAATTTCAATTCAGTTCAATTCCTGCCATTGACACATAAAGGCCTGGAAGATTCCAGGAATCAGCCAGCCCAGTACTGTATTTGAGCGATGGGGGTCATATATAAGGTCCACCCCCGTCTATGACTGCACAATGATAAAATCACCATACTACCCATGTGTAGGACACATCCCAGCCTGTGACGGCACACTGATGAAGCCAAAACCTCTAGCACTTTAGAAGAGATGGAATTACTTATTGTGCTGCATCTTCCCCACACTGTGCTGGTGTAAATAATAAAAATCAGACCGTTAAAAGGGAATTAGGCACCTATACCAGCTGCATGTGAATTATCTCATAGATTTTTATAATGACCCCATACCAGCATTAAATGAGGCGTTCCGCATCTGCCTGGAGTTTAGCTTTCATCTTTATTGCCGCAAACTCCGAGAGATAAACATTATATTCCAAGGACTTGGCTACAGGTGTGCTCCAGCTTGGCACTGGTTTCCAACACATTTTCCTAGAGAACAAGCTTCCTACATCTATTGCAGTTCTTACAGCAAATGTCAGCCTTTTCATTGCCATTTGCTAGTTAATGATAATGAAAAGCTTTTATGGTATTTTATCATGCAGAAGAGCAGCTCTTCCATCTAAAGTCTTTAGTGGTATATATTGTTTGCGCCAATGTTTGTTCCTGAAAGTCATATTGTAATCATATATAATTTATCTGGCAAGGGCTGAAAGGGACCATTTCTCTCTCAGAACAAAACACAAGGTAATTTCTAAGAACCATTTAAAGGGAAGCAACTACAAAATCAGAATATACTACTTCATTTCTGTTTAGTAAAGCAACTCATAAATATAACATTAGATAATAAACCTGCATACTATTACAGAAGATAATCACCAAGTGCAATATATCAACTATACAAAGAGCAACCCTGCAATAATTGGGTGCGTTTTCTAATACCAATTCTTCTAAATACTGTATATTCATTGGAAGGGAGAAAACTCTGTATGTAATGTAAGTTTAGTAATTTGTAGGATAGCCTATCCATCATTATCCATCCATATTCTGGGGTATTACAAAATGATCACATTTAACTTGGTATTTTCCTAATATTGGTTTGCAAAATAAAAAGAGAGAGAGGACCCTGCCTTAATATCTAAGAGGTACATAAACATTAGGTGGTGGTAAGCAATGGCATGTAATCTGGAACACCTATTCACCCATTTCTGATTATATGTATCTGACCTTACATTCAGATTATGAGAATGAATACACCATGTCAATGTAATTGTCATTTAAGTGACAAAAGTGTTATTTGATTTTCAACATTTACCATGGGATATCTTTACCTTTTCACATGAATGCATTTACAAGCTTGTGTCGAAGATAAATGGGAATATAAAGGACATACAGGTTTGAGTATAAACCTTACATTTTTGAAAAATTCCACAAAATGTAGTACCTGAACTATTCTGCTTCAGTAACTGTTCCATCAGAAGGCACTTCTTTATCCTTAAAGCTCAAGTGCACTATATTCCTCCTAATGAGACAAGAAAAGGACTTTCTTTAAGCTTGTACCAGCTGGGGCTTGTCTGGATATAAAATATTTCCAAGTTTACTAAATGAAAAACCCTACCTCCCAATCCTGAACACAAAATACAAAAGCTGCAGAAATCAACACCGCCTCGAAACAATACTGAAGAAACAAAGATACGCATATATAAAATATAAGCTTCATCTTCCTTTGTGTAGATATACAACCATAAAATATGGGTAGGAGCATGTACGTATGTATGAGTAAATTGGTGTACATAATTGTGCATGTCATACAATAACTTCTGACCTGCTAATTTAACTGCATTTCCGGGTCTTTTTTTGCCTATTGCTTTGTGCATTACCAGGACATGCTGTATGCCCTGCTGGCTGGCATGATACACTTTAACAGTATTACCAAGATGATTACCGGATCCACTTATGGAGCAGAACAAATTTTCCAGCGTGCTGCTATGCAGGCGATTACAGAAGGCCGATATTAAGAGACATTTAGACACATGCGGGCGGGATGTAAAATATCTTATTTTTGAGGACGGCATAACTGCATTTTTTCGTGTTTAATGCTGCACCATTCGAGAGATACATAGAATATTCAGAGGCTTGGCTCCAGGTGTGCCCCAATTTGGCCTTTCAGTTTAACCATCAATAAATGTTAGACACTCTTCTCAAAGTTATAATGTTTTTCTTTTGTGACATAATTTCTATTAGTAAAAGTATTTTGTGCCATTGTGGGCATATTACATATATATTATGATATATAAATATATATATATATTTATATTACATAAATTATAACCACAAAATATGTAACATACAATATTTGCTAATTGAAAAAGTGGCCCCCCACATTTTATTATTTTTTTTTTTTTAATTTTGTAAAATGAATTCAATGGACATGTCTCCATCTATGCAACTGTACGTGTGTGTATATGAACTATTCAACTGTGCATGTTTGTCATGTATTCTACACAAAAATACACATTAAGCTTCTGGTGCCCAACATGTGGCCTATGGTACCCTCAGCTGGGTCCAAAACCTGCCAGTGCTGAAGAGAGGGGTTTAAAAACCACTGCTGGTCACCATCATTGGGGAGATTTAAATAGCACTTCTACTTAACAGCTGGGGTACCAACACTGACCACCAATATGGGAGGGTGAGGTCTAATACTGCCACTGTGGGTCAATATTGCAGACACTGACACCATTAGTGACCTAAGGCAATGCACCTCAATACATAAATAATATTTGCTCTGGTAGTGTTTGGTGCCACACTCTATAATTGTCAAGTTCACAACCACTGCCTTGGGCTGTTGGAGGTACATTATAGTTTTTAAGAATACAGAAAAATAAATGAACCTTTGACCTCAGGGGGACTAGGGATAGTTGTAGCAAGGAAAGGAAGGGGTTAGTTTGGTCTATGCTAAGAACTCTTATTTACTTTCTTTTTCCATGTTTTCTAAAAATCTTCATTTTGCGGCATCAGTTTTTTCACCCCTGAATAACAGAGAGGCAGTTGGGTTTAATATCTAGGAACATGCTATGGCAGCATGGTGGTTCAGAGGTAGCACTCTTGCCTTTGCAGCACTAGGTCCCAGGTTTGAATCTTGGCCAGGACACTATCTGCATGGAGTTTGCACGTTCTCCCCGTGACTGCGTCGGTTTCCTCCCACATCCCAAAAACATTCAGTAAGGTTGGCTTCCCCTCAAAAATTGACCTTAGACTACATTATTGACATATGACTATGATAGGGACATTAGATTGTGAGCTCCTTTTCGGGACAGCTAGTGACATGGCTATCGACTTTGTACAGCGCTGCATAATATGATAGTGCTATATAAATACTGTGTAATAATAAATAATAATAACAATAATAAATGCTTGATAAAAACTTCCTAGCATTCAGGATGCTCGAACAAGCTTTCAGGACAGGAATACCTGTTCATGACAGCTGTAAAACAAACCCAAATATCCCAAATCAGCAGTGTGATCATTGTGCTTTATATTTCCTAAAAGTTAAATGTCAGTGATCAAGTAAACATTCTCTCCCAAACTGTATATTCGGCTTTGAGAGTATAGAGATTACTTCTCAACAAAGTCCAAAAATCTGTTTTTTTTTTCTTTTTAGATGCTTGTAGACAACTAAACACCACACAAACTAAGACCTTTACCTACATTCTTCTTAATTCTTCTTAACCATAATCCTGCCACTGTTGTGCACCATCTGTCTTTGTATATGTGTCAGTATATTACTCAGTATTTGTACTATTAAAAGTTTCCACTAATCTATGCATCACATCAAGTGCCATTTTCCTTCTATAATATTTTCCTTCCATGGTATCAAATAAGTCATCACTAAATTTGCCAACATGCACCTTGGAACTTTCCCACCTCCCCAACACCTAAAAGATACCTCACACACAACAACTTTGTGAATTATTTGTTAAGTACTAGTATAGATAAGGAACAAAAGCAGAATTTATTTATTTACAATGTTGGTGGAAAGTGGAATAAAGGTTAAGTGGAGAGGTAGAAAGTGATATGGTCCAACCAACAGTTGACTTCCTGTATGTTTAGGTAGGTTATAACTTTTTAAAAACATGAAAACATTTAATAGAGTAGGAAAGAAAAAAAAAAAAAAAAAAGAAAAAGAAAGCGGATAGAGGTTCTGACCTTTTCCAACTATCCAAAGAAAAAATATTTAATTTGAGTTTCACTTCAGAGCAGATTTAATGCAAAGTGGTCACAATAAGCTGCACACCAGATTTTGTAAATCTTACTAACAGCTCTATTATGTGAAATTACTTTTTTTTTTTTCTTTTTCTGATCTTTCAGTAAACACGATTTCCTTTATTTACTAAGCTCTCCCTTGTAATTATTGCAGCTTTAGTGTATACAATTATTCTTTTTTGAATTTCTTTCACATTGATCATTTTAATATACATTTTATACGTTTTTTTTTTCTGGCTTACGATCAGTTCTATGTTTTATTCATTTACATTCACCAGTGGGGTTTCATTACCTCATACTACTGATTTTATGTTCATAATATTGCATTTTCAGATACATTTCCATATCTGTTTCAGACAGATTTATATCACAAGCCAGTGTCTTGAATTTGAAGCATATAGTATCCGTAATAAGAGGATGCCTACTATAAATGAAATCTCATATAAATCAGCAATACTAGCCACATTATGTCAAAAGAGTACCAATAATATCCACATATGTAAATCCTCTACAGATTATTTTAAAACCTTACTCCAGCCAAAATGGTATTTTTGCTAAACAGAGTAGAGAATGGCAAGGTGTTCTGTTTTCTCTAGAGATTTCCTGTAGCTTCCTGACCTATTGGATGGTGTCAGAGAAATAGGATGTAATACAATTGCTATCCCTTCTACAGTGCATGCAAAAATAAATTAAAACTAGATTTAGCTGGAGATGGTCATTTGAGAACATTCATGACTTTAATTCATGGCACAAACTGCAATGCAGCTTTACAGCCCATAGCATGGGATATAAGCATTAAGCAATGGAGTTCCTGGTTGTTTCCAAGATGGCCCATCTAGACTTGGCACAAAAATAGTTTTCCTGCTTTAAATGGACAGCAAGAACACTTTATACTGCAGACAACATACCTTCCATTTTAATGGGGTTTAAAAACAAGTCACACCATGCAGGTGTAAAGTAAAATGATGTGTGTGTGAAGAAGAGTAGTATTGGCCATGTACAGTTTGCAGTTTGTATAGCCAAAGTGTTTTTCTTTAGTCTTTAATAAAGTGAGTATGTCACCATGATTGGGGGGCACTTATGCCCTATTGGTCCTGGTGATCAACTTGACTATGGGGGGAATTATTGATATAAAATCCAAACTTGCAGATGCATGGTGCATGAAAAACTTTTATGGGAGAAACTTACAAGGTATTGTATTTGTACGAAAATAAATATTCAGTAATTAAAATATGAGAATTTGTGTTTGAGTAAACCCTCCACAAACTAATCATTCAGAAAACGATAATTAAGCTGGGTAATGGTATAATGTGTAAATTCTGGCCATCCGGCTTTTTTCGTTATTTCTTCATTCTTAGCTTCTTTCTATATATTATAAAAACCTAGATCTTTATATTCTGAAAAGAGATATCTTCACAAATAATTTGTTCTTTCATGGACACCATGCAGCTCCTCATTTGTATTGTAGTATGGCTATGAATACAGAGCTGATATATCACACCCACCATTCACACTGCAGGATATACACGGGACAGGATAATTTGATCAGAAGACAACTGACTGCATGTTTTTGGATTGTGGAAAGATGTGAGAGGAGTTGGGAGTGTAATAATAAAAGAAAACGTATAAACCCCATGTGAAAAGTATAATGTGTGTCACACTTTCACTAACTGCAGGCGTCTCTCTCGTACGCATGCAGGCAGTTCTGACTCTGGGCGTGCCTCTGTTTCAAGACTTTATCAGTTTCGCTCAATCTGTTGGCCAATCAGTAAATAACCTCATATTCTTCCCTGGCTATTTAGCTAGCTCACACACTGCACTCAGTGATTATGCAACGTGTCTCCACTGGTGCCGAGCCCCTAGTTCTGTTGAACTATTTCCTGTACACCTGTTGATTCATTGTTTCTGTCCAGCTCCTATGTTAAATCCTTGTTGTCCAGTCTGTTGGTTCCCAAGCAACTTCCCTGTGCAGTTTCAGTGTTTCTCTCAGTCTGTGAATATTCTCGAGTCACCTGTGCCTCCTGTTGCTTCCAATGTCCCGTGTGTTCCCTGTGTCCGCAGTGGCCCGTGTCACTAGTGTCTGTCTTGTGGATCCCTGGTATTTAACCCCTAGCTTGTAACCTGACCTCAGCTTTGTGATTTGGTACCATGTTTCATCCTGCCCACCCTGATGTGCCCAAGGATCGCAACCTGGCAGTAACCAGCAGCACAACATTCTCACCATCAGAGGCTCTGGAGAAGCCCTGGTTACTGCTTATTCTCTGCACCTTATCCCTTTTTTAGGGCTCAAACCACCTCCGTGCATGCCATAACGCCCCCTGGTGGCCCTATCTACCCAAGCGTGACAGTGTGTCGCTAATGGTAGCCAAATCCCCCCAACCCTACCTGAAGAGAAGAGTGCTTACTACTTAGAATGCTTTTGCCCATATTTGCTAGTACTCACTATGATATGTATTATTCTAAGGAGAAATTATAACATAGAAATATGTAACAATTGAATCAAGTTCTAATGTAATTTCCATATATTTTACACATTTATTTAGCACATTAAAAACTTATACTGCTAAACAGAAAATATATTTACCACGGCACACCTGATGACCTTCTTTGAAGTGTGCCAGTAATCAATATTTATAATTGTTATTACAATCTTTTCCCAAGGAGTTTCAATTATTTTGCCCCATTAATTTTTAATGTTTGTACCTGAAGGCTGGTGCGTGAATCTATGATCACTGTAAAGTTTCTTCCTATGTGAACTAACAATCTAGAATCAGGATTTGTTTTGCTGTTCTTCCTTGGTAGAGAATGACTCCCTTATTTGCATTATTAGATTTTAAAAAGTAAATGAATATTTACAAAGTGACTGCACATATTAAAGGTCATCTGGTCTCCATCTATTCACTTTTTTCATATTTGTTCAACAAAAATTTCATGGATTCACTTTGAAGACTTGCAAAGAATTGGAAAAAATGGTGAAATAAACAAGCCATATAGTTCAAGAAACATATAAAGCATACTGGACCTCAGCAGTTGATTACAATTACAAAAGGACATTTTATTCTAAAACTTGTTTTTATATTGGAATTTATTGGGACTAGTGTGCAAAACTTCATTTGTACTTTCCCCTTAAAGATTCCGACCTTGAAAATTTGGTGAATTGTATGACAATCTTTGGCAAAAGGTCAGTATTTTTCATGTGATCCATCTCACTTTCTTGTAAATTTGTATGAATAAGTTTATTTGTCTAGATCAATGTTTCTCAACCTTTTTGACATGGGGAACCCCTTGAAATAACTTTCAGGCCATCAGGGAACCTTTACTATAATTAGTATATCTACAGCTTACAGTATGTTAGTGTGGTGGCCATTAGGATGAATTCCTCTTACATTGCTGGCCACTGGGAAGAATGTCACCCTTATAGACAGCCAAAAGGATCAATGGCGTTTGGTAAATTGACCCGAGAGTCACAAATTGCTCTTTGCTAAATGAGCCCCTAGCAAACTCTGGAGAAACCGTCAAACACTGCCTAATATAATGGTCAACACAATCGCAGATCACAATTAGCATAGGCTAGCTGAAACATTTGCCAAAATTAAAGCTTGCTGTATAATCTGGTCTTATAGAAGCTAAGGCCAATGGATGCCAATACAAATTACAATTTGTATTGGCATCTTATTGGCACAACAATATTGTGAACATTTTCTAGAAGCAAATTTTGCATTCATAATATATCCTATAAAGTATTTGCTAAAAAGAAGAGTAAGAGGGGAGTTTTTCAAAATTGTGAAACACTTTGTCAATGTAGGCGTCACTTAATATTTAAAGTCTAATCTCCGGACAAAGAACGTGTGTAGTAATGATGATAGAGTAAGAACATGCCAATCTCGGGCATGCGCAGAAGAAGCACCTAAGAGCCTCCCGGGATGCGTGACGTAGGTATCCCAGAAGGCTTTGCGCTCCAATTCATTCTTGATTGCCTAATTAGGGGGTGGTTCTACACTTTTTTTTATTTTTACTTTAAATAACAGTTGGGTTGTCCACCCTTTTATGTAAAGTGAAATTTCAGAATTTAGGTACGCTTTAATAACGTTCAGTGAGACAGGGGTTTTATTCAAAAATATGGCATACATATCATTTTCAGACCTCTAAATCTAAATTTTGCATGTGAAAAATCTTTAATTGTTACAATTATTTAAACAGCTATATAATAGGGATACAATAGTGTCTAGTAAATTGTAGATTACATATAATGACATAAGATTATGGGTGATTCTATTATAAAGTTTTGCTGCAGCTTGGAACATTTTTCTGCATTCGAATAAGCATTTTTGATGTTTAGAAGCACTCCCCTGACCCTGAAATTCTATGGTAAAACTGTGAGAGCAGAGAGACCAGCAGTGGTCTGTGGCTTTGGCTGGTGCACCCCCCCCCCCCCCCCCCGAGGTGTCAGAAGAAAGACGCTGCTAGGGGGATGCATCGCAGGCTCAGAGTGGTGGGCAGGTTGTGTCTCTGATCTGAACCTGCGATGGGAGAATGGGCAGTTTCTGGCATACGGTGACACGCGGCTCCCGTGCAAGTGCGGTCTGGAGTCTGTAGATTTAGTGGTCCGTGAGCTCCAAAAGGTTGGGGATCACTGAGCTATGTTGTGTTGGAAATGTTGTCAATGCCACTTTTTAGCTGCTTGTGTTGTTCTGGCTGAAGATAAAGCTACAATAAGATCTTGCTGGGGAAGGTACAGAAGGTAGTTTACAAGTGAGGAAATATTGGTCTGGCACTGTTCTCTTGCCTGCGTTGCTATATATAGTCTAGAGCGAAGTCAGTTCTTCCTCCTTGCCCCTAACATCTGTGTTGGGAAGCAACTAAAAGCTCCAAACTTCCAGGAGCTGATTGAAGTGAGGAATAATCTGAGCACTACCGAGTCATAAGGAGGGCCTCTATGGGCTTTCTGGAACAAGGGGCCTGGTCACAATTGTGACCCATTCATGACCTATGTAATTAAGGCTCATTTGCTTTTAAAGCACTCGATCTGTGTAATCTAGGTTGTCAGATCTAGATTTCTTATCATAAACATAGTTGTGCATTGTCCCCATCTTTGGCTAAGGACTCCATCTTTACTAGAGTATCCAGAAAGGAACCTTGTTCCTCTGGTTCAATTTTCAATACCACAGGGATCTTTTCATCTAGATCCCAAGTGCACATTTATATCATAATTATTATTATTAATCCTCAAACTATCCATAAACCTAAAACTAGCCATACAAAATTTTAGTGGGATCAAACAGTTTAACAGTTGGCAAGTGCTTCCTGCTTTCACCCTAAATATATGCGAGGAACAGTCAATGACAGCTGTCCTATGCCACTTTAAATGTCTTGCTTTTGAGAACATTTTTTATTCCCAGTTGAGCAATAACTGGACAGGATTGGTGAATTTTCCTATTTGATCTTAAACACCTCAAAAAAATAAACTAGATAAGCCTGAAAACATTCTCAGATTTATCAGCAATTCTATGGAAATGCCAGGGGTACAAATGAGATGTGGGTCTGTGATTAAAGATAGGACCAAAAAACATAGCAACGAAGTGAGAGAAGAATGGAATGATCAGTAGTAGCCTAAAGGATGCAATATTCTATATTTAAAGGCCAGTAAAGGAATGTTTAAAAATGTTTCCTATCCCAAACCTTAAAACTGTTATAGTAATATTTTAAGGATAATATTATTTAGATACAAATAATTGAACTTTACTTGTCTCCGTCTGTTACACATTCACCATTCTTTTTATGTTTACTTGAATATTAACTCTGCTAGCTATGCTCAAAATATTTAGGAAAAAGATAAAGCAATGTGCAACAGGTTGTATGGCATTGTTCCTTTGGCCATTTTCTAAAATGTAGTAGACAAGTATTTTAATATCAGACAAGGTAATTTAATATATTGCCAGAATAAAAGGGATCAGTAAAAAATGTAATTGTGGCGTACACAAAATCTCTTCTCTCAAGGACAAAATATCACCTAAGACTGCAGGAAGGTTATTGGAAGCTAATATGCTTTAGGGCATATGAGAAAAGAAAATTGATGGGGGATGTAGAGCATCAAGGTGTTATAAGATCAGAGAGACAATTTAGAAACTATCTTACAAGCACTGACAGCCAAGGCAAGATTTTTAGCTATAACAGTTCTCAGACATGGTCCTTTGACTTAAATGCCCTTGTATCTATTAATCTATAGAAAGCCATGTCACATGTATGCTACACGAGTTACCTTTGCAATTTACTTTTAGCGGAGATTTTAGTAATATGAAATGCAGAATATATGTTGTATATTAGCAAATGCAATGCACAAATCTTTTATATATATATATATATATATATATATATGTATTCCAAGAAAATATTTTAATGTATGTAGGCATGTCAGGGTGTTTGCATTTTATGGTTGCAAGAATATTAAATCTTACCAGTTCACAGGGTTCCAGATTACAAAGTATAACATTCTCAAAATGTAAAAATGGTGATAACCATTTCCTACCTAGCCATATCTGGACCTTTGTGTAAACTCACTACAAGAGCTTTGGAGATGAGGGAAAAATTAAGAAAGGGTTATTTGTGGTTTGGGAAACATCTCATCTTTCCTTTTTCTATTTGGTGGTCTGCACATACTGCATGATGCCTCCAGCACAACATTTAAACTATTGGTTTTAATAAAATAATCACATGACAGAGGAAGCTGAGCCAGTTATGGGCAAGAGTCAGGGAATCCTAATTCATGGCCCAAGTATTATAAGGGTATTATGTTGTTCCTAATACAGCTTAGCACACATCCTAATTTTACTGAATCACATGATAGTGTTTAACATATAAATTCATAAAGCGAAATTAAGCTCCTGTTCCACTAAAAAAATCTTCAGTGGTTAGACAGAGTAAATTACATTTGTGCATGCATTACTGGCTTTACATTACTGGGCAAGACTGCTGGCTTTTATTGTTAGACTGTTTTGTCCATTTGCTAGCCATCCAATTTAAAAGTGCTATTTTTAATGGACAATGGTAATTTACACTGCCCTGAAGGGTAGCAAGCTTCTATTAAGCTATGTCAAGCAGAGAACAAAACTAATGAAAGCTCTCAGCAGTTTGAGGAGATGTCCTCTTAATTTTGGAGCTCCGTGACATAAATAACCATTTAATCGGCATAGCTAGACATTTAGACAAAATGTAAAATATGTCAAATGTGAATAACCTAACATTCATACAGAAAATAAATGTACAAAATATTCCTGGAATGATCCTCACACAGAAAGGGAGCATAGACACTTTTTCAGAGCAGAACAGAATCAGATTGCAGCTAGTGGTAGACATAGAGTTAATAGAACAGAAAGACATTGAACAGTGTATACAAAAGCACAGATTTCCCGTTAAAATGGAAAATGCTTGAGTATGTAAGGGGGGAGGGGGAATTAAATCATTACAGCATACTTTAAATATAAAATCACATGTAATATATACATAGGTGTGTGTTTCTATTTTTTTTTTTTTTTGCTTTGTCATACTCAATGAGGATTCCCCTAGCATTTACAAAGAGAATTGTCCAATTATTTTCCAACAAGACTGACCCATCCACATCTGCATACAACTAAATAAAGATATATTAACCGTAAACAAGAATTGTGTATTCCTTTTGCTAAACTTTGAGTGAACCTCGACTGAAACTTAATCTAGACTGCTGAAAAACCAACACAAGGTTTAAATGTCTGTAGGAAAAAGTCCACTTTAAATGTTGCTGGTTTCTAAATGAAAGGCAAGACACCTACTTCAGTGATAAGGAAAAGTCAATCTTGCCGGTCTCGCTGTTTCGCACCAGGTAGCTTGCTTCTTTACAAAGCCTCAGGAGACTCTCTGCATCTGTGCGGCTGATTGCACCGTGGTACCAGCTGTGAGGGCATCAGATTATTAAAGAAAACAAAAGAACAAAATGGTTGTCTTATGCAAGAATGCAAGGGAGAGGGTCTGCTACTATTGTGTGTATATATTTATATATATGTGTATATATATATATATATATATATATATATATATATATACACATACACACACACACACATATACATATATACCATACACAAACAGAACATCATACTTTGAAATTGCACGTATAAGTGCAATATTAATGTAAAACCCCTTACATGAACTCTGCAATGTACATAAAGTAAAGCAGACATACTAGGGAAGTGGTGGTATAGCACTATGGGCTTTTGAAGTTCTAGCAGCAGATGGACCACCAATGACCATAAGGATCCAGTTGGGATCTTCCCACTTCTACTTATCCTTTCGAATATGTACGGAAGGAAGTGGCATTTGGCTGACCAACTTCATGGATTGTTGGAGGAAGCGGTATATCCGTCATTAGCCTTGAACTACGGGAAGATGACAATTATATATCCCTAAAGCATGTATGGAATAACCCAAAAAACACATGGGTAATATGTGTGAAAATTGGATATAGAATTTCCCATAACAGAAACTGTAAAAAAACTTCTGTAGTGTATCTGAGGTGCTCTTCTAACCTTAAGAGCTAAAAAAAGATCTGCGTGTAAGTATTTGGCAAGTTGGTGTTCTCTTATGGTGTTCCTACAAAATTGGTGAAATAAAAAAAAAAAGTGTCAATAAATTCCAAAGCCGCTTAGCTCTAGGATACCAAACTGTAGATATTCCAGGGAACATGGTAATTCAATACCAGTCTATAGATTTAGGAAAATGTAAATAACTAATTTTGACTAAGTAAGAAATTCGATTAGAAATGAATTAAAATTGTAATTGTCTCATCTATCGCCAATGGCTTAAAAAAAAGTGTAGTGTAATAAGTTTTTTGTGCCCCAGGAACAATAATAATGATACTTACAATTGACTCTCTAATGGCAAGGAAGGATCTATCCTTTCTCCCACTGAGTTGGTGTGTTCTACACTTGGATTCTTGGTTGCCTTTAAACTCCCAGCTGAGTGTCTGTTCGTGTGTCTGAGTCTGTCCTCTTTGGATGATGACATGCCTGTTTTATCAGCACCATCAAACTGGGCTGAAGAAAAAGAGAAAAACTATAAACTGTAATTCTACTGACCACAGAACAAAAAAGAACAATTAACTTAGAATAGTTAAAGGGGGGGGGGGGGCTGTACTTGTGTCATCTCACCTATTTAAAGTTTTCTTCCTATGCTATGCTTTTGTTCTAAATGCTTTGCTTTATGTCTAAAAGTGTGTAGAAAAATTGTGCACTGTAAATGAATATATCCTAGAAAATTAAGTGACAGATAACTGGCTGCAGGATGCCCAACCCATGGAAAAACCACTTTGAGTAGGGACACTAAATTTGATTATAGAACAGTCAGATCCACTTAAAAGGGCGACCTTTGCCAGAAACAAGCTTTATATGCAAAGTTCTCTGAAGATACTTTTATTCCTTGTAAAAAGCTGAACAGACAGTGGCTCCAGACATGCACAATATAAACCCAGAGACCCTGTAGTTTAAATTATCTGTCTAGACGGAAGAAAAGAGCAGTCATCTGCAAGCGTCACTGGGACTGGGCCGCAGTTTCAATGCAGATAAATCTAAAAACTCCAGAGGAAAAAATTTATAGTAAAGTAACCACACGTTCCAAAAAGGAGATTATGGACAACTCATTCACACTGTTTCACACCCAACGTACCTTGTCACAGCCATCCTTGTATACATATAGGGTATATACCTATTTCATGTTAGACTTAAGTTCCATTTCAATAGGGTAACCTATTCGCTGTGATTGGCATAAATGTAGTAATGAATATGATGAAGATTAATTATTGACTTTGTATGCATGAGAATTCACTTTTCTAGGTCTGTGCACTCTGTGCATTCACATTGATTTAATATTTAATAAACCTGAACTCCAGGGAACCCATAATGCTTGTTTCAAGGGGATGACAAATAGGGAGATGACCATAATTTATTCCTCCCTCCTGCAAAATTTTGACACTTCATAAGACTATTTCTGAAGCCTTTTTGGAAGCTGTGATGTGATTTAGCTCTGACGTCATCCCGTACAATGCAGAACCAGCAGCTCTGCTGTACCATATGGTAGATATGTGTGTAGGGGGGGGGGTAGGGAAAATGAAAAATGTTATATTCACTGGAGTTCCATCTTAAGATGCTTTACATATAAAAATTAGTTTGAACTTAACAGCCACTTTTTTTTTTTAAAGCACTAGTTTCTGGTTGTTAAGATGACCTGCTGGTTTAAATTCCACTTAAATGAAAAGCATGCAGCACACAAAAAACTCCTGAATGGCCCAAAGGTTCTGCATCAGATACTCAGAGAGAACTAAAAACATTGGCCGCACAATAAACACCAGGCAACTAATGCTTTCAGAAGTTCAGTAATGACAGTCTTGGTATTTCCTTTATAACTGGTTTATTTAATATATTTCTTATAACAGGTTTCATTTAATTTATTTGTAAGTGGTAATATCCAGGAACAAGAGAACAAAAACTGAGAGGTGGATGCTGATACACGAGGAAACATGGGAGAGAGGAAGCAGTGTGAGCATTAAGCAGATGCATTTTCATTGAAGAGTGAGTGGAAGCGATATGATTTACAGGTGTCTTAAAATAAATTTGCAACTGACAAAAAAATTGCACCATTCTTCTCTGTCCAACACTGAAAGCATATCTTTAGCTTGGTGTAGTGCTTTGGTTAGAGTAGGAAATGGTTAAATTCCTTTTTTGTGTCCATCTGGGGATACTTTCACTAACTGCAAAACAAAGGGGCTGATTCTCCCTAGCAGGTATTTATTGCAGGGGCAACTCTTCTATTTTCCAGGCGTAAAAATAAAAAAAATGATAATGTCTGCAATAGAAAAAAATATTAATGATCTCTGCATTCATAGTTCCATGCTCTAATAATAACAGGTCATTTGAATAGGAAATTCCTATTACATTTGGGTCTTGATCCATAAAAATTAACTTTATGATCTATATGGGAATTGGGACCACTAGGCTAGTAATGGTACATCTGAACCCCTTATCAGCCAACTTCCATATGCCACACTTCAAACCCCACTTCTATTTAGAGTTTGAGTTTACTGGCCAGCACATTAAAGTGTTAGCTATGCTGGGTTTATGTATCATCATTAAATAACTCAAATAAGAACTTAGCCCTATTAAGAGCCATGACCATTTACTTTGCAATTGTTATATAATAGAGGACTGCCTAATAAGTGGTTTACCTCTATTATTCCCAGTATTAAAAATGTAATTATACAAGCCAGGGATATGGTCTCAAGAGTGCAGACACTGAAAATTGTGGTGCCCTTAACACTGACGACTAGTGGAGGAAGAACCGTAATAAAATGGTGGCCAGAAAGAGAAGGAACCTCTTACATTGGTGGTCAGGGGAAGGAGGAACCCTTTACACCGGTGATCGGGGGAAGAAAGACCCTCGTATATTAGTGGTCATAGTAAACAAGTACCTGCTTACATTGGTTGTGAGAGTGCAAAGATACTCCTTTTCTGATCTGCTGAAAAATGCCTCCCAAATCACAGCATTAAAAATGCCCCAATGTTCCTACACCCTGGTTTTGGTGCTTGGCAGGCATCATTAGGTTCAAGATTAATCAGCCCATTCCTCTTCCTATATTCTGTTTTTAAGAACTATCATCATCTCGTATTTATATTGAGCTATCAAATTACTGTCCCTCAAAGGGGCTCACAATCTAATGTCCCTTCCATAGCCATATGTCATTACTACCGTTTATGGTCAATTTAGGGGGGTTAAAAGACCTATCTGACAAAATACACTTTATTTAATCTCTTTAAAATAGGGGTTATGTTTAACATTTTATCTTTTCAATGTGTGGGTAAACAGATTTGATGTGTATCTATTTATTAACTAAAAAAAGATGCATTGCAAAAGGACTCTGCACCAAAAATAAAAAAATCAGATTAGGTACTTTCTACAGCTGTAGACTTTAATAACAGTGGTTGCTGCCACCAAGTCCCTGGAAGCAGCAAATGGACATCAGCACACCTTCTATAATCAGGACTGAGAAATGTGTTAGTCTCAAAGTGTAAGTATGACAAATGAAGGTCATTGAGGAACCCTTCTCAGACAGCAGTGGTCTTGAAAACATTGCTGTCTATTTGTGATTAATGAACGTTCCCTCTGCTAAATGTGGAAGGTGTGATGGTGTCCGATGCTAATTCTAAGCTCCAAAAATAGCAAACATTTTTATCCTCCAGTTTATTAACATCCATTGGTCAGTGTTATCTCTAGGATGCACAAAGCAATGCAGTTTATCAACTGCACTGAAAAGACTGAATAACACCGAGAGATATCTCATCCCTTCTCAGTTGTCTTGTTGTACTGAGAATTCCACCAATTACGATCAATCTAGTTAGAGAGTGAATCCACCTTGCAAAAAATTATGTGCACAAACCTACGCAAACTATATAACGGATTCAAACACCTGAAAATGATCAGGAAATAGTTGGACAGTTAGACTGAGATAACTAGAAGATGGAAGGAAGCACATCCATAAATGTCTACATGCCATGGAATTTTTCAGCTTTTCCGAAGCATTTATGACATCCATATGCTGGGAAAATCAGGGAGAAGATCTGAGCAGGTCCTGGATATCTGGAACTGTGAAGACAGGTAAATGTACCAAACACTCCTAATACTCTGTTAGATATTTGCTTTTCTATAGCCAATCTGAAAGACAGGGTTCACAACAAGCTAGAGATAGAATAGATCTAAATGACCAAATAAATACACAGCAGAGTAAAATAAAAGATGTACAAAGAAGAGCCAGTAAATAGATTCTTCTGGTGCCAAATTTTGATACAGTATCTTAGCCCATAAATGCTGTTATCTTGAAGTAAAATCTTTAATGCATCCTGAAATGTTGATGGGGAACAAAAAGACTATCATTGCAATGGTGACACCGGATGACAAAAATCAATAGAAAAGGGCCGGAGGGGGCTTGGGACTATGGTGTACACAGATCAGATCAAGAATACATTACTGCTTAACGGGCCTTCACATCGGTATTTCTGTCTGTTTGCTCCCTCTGGATACGGAGATATTGATGCTTCCTAATGCAGTCTCACAGCATATTTCACTACCTCTTCAACTTGTTTCCCATGTTAGCAGCAGCTACAGAGTTAATACAGGTTAAGTGCTGCATTAGCATTTTAATTTTTTTTAGCATTAGTTACTCTATGAAACACTGCATACTTGAAGAAATGCATCTTATAACTGGGGAAAAAGAGGAAATCTGCAACGTATGACTCTCTGTGTTGCAAAACCACACAAAACTCAGTGTATGACGATTAATTAGCCAATTTGTTATACAATAGGCAGTATTTTAGTGATGTATATTTATTACTATTTTTTATTTAAATATTACTTATATTTATTATTATTAGTAAAACAGGTAGACAACACACTAGACAGCTAAAATAAAAGGTCCTCTTTAGAAGCGTCTCATAAAAAAAAAAAAAAAAAGAAAANNNNCAGGAGCGCAGAGCCTTCTCATACGTCATGCTCACTACACCTTGTAGTAATTTGTTCAGTACATTGACGTGTACTGTAAAAAAAAAAAAAAAAGAAAAAAAAAACGGGGGGGGGGGGGGGGGGAGCTAGATAATATACTTTCCGTTTTCCAGTTTCCCTAGGCCAGAGTAATGCTTCTTACATTGAGATCAGCAGAGTTAGAGTACTGCAAATCTTGCCAAGAAGATGCCGCCAACACTGTGCTGAAGCATCTGCTTGTGAGATTTGGATTTGGATTTCTTAATATTCCCAGGATTCTCAATGACAAACACACAAAAGAAATCACTTTGCCTTATGGAATCCAAAGTAGAGGCAAGTATCCTCTATATTTTTTCATCCCACGGGTGTATGCTCTAATTTAAAAAGTGCACTGCGTATAAAAAATGTTTTAAACAAATTCTTGATTTTCACCTTTTCACCTGCCGAAAGTGTGTTTACATAATTTAACTAAACCATCAAATGCAAACAGAGCACTTACTTTTTGTAGGCAAAAGGACATGAGATGAATAAGAAAGATATACTGAGCACTACAATACCAGGGCAGCATTAACAAAGCATTGGCTTATTACCTTATTACCTGAAACCGCTTTTACACAACCCCAAAACATTAGGCAGTGACATTAAAAAAGAGAAATGGTGGAAGCTCCTAAAGATCTAAAACCATGCCTTATTTAAACAGTTGGGTGTATAACATTCTCTCAAAAAACCTAACCTAAGTGTGGGGTGAATGTAGCAGGTTTCATTCCCTCTTCCCCTTTGCCACTGCCCTAAAGCATTTTCCAATACACTTTAAAATTACAGTAGGGTCCTGCTGTGTATTACAGCAGTAACTAAGGCTTTTAGAGTCAATCCTAAGAAAAAATTGAAGTTGTCCCAAAAGTAGCTTGACTTTGGATACAACCTCCCATTGGCAACTTCTGGAACACCACTAGTGCCAAATAGTATTGGCTTTGTGGAGAGAAGGAGCAATATACTCTGGAAATGACACCTCAGCCTTGCATCAAAGACATAACGGGGGTAAATTTATAAAACTCTCCCGAGACTGGAGAAGATAAGTCTATCATGGGAGAACCTGGGTGGTCCAGCTAACCTGAAATTACCTGGCAGGTTCTCCCATGATAGTCTATCTAATCTAGCCTTTAAGAGCCTATAAAACTTCAAAAATCAGGCCCAATAATAGAAGTGGCAGTTACCAGTTACAAGTTATTGTGCTCAATTGGTTTGGAGCATGGTGATTAGTTACTTCCATCGGTGGGAGACCTTCTTTCATTTTATTTAACAGCTACCACTTCAGTCTTGGCACCTTTTTTTTAAAAAAATGACTATAATAAATTGGCAGGCTACAAATAATTTCTTCCAAAGCAAGCCACACTTATGTATAAAATCAAAACATTTATTTACTGAAAGACCACAACCACAAAAAATAAATTTTATGCTTTTAAAATGTACTGTGGCTCTGACCATTTTTCTTTGAAAATCCGTTTTTGAGGAGAGACATGATCTGGATATTGCAGCAGCAGCTGGTATAATGATTGAAACACCCAAGTCCTGAGAATCCTTCCATTTATTGCTGCTCGGACTGATGGCAGGCTGCAAATATAGAAAATCTTTACTTTCTACTTCAACACAACCAAAGGCCCTGTTATCTTGGTCATCCCTCCATATATATGCACCCCCCTATGTATATCCCTCTATATGGAGGATGAGGTCTAAGGACATCTAAACTTAGGTAAACAGCTCAACACTGGGGCAGGATGATGAGTTTTGATGGACTTTCTGCTATCATCAGCAGCATATCCTGTAAGGAGCAAATCATCAATTTTTGCAACTTTAATGAGTTGGTATCATTTTTGTGATCTGCAATGGTCCTTGAGAAGAAATAAATTTGTATTTGGATCTTTAAGCCTTCACATCTGGTTTGTTTTCAAAATCTCTTTTACTTTTTGTTAATGATATGTACGAGCCTCGTATTGCCCTTAGTTTGGGCACATGCAAACTCTTTGCCCTGACCGCAAACAACAAAAGCAAAGAGAAACACACACAAATTAGCTGTTCTTTACCACTTCAACAAACATTTGATTGGAAATTTTGGAATAATTTTGCCAATGATACAAGAAATTACAGCAGATGGCAGTGTTGAACTCTCTTTCCTGTGTATAAAAAGCATATTTTGGAAAAGTGATAAAATATCTTAATATAGGCATATCACATAGAAAGAGTGTATGTAGAAATGTATCAGAATCAAGCAATGTTGTCATTACTATCCTATGAGCTTCCTTTGGGCACTGTAAGAAAACCTGCGTGTCGCATATCTCCAGAGAAACCAATGTGACAGATTAGATCCAATACATAATCATACAAATATGATCACCACTGAAATATACTGCAATTAACAGAGCAGAAAATGTAGACAATAAAGTAAGTTGAATGTTTCTGCAATTCATTTTGACACCTCACTATATGTATGAAAATGTTTATATATCCTTAGTTCTATTTTTTGGCACAATGGCACTGAAAAACAAAACATATGTCATAAATACATAGTAATTTATTCTCAAACAAAAATTGTAATGAATGCCAAATTTACTCTTACTAGTCACCAAATCACCTGTTTTTTTTTTTTGTGTTAGGCTACGTACACACACTAGGTTACCGATATCTGAGATGTGCGTGGCGTCTGAATTCATTTGTATTGTGAGTAGGGATGAGGTACAGAACACTGTTAATATGATGAGGTATGAGAACACTGTAAAATTTTTTGCACAAGTTGTAATGGTAACAATCAAAAGGATGATGATAGCAACAATGCAAAGCCAGTTGCTTAAGACTATAGCGGGTTCCCATTATCTTGTGGTTGTTTGTGGCAGCGCTGCCCTTAAGAACCCCCTGCCAAGTCCCTACACAAATAGTGAAGATCAGATATAGATAACCTGGTCCTCTTACAGTCTTGATGTTCTGGACAGGGATTACACCACCATCATAACTAAAGTTCTGCTAAAAGCCTAAACAGCAGTATGTAATGTGGAATAAAAAATTATGCAAAATTTGATTTTCACTCCTAAAGTTATGATTTTTATTGTTCCACCCACTGATATGAGGAAATATTGTTTTTTTGAGATTTGTGATGGATTGAGACTTACGAACACCTCATGCACAACTGACTTTTATTATTTTATACCAGGGTATATTCTATTCCATGCTGGACTGAACACATAAAACACCACAATAATGTTACTGCCTAATATTGGGAAGGATACCCCTAGGAAAAAAATACTTCTCTGAACCCCAGCTCTGAAATATAATTTTTAAAGAAATATTGATGAGAAAGGCAAATAGGACATAATGGGTTTATGTAACATACAGATCAAAGGTATCTAAAATCCTGGTGCATTGTGTAAATAGCTGATAATATCAGACAAAGATATAGAAGTGTTCTTCTTTTAAAAAGGTGTTATGCAGCAATACAAAAGGAGGACATAGCATATATAAGGATTCTAGTATGCAAAGAAATGCTGCATGTCTTTGATTGTAAAATGCTGGCATTTTGAGAAGAAAGGCTATTCTGCACAATGTTTCATTTGTTTGAACACTTAATCCTCAGAGTTCCCCGTTTTCATTATGGAAATCATGAAGGATTTATGGTTCATGAATTAAGCAAAATGGAAGATTCCCCCTAATTGGCTAATCAGGCTGTGTAATAGACCTCAGACACGGAATAAGTCCCAGAACATGAGATCTGCAGATAAGAAAATATTCACTGCTTGTACTGCAATATTCATTGTTTGCTTGCCTAAAGGCCTTGCACATTTTATGTTTGGGTTTCAGCCGAACGTAAAAAGTCATTTTGATAGTGCAAATATCATCAACCTATAATAACAACCACTTAAATGACAGCATAAACAAGCTGAAGTTAATATCAAAGTGGTGGTAGGGGTTACAGCATACATCATTATATGTGACATAGAAAGGATAATGGTTCGTGTTTTATTACAGAACTCACTATTCCAGTAATGCTGAATATATCTTATAGCATACACTCAGCATTTTACTAATTACTAATTCTGTAGGAACAAATTACACTGCTCACAAGCAGTGCACATATTTTGCTGATGGTTTCTTGGCAATAAAATATCCTTCAGTATTTGAAGGATTAACAAAATTTTTTAGTTTAAATGCTGTACATTAAATTTACACAATAAAAAAACAAAACATTTAATTATATATTTATTGTTAAGATTTGTGAAGCATTACACCACAGTAATAAGTGTTGCACAAACGTAGAGGGGTCTTGGCTTCCCCTAACACACACACCAAACTATAAAAGGCTGTCCTCAACCAAATGATCTAGAATAATTCAATGTAAATTGGGCATGGTGTCAAGCAATGCTTATCAAGAAGTTGCCATCATCTAAGAAAAATCTTAATTCAAACGTATTAATACACATCTGTGTAGGAGAAATGCTTATAGAAATTGTGCAGGAAATCTAACAGTAAAAGTGCATCTATCTGTAGTTAGGATTAGCGATTAGTTATGGGCAACCTAGCCTACTCTTTTGACACCCAAGACGAAAGCATATTTGTTTTGTCTGTTTAGGTTTATCTAAAATAATGTATTCTACATGTGGATGAAAAAGCTAAAAAAACGACATCCACTGGCTTCCCACATCTTACAGCTTAATGACTCAACTCAAGTACATGAAATGTTCTTCCTCTTCACTGAATGTTACATGCCATGCTACATAAAAACCAACATCCCTAGTGTCCCTCCAGATGTACATCCTGCCAGAAACAGTCCCTCTCGATGTACCCTCTGCTACATGAATATTGACATCCACAACATCTCTCCAGATGTGAGCACTCCAAATGGCCATTTTAATGGTGGCCTTGCTACCACTGTGCCTCAAGCATATGCTTAGAAATGGCTCTGAGTGGAGTGGGGAATAGGCAGGTTTGTTGCACTTGAAGGTAACATATAGTAAAGAGACATGGTCACCTTAAGAAGGAAGTTACTGACAGGCATGAAATGTAGTCCCCCAGAGGATTCTGTATCCTTTGCTTTGCCCGAATACTAGGTGTTCTAATCAGGAGGGGCTTCAGGTATTGCTGGAGCATGACACTAAGCCCCCACTTTCCTGCTGGCTCCTGATTTTTGTGCTGCCTCACTGGCCAACAGGACAACTGTGATGTTCCAACAATCCTGTTTGCTTATTACTTTGATGTGATGACTAGCCAAGAGAAAGACTGTGCCTTGCAAAAGTATACAACCCTATAGTATTTGTCCCGTCTTGCATTAAAACCTGAAAATAAATTAATATGCAGTTTGATTTACACAACACTTATCTTGCCACTGGGACTTTCGCACATTTCTCAAGGCAAAACTTTAGATTGGTTGTGTTGGTGTGCAGCAAGTCATGCAACAGATTATCTGCTAATCAAAAGTCTGGGCTTTGACTTGGCCATAGAAAAAATTTGTTTCCATCTCTTTTTAAACTACTCCAATGTAGCTTTAGCAGTAAGTTTAGGGTCATTGGCTTGCTGGAAGGTGAAACTTCGTCCCAGTCTCAAGTATCTGACAGACAAACAGTTTTTTTTCTAGAATTGCCTGCATTTAGAGCCATTCGGAGCTGTCCAATTGTCCTGTCCTGCAAATTAAACACATATCCAAGGCTTGATGCTTTCACCATGATTCCACCACACAACATCACACTGGATGGACAAAAAGTAGAATTCTGGAGCACCTACTTCCATGTGTTGGGGGAGTATACTAGATCCTTAAATTACATTTTCATTCTGGGTTGTATTGCAACAAACTAGTACAAACACCAAGAGGAAGAATACTTTTGCATGATGCTGAATGTGGGATGGGAGAATGCCAAACATAGGCACCATAAGAAAATGTTAAAGCTTTACCTGATCAAAAGGTAAGCACTGGGGCAAAATAGCTACTACAGGTATATACAGGCATCAATGACTACCTGTCATCCATACCCAAGAACATGTTCTTAGATTAGTCTTCAAGTATCCATTTTAGGAAATATATTAAAAAAAAAATCTGTAGCACTAAACACATTCTGTCTTGAAATCTTGGATGAATGTAGAACGAAAGCTGGCACCTCACTGGTTGTTATACTCTGCTTGTTTGAATGTATTTTTTCACTGCAATCATCAGTGTAGAAGTTCGGTACTAGCAGAAAGTGTCAGGTAAGTTCCACTCTGAAAATCTACTATGTATTAATTAAAACACCAATAAATAAGATAAAGGCTATACAGGTCTGGGTTAGGTCTAAAGCTATCCACTGGAAACTGCAGTCAAGCAAGTCTTTGCTATACCTATTATTACCACAAATTTAGAATGGAAAACAGACTTTGAATTAAGTAAATGCACTGCATTACTTGATCTAAAAGTCTATTAATATTTTTTTTAGTTTGAGGACTGACAGTGAATTGCACATTTATATAGAGATGAAATTTCAGAGATGTGGGCAGTAATAACTGTGCAGAGAATCTTTATTTGGAAGCAAGGCACTGTGTAAAATACATTTTCTGTATGGATAGTTCTGCGGAACTGTAAATGCAGACTGTCACAGTAAAGGGAAGTTAATTATCTATATTATGCTGTTGAAAAGAGTTGGAAATATCACACTTGCTAGGCACCACACTACAGATTCCAAAGTGATAGCTTGACTTTTAAATCGTAGGAAGCATTTTAATTTGCTCTATGAAAACCTTCCTGGGTAATTTACGGTATACTGAGCTCTGCAAGATTTCTTTAATGTATGGAGGCTCATTATCAACTTCATATTTAAAGTCTCTATATCTGAATTTAAAATGCACTCCAATTGATGGATTGTGCCTGCAGTCTGAAGTTTGGTAGGTCTGGGTTAGCTGTATCGAAATGGAAACATTTGGCTTTTTGCATTCTGACTGCTCTAATGCACATCCTCAAAAATAGGATGGAGGATTGGTGGCTACTAGGTGGGAGTTAGAATATGTTTTTTACAGTCAAGTTAATAAGTAATCAGGTTTTGGCTGTTGCCCAAATTGGAGCTCAGGCGTCATGCGTTAGGTCAACACCTATATCAGCCCAGTTAACTTTACAGCCAAGGCATTACATGAATAAGATTTGGTTGTAAAAAAGTTAAGGTTCTGCAGAGAACCAGCCAAGTCGATTGCAGTGATTTTATCATTTGCATTGATAAAGCCAGGACAAAAAGTAATGGGGAAAGCGGGCAGCATTGTCTGATTGGAAAGGAAGCCAACTTAAATCACAAGCTTTTTATTAAGGTCTTCAGGAAAGAATATGGAAAAGATATCCAAGTACAGATATAAGGACCAAACCCCAATTTACGTAATAGATAAAAGTATGACCAATAAACCCAAGTTGCCACAGTTAATGGACACCTGAAAATCCACCCAGTTATCGTTGTTGGTGGTCATTCTGTCAAATATCACTGCTTTGTTTAATCTAGAAGCTAATTTCAAGGCTTTACACCGAGATAAGGCTATAATTGGACCAAAATAAGAGGTCCCGTGTGTCACTAGGTCTCTTGTTCTAGCTCCTTTGCCAGCATCTCTCGCCTCTTCTAGCTCCTTTGCCAGCATCTTCAACCAGCCCTTTTCTAGCAGTATGTGTAAAATTTACAGAATACGATGTACAGGCAAGATTGATTCATAGCTTGTCATTTCTGCAATAAAGAGATCACACACTCTCTCTCTCTTTTGTATTTGAAGATTTAGTTACTAAAAGCATTTTTTGGAGGAATCTTAGAATAGAGAGCAACTGTAATCTGTCTGTGCTGCTACCAAATAATTTGTTGAATAGGATAGATGTCTTCTAAATTCTTGAAACGTGTTTACAGTATTGCCTGTGTGTTCATTTTTATTTTACCAGTTTGTTCATTGTTCACTTTTATTAGTTGACAAACTTGGTTTCCTAATTCTGTTCTTGTTTATTTACAAACATAAAAGGTGCTTTTTACCCTGCCAGACTCAAACATTATCTAGGTCATGATTACTGGCAGAAATCAGACCTAAAAGTCATGCTCCATGCATTGTAAATAGGTATTCTACAATTTTTTAGAACATGGTAAACAAAAAGACATAGACAACCCAAAACACCAGGCAAGAAAACAATACGTGACAAGAAGTACTTGCCTTTTCCTCAAACACCTAACCTGCCATCATTTCATCCTTGGCGCCTTTTCCCCAAACACCTAACCTGCCATCATTTCATCCTTGGCGCCTTTTCCCCAAACACCTAACCTGCCTTCATTTCATCCTTGGCAACAGAGTTGAAGATCCTATTGGCTGTTCGCATTGCCCCTGCCCCAGCACATATAGCTTAAAATCCCAATTTATTGTACTCCAACCCATTAGGTGAATTTTATGTGCTATGATGTAAGTTTTTAAAGCGATTTTTGTTGGGTCCCCTTTAAGGGTAATATAAATTATACTATTTTATTTTTGTGTACGTAATGAAAAGCTTACTGTATTAACTTACAAACCTAAACCATCAACAGAAATTTTATTTATAGGCAGCATTACAGCAAAAACTTGTTGCTTAGCACCAAATAGCCTCTATTTCCCCACAGTACACTTTTTTGTATTAATGTGCATTTTCAAGAGTCGATTAAACCCTTCATTGTAGTTTTTTGCTTCCTTTCTAAATGTTCTCTTAATACTTCTATTAGTCAACAGAGAGGTTCAACTTTAGTCTGCGTGTACTTGCTCCTCAAGGCAATCCTTCCTAATCTTCTTACAGATTTCAGTATCTAAAAGTCACATCTTTGTAAATTCCACTCTGGCATACAAAGAAAGTTTAGGATGCAATCAAGCAACAGACTGAGGACGTTTTTTTATTATTTTCTTTTAAGCATGCTTACTGAATCTTTTAGGAAAGCACTTTATTTCTGCTTTTGTCAAAAGTCATTCAGTTCCTCGTGGTCCAATTTGTCTGATCTGTAATTTCTTAAAATGAGGGAGACAAAAAAAAAAGTCATGTATTGGCTAAGTCAAGCACACAAGACTGCAGTGCCCTACAAAACACACACATTTCTAGATAATAAAGCATTCAGTTATGTGCTAGTCACTACTAATTCTTTAAAATTGTATAGGTCATCAAGGCTGCAATAATACTTTAGTTATAAGCCCAGCATTTTTGACATTGTACATACAATTTATTTTGCTTTTACATGTATTGGTATTGTTTGGTAATGGAACATTGAATAAATGCATTTTGTACCCAAGAAAGAATAGATTGAGATGTAAGCCTGAAAAAGAAACAACTGTTTATTGGTTACCAATAATATGAAAGGAAAACCTAAAACATTTAAAAAAAAAAAACTACAGCTTTTTTTAATTAAAAAAAGAATAAAAGTCAAGATATTTAAAAAGAAAAAAAAACTCAGTTTACAAACAAACGAAAAGTTTCCAAAGTTTAGTTTATACATCATAAAAATGATTATAGTTACATAGCAGGTTAGGCTGAAAAAAGACAAGTCCATCAAGTTCAACAATTAGGGAAATAAACATATCCCAGATATAAAACCCTATAAAACATAGTTGGTCCAGAGGAAGGCAAAAAAACCCCTTGGTACAATTTGCTTAAACAGGGGAAAAAAAATCCTTCCTGATTCCATGAGGCAATCAGATGTTCCCTGGAACAATAGTCACTGTTATTTTTACTTTAAAGCCTTAATTCCCAGTTATATTCTGTGATTCTAGAAAAACATCCAGCTTTTTCTTAAAGCAATCTATAGAAGTTGCTGAAACTACTTCCGGAGGGTGCCGATTCCACATTTTCACAGACCTTACAGTGAAGAATCCCTTCCTTATCCGGAGCTTAAACTTCTTTTCCTCCAGACGCAAAGAGTGCCCCCTTGTTCTTTGTAATGATCTCAAAGTGAATAATTGGGAAGAGAGTTCTCTATATGGACCGTTTGTATATTTATACAGGGTGATCATATCCCCCCCTAAACGTCTCTCTTACTAATTTAGTTGCCCTTCTCTGCACTCTCTCAAGTTCGACAATGTCCTTTTTGTGAACTGGTACCCAAAACTAGACCGCATATTCCAGATGTGGTCTGACCAATGCTTTGTACAGAGGCAAGATTATGTCTCCATCTCTGCAGTCTATTCCTCCTTAATACAAGAAAGTACTTTACTAGCTTTAGATATTGCAGCTTGGCATTGCATGTTGTTATTAAGTCTATGATCTACCAGAAACCCCAGATCCTTTTCCATTTCTGACAACTACATTTATCTATATTAAATGTAATTTGCCACTTGGCTGCTCAATTAAACAGTACATCCAGGTCTGCTTGTAGATTGAAGACATCTTGTATGGACTTAATTTCATTAAATAGTTTGGTGTCATCTGCAAACACAGAAATTGTACTTTTAATCCGAAACTCTATATCATTTATGAAGATGTTAAACAGTAGGTCCCAACACTGAACCCTGGGGTACACCACTATTACCCTTGGACCATTCAGAGTATGAATCATTAATTTACTACTCTCTGGATGCAGTCTTTAAGCCAGTTCTCTATCCATTTACAAATTGACTTTTCTAAACCTATCGACCCTAACTTGCATATTAACCGTCTGTGGGGTACAGTGTCCAATGTCTACCTGTTTACTTCATAAAAACTCATACTTTACCTCATAAAAACAGAGTAAATTTGTTAGAAAACTTTGGTCTTTCTTGAAGCAATGCTGACTATCACTTATAATATTATTTTCTAGCAGAAACTCTTCTATGTGGTTCTTTCTCAAACTCTCCAAGACCTTTCCAACTATAAACGTTAAACTAACGGGTCTGTAGTTACCTGGTAATGACTTTGCTCCCTTTTTGAAGATAGGAACCACATAGACCTTACGTCAATCCATCGGTACCTTGCCAGTGACTAAAGGGTGTCTAAAATTTAGAAATAATGGCTTTGAAATAACCGAACTCAGCTCTTTGAGAACACGTGGATGTAATCCATCAGGTCCTGGTGTTTTGTCAACCTTAATTTTTCCCAGCTGTTTCTCAATCATATCAATTCTGAGCAATTGTGACTCGTTTAAGGCAGTGACATTGCTTTTATGAATTTGGACTTGAGCTCTGCCATTTTCCTTCGTGTACACAGAAGGAAAATTCCCAGTTACCAAGCCAGCGACATCCTTTAAGGGGCCTACATGCTCAGATCTGATCTTTTTGCTATTAATATATTTGAAACATTTTTGGGGGTTTGCCTTTGAAGTTTTGCACATTGTATCTCCTTTTTACATCTTTTGTTATATTCTTTATAGGTTTCAAATGAAGGTGATCCTTCATTTTCTTATTTTTGGAATGCACTTTTCTTGTTCCTAATGGCCTTTTTAACATCAGCTGTAAGCCACATAGGTTTTAATATTAGCCTCTTAAACTTATTACCCATTTGAATATATTTTCAGTTTGCTTTTGTAGAACAGACTTGAAACATTCCCATTTCTGTTCTGTGTTCTTTGAGGACAATACTGTCCTCCAGTACAAGTCACAGAGAGTCGTCCTTAATAATGGAACATTTGCTCTCTTAAAATTAAATGTTTTTATCTTTCCTGTTTTTGCTTCCTGTTTACAGCTTACATTAAATGAAATCATATTATGGTCACTGCTACCCAGATTCTCTTTTTTTGCACACTTGGTAAAAGCTCTGCATTGTTAGAAAGAACTAGGTCCAGCAGAGTATCATTTCTAGTTGGGGCTTCTATAAACTGTACCATAAAATTAGCTTGTATTAAACTCACAAATTTCCTCCCTTTTGCTGTTTCTGTAGTGCCATTACTCCAGTCAATGTCAGGGTAGTTGAAATCTCCCATGATTAAACACTTCCACTTTTTTCTGCTTTTTCTGTCTGTGCTAGAAGTTGATTTTCTATTTCTTCTTTAGCACCGGGGGGCCTATGGCAGACTCCAATCATTAATTGTGTGTTATTCAACCCCACATTCAACACCACCCATAATGCCTCCACCTCATCGCTTGTTTCCTCCGCAATTTCTTCTTTCACATTCACTTTTAGATCACTTCTCACATACAGATAGACACCACCACTCTTTCGTTTGACTCTGTCTTTAAGAAAGAGAGTACACTGAAGAATATTGACAGATCAGTCTTGCGAAGAACAAAGCCAGGATCCAGCAGTACAAACTAAGTCATAATTCTCCTCACTCATTAAGGCTTCCAACTCCCCTATCTTGTTTGCTAAACTTCTAGCATTAGTGAACAGGCTCCTTAAACCATTGCTGCTTTTACCACCATTTTTTGCCAAATCATTTTGTTTTTCAATACAACTAGTACTGCACAATCCAATGTTTGTTTGTAACATGGGAAGCTCCTTACAATTATCCATAATCCTCCCTCCAACTAACCCCAATCCACCCTCCACTAGTGTCTGACCCCTGACTAACCTTTCTGGCACCTTATTTGACTGTCTCACCCCCCTCTGTCCTAGTTTAAATATCCCTCCACTATTCCCCTAAATCTTTCCCCTAGCACAGCAGACCCCCTTTCATTTAGGTGCAAACCATCTCTGGCATACAGGTTGTAGCCCAATGAAAGGTCAGCCCAGTGCTCTATGAACCCAAACCCTTCCCTTTTACACCAGGACTTAAGCCATGCATTTAGCGGTCTAAATTCCAGAGAATATAGCCTTGGAGATCCTTTTCTTCGGCTTGAAACCTAGTTCCCTAAACTGATTTTTGAGGATCCTCCATCCTCTATTTATATTGTTATTGGTTCCAACATGGACCAAGACAGCTGGGTCCTGTCCAGCCCCTCCCAGTAGTTTGTCCACTCGGTCCACCACATGTCGAACCCTGGCACCAGAGAGACGGCAAACCATTCGGTTGAAGGGATCCGGGTGACAAACTATTTTACCAGTTCTCCTGATGATAGAATCAGCTATGACTACCAATCGCCTTTTTATTACCCACCCATTACTAGATGTGCTTCTCTCCCGGCTGTTAGGGGTAGCAGTAACATCTAGAGTTGCCACCACTGGCTCTGCCACCTGCACATCTTCACATAACTTTGTAAACATGTTGGGGTGCTCAAACACAGGGCTGGCCTTCCTTTTCTGGGGGCCCCTACCACTCCCTCTAGTTACAACCCAACTCCCTACATGCTCATCCTGATTAACCCCTCCACATCTAAGCCATTAACTGCCTGCTCAGTGAGCAGGAGACCCCTCTCAAGGTGATCCAGTGATTTGAGTGTTGCAATGCGCTTCTCCAGCTCTCCAATGCGAGATACCAGAAAGGCGAATCGCTCACATTTGTCACAGCGGTATTCACCTAGGAGCTGTTGCTCCATTTGTGCATACATGTGGCACACTTTGCACTGAACCAAACTTTCCACCTTGCTACCACTCATTTTTCCAGTTACAATTTTTGTTTACAAGGAGTTATAAACGTTTACTTAAAGTTTGTAGTTACTATAAGGATTTAACTTCTTTTGTTTTTAAATAATATATTGTAAATCACCTTGTTAACCCACAGCACGTTATTATTGTATTGATCAGCATATATGTAATATGTCTATATACAGCAACTCCCAATGATCCTTAAGTCCCCTGAAGAAGACGATAAGGGTGAATCGCATCGGGACAACGTATTACATCACGAATATTCAAGCACTGCTCATCTTAGAACTATCAGTGTATAGATTATCAGTCCCCAACCTACTCTGCACTCCCCCCCACTATTTGTGGGGGGACTGGGACAAAATTACTCTATCTTATATATACACATGTACCTCCTATGTTTTTTTTTGTATGTTATATGAATCTAATATAACCTACTCACAATATATATCTACTTATTTCCGACAAAACCCCTGCTTTTGTCTTCCTTTCTTTTGTATACCTAACATGCTATGTACTTAACCGATCAGCGAATATTTTCCCCAAAAGCATTAGTGGATTTCTCAACTTTTAAAAGAAGGCATTCTCCTAATTTTTAATTCAACATAAGTCAACTTTCTTAAAAAGTAAAATGCCTCACATATCATGCATATCTGCATCATCATTTGTTTGTGAGATATATATATATCTCACAGACTCATGAGTACATTTGTTTGGTTTCTAGAGGTCTTTGGGGAGGATCAAGAGTGTCAATCGTGGATTAAAGTTTTTTTCTAGAATAGGGATAAGCACTTTAAAAAAACACATACATATAAAAATTCTATACCACAAGAGATGTTAGAACGTACACACTGAAATGTATAGATTATTTAAAGACCAGTAGAACCTTTCAAAGTTTAAACAAGAATTAGAATTATAAAAAGAAATGAGAAAAATATGAAATTTTTTTTATTCTTACACCCACCATTGGTGTCTTCAAGGCTGTTCTGGGAGGGTAAAGATGGAGAAGAGGGAGGCTGATGAGACAATGACGTGCTCACATCACTTTCCTGGGCGGCTGTGTTGCTGTCCAGCTGTCCCACTGGTGGAGGCCAGGGAAGATCTTTGATAACTTTAATCTCAACTGAATGCCACATCAGCAGAATAGACAGGAAGGAAGACCGGCAGAAAGACAAAGAAGGAACAAAGACAGGTATAGTTTGAGAATAGGCAAAGTATGTCCCATAAAAGAAGAAAAACTTCCTTAATAAAGAAGATATAGGTAGACATGAAAAAAAGGACAAACTATCTCTTCCCACAATGAACACCAGCCAATATTCATGCAAAATACCCATAGAACAAATGTTTTTTACACTAGCTATTCCAATAGTATAGTGAAAATCCCTGGTTCCCAATAACAGCGAAGGTCAACTTTCTCTTTATTTTTAGGATAAAAAAAAAAATCTTTTTTAGCTGGACAGATAGAACAAAAAAAAATCCCTCAAATGTATTTCTGTTCATACATGTAACGATGAATGACAGATATATTAGATTCATTTTAATAGTCAATCATTTTAAATGCAAATAGCACAATGAATCACACACTTGTTTAATTAAAATTTAAATTATGTCAAAAGATTATGTTGGTTAATGTGCTTTCACCATTTCTCAACCCCCTCAAGACCTGATATTGAAGTGGTCATCGATTCACTTGAAAAATACAAAACCACTTCGTCTTCATAAATGAAGGTATCACCTTCATTTGCAATGCAATGAAGTTTTGTTTTTTATTATATAATTTGAGTTTCCACGCTAAACTGTACCTTGTGATTGTATTCATTTCTGTAACACTTTTTTGCATCCAACAAAGCTTATTAAATGAATTTACCAGAACATAATGTGGACTATACAGTATAATTTTAGTATGAACATGATCATTTATGTCATTACTACCTACTCCGTGTACAACATTAATTATATCTTCTGTAAAGGACAGGAAAAATAAACAGGAATTTTAAGAGAAAATCTCTCTCTTGCTTTGGGTTTAGAAGCCAATAGCAATTGGAACACTACCCAATTATTATTTACTTTAACCATTTTGTATAACCACTCCTCAGATTATATAAGGGATTACATTCAAATTCCAACCCTGAATAACTCTGAATACATATAAACACTGGTTGCCAAGTATTTTATCAGTATTTTATGTGTGGACAGCAGAAAGAATACTGATCATTATACAATAATTTATAGCTGTTGGTACTTATTTACTTAGTTTGACATCCATATTGCATTCAACATTTTCGAAACCCCTCATATTCCCAGTTCTATTTATGAGGATTTTCATTGTTGCTGCCCAACTGGGGTCAGTTTGTTTTTTTTTAATAATAAATCCAATTCGGCAGAAAAGTGAAACTCTCAATACCAAAAAGGTAACTTTTTCCAAATATGTAATAGGTCATCCAATCTTTGGTTAACTACAAAAAGTTGACCTTACTTAGTATGATCCTAAAGGTGCATAGACATGTGCAGCCCAGTCACTTCATTTTTGATGAAACAGTAGGGCATGTATAGACTGACGGCAGGAATAGCAGTTTTCCATGCTCTTTGGCTGGCACCAAGTCAACTGTTTGGCCGCCTCCACCAGTGCACTGCTTCTTATGGACCCAGGTTTAGAAAATATATCTTTACTGAAGCACTCAATGCCTAACCCCTTTATTCCCTATGGGCAGCCATGTGTGAGATGCTACATACCTCTCCTTGTATATTACACTATATTTTCTATTTATTACACTATATTTTCATTTGAATTTTTGTGCAAAAATTGTGTGTGGTAGCCATCACTTACTGTTGCTGCAATTTTATTGGGTTACATGAGTATTGAGTTAGATTGTGGATATTGGGGTAGCACTACATGAATGATTAAAAATAAGAAATGTACTGTATGTGGTCTGCAAAAAAAAAAACACTAACAGCCAACTTTATTTTTTGAACATTCCTCTATAGCTGGTCCATACCAGTAGCCACATTTGTGTATACAAGATACTTTTGCACAGCTACCACATAGTAAAGTCATGGACACACACTGCCTTTAATATAAGGCCATGCAAAAGAAAAAAAAATCCAAAACAGCACCACAGTAAGATGTTATAACATTAGATAAAGATAAAAAGATGATGTGTTCATAACTTAAGTAGTTCAAAAAATTAGGGACAAACATGGAATCAGATCTAAATAGTCATCTCAGACTGTACATCTGAGGAATGGTTATGCTAATAACCATTTTACAGGAATTAACTTTCTGGTTCCCTGTAGGCTTGTGGCTCTAGACTGGGTATATGCTGGAAACACATTTGCCCATGGGTGCCCAACCATCTAGATATTGGGGAAGTCTCTCAATAAATGTTGCTGATGGAACTGTAGGAAGTGATAACCATTTTACAGCCTTATTTACCTCTGCAGAAGCAAATTCTTTCCTCCTAGCCCCCAAACTTGAATCTTGCTGCAGTTAGCTAGTCGCTGTAGCCATCAGATTGTCATATCTTGTGGCAGTGTTGGGGTTAGACGGTGTGTAGTGTCTTTTCTAAGTGTGGATTGGTGAATTTTGGATTCTCCTGATAATTTACCAAAATGCTTATTAGGGTTTGATGGCACAGAATGGATAGGTATACTTTGTACATTGCCTCGCCTTTCGAATCTATTTACCCTCCTATACCCCTTCCATGACAAATGTTTAATAACTACAACTGTAACAATCTTAATCACAGCTGCAAAAAATGATATGGCTTGTGTATATTTTATTTTCCACCCCATCAATCAATGATTTATGGCAGCCTTTCTTTCTTTCTCAGGCAATTGCAACAAAGCCTTGGTCATATGCTTCACGTCTGATCTTGAAGCTCCTCAATTCTTTCCTATGCGATGTACCTCTTGCAACACATTTTTGTCTATAAAATAAAGAGTCTTTTTGTGTTTCTGCCAAGTCTCACCAATAAATGACCCTTGATTACAGTAGCCAGTGGTGAACACATTTTATCCCGGAACACGCCGATTATCTCAGCTGGGAATTCCTAATTAACATATGTGCAGTTGCCATTTCATCAGAAGATGTTAGAAGGGAACAAAAGAAGTTCCAGTTATTGAAGTCACTCTACAATATAAAGCAGTCCATAGACCCTGAAAAGGGTTAAGTAATATAAACACTTAGAATCTGTAATGCACTTTCTGTAACAGCTGTAAGGCTGAGTATTTAACAGCCTGCAACTCTGATTGTGTAATCAGAAACAATTTACCAAGCTATGATTCATCTTTCATCATGCAACTTCCAATTATATAACACCTTTTCTGTTTGCTATTAAATCCAGGCACCACAAAGGAAAGCCTTAAATTCAAATACTAAAGAATATATTCACTATCCTGACAAACCTAAACCATTTTATGTTTACTCCAAATATATTAGCAATCGAGTTTCCTTGTATGTATACAAAACTGAGATTAAACAGGCTTAATAATTCAACGTAGTGCATAATTTCTAAGTCTAAGGATAGATGTCTTATGTTGTAGACAAATAGACTGTCCTTCTGCAAGCTATAAAAAAAACAAAAAAAAAAAAAAAAAATCACTGATGGACGCCAGTGGTGCATGCTCCGTTAAATTTGGTTTTCTTTTTTTCTCCACAGAAAAGGAAACAATTGGTGCTCGCTCACACAGGGATTTGCTGACAAGATTTAATATCTGTGTGCACAAAGCTTGTTCTCCCTGCTGCCCCTAACTTTGTGACCTACAAGAATATTAAACTAAATTGAGTAAGCACTAGAGAGGGAAGAAATATCTAATTTTTCCTGCTGTCTACAGTCTCGAAAGCCATACACTACAAAAATGTTTTCGAAAGCTCCATTATTCATTGATATATACAGTTAAATGTTTCAATGTATTCTGAAATTCAAAACAATTTGATAAAGGAAATGAAAAAAATGTTTTTACAAAACCTAATTTAAATGTTTTATTTATCCAAAATTTATCTTTTACAGACATAACAGCTTAACAGACTTGTGGCTTTCTTACTTTTGTAAACATTAATAATATTGTTTAGAATGTTTTTTTTCCAATGCTATTGTGGAAATAAGCTCAAACTTTTGGGTGCTCATGTCAAACTTTATTTTATGACTCCCTATGACATATATCTGATCTATAAGGGGTCCTTGGATACACTGGGACTACTCTCCACCACAATGCAATACACTTAGCTAAGACTGTGGACTGGTGCCACCACAGCCCATTTCAGGTCTCAGTAGAGATGATGGAGAGAGTCAAGGGACTAACTTGAGGGCAACAGATGTAACTGTCCACTGCACAAAATATTGGTTAAAAAATATTTTACTTCTCTCAAACTTGAAGTTAACAGAAAAACAGTAATCCTATGTGTTATAGGTGCTACAACTAGAACCCACCACCACAAATTATACGTGCTATGAGAAATGGCATGTCATTGATGACCGCTTTTCACGATGTTTAGTTGGTTGGCCCTAATAAGTCACACATAGAGACAAAGCATAAAACAGATGAAAAACAAATATTTTACATTATACTTTGCTTTACATAGAAGAGTGATTAAGAAAACACTAAAATTGAAAGACAAACATGGCAGTTGACATTCTTAAAAGGAAACGTAATGACAACATCCAGATTTCTCTCATGTCATCAGGTGCATCCTGAGCAAAAATGAGTCTTCTGCTTCAGGAAGCATTACACAGGAGGTGTACATTTTGCTAACTTCTCCAAAGTTACAGAGAAAGCCAATGAGGGATAAGATTGAGGTTAGTCTAGGACAGGCATGGGCAAACTGCAGCCTGCGGGCCAAATACGGCCCATTAGGCTTTTAAATCCTACCGGCCAGAGCCGCGGAAAATGTCTCTCATACAAATCTCAGGCTCGGGGTAGTGAGCGGACACAACCCGCCCACTCTCCAATCGCAGATCTGAGCCTGCGGGGTTATGTCATCATGACGTGACACCTGAGAGCGGGAAGACAGAGGTGCTGCGACTTACAGAAAGGTACATTTTTCATGGACCTGTGTAGAAAATTGCTCAGTAGCTTTTACTGCACTTTTTAGAAGAGTGGTTGCAATCATGATCATATTGCAGGAGCACAAAGCCAATCAACTATTGTGACTTGATAGCACTGTATTCTTTCAATGCAGGTTTACTATTCTAACCATGGAGCTTAAGTGCTATGAACCTTTCAACTACAATTGCAACTAACTCAGAGATATCCAACCTGCCTTCAACCTATTTGGAGATCCCGATAGTACTGAGAATAATAGGTTTTCTCTAAGAATTGAAACCTGTGCTGTGCATAAAGAACTTATAAGATAACAGTTATTTTTCAAGCTGCCATGTATTTTTTTTTTTTGTGTTAGCCTAAAACAAAATGCTGTTGTAGTGATATGAATTAGAGTGATTTTCCGTATGCCTAGTATGATTTTTGCACAAATCTTGTACAAATTCTGGTCTTGGGGAAGTGGGCGGAACAACCCGCCCACTCTCCCGCCAAAGGCTCAGATCTGCAATGGGGAAGTGGGCGGAGTTATGCCATCATGACGTCACGTTTGGTGGCGTCATAATCACATAACCCCACCCACTTGCCCATCGGCCCTCTGCAAATTTTAGAACTGATTGTGGCCCCTGAGTGAAAACGTTTGCCTACCCCTGGTCCAGGATGTAAATGGGGAGCAAGTCTTGGTAGCTGATGCAGAGCAGAGGCTGTGTTTATGTGTCCCGATTTCTTTGTTTATGTTGGTTATTAGCTAGCTTATCACTGACCTGGTTCTATTCCTACTGCTATTACCTAGGAAAATATAGCAGCCATGTGTGTGGTGGCCTCTATTAGCAAAGGGAAGATCAGGGAAAGACAACACACTAGGTGGAGGGACTCACTTGCAAATTCCAAAGGGATTGTTCAGTTTCAGCCTCTCAGAAGTCCATAGAAATGTCTAGTATGAGCAAAGAGACAAACTACTGTGTCAGCCCTTGGCTCACACCGGTGGTGGCTGCACCTACTGGGCTGGAATGCTCTATGGGGTACTTGGTAAAGTAAGGCTGTTGAAAACTTGGTCACCTGAAGATATATGTGCTCCTAGAAACAGATTTAGTCATCTAAAAGAAATATCTGCTACTATAAACAGATTTACTCACTATGATGGTTTTTGTATAACTTATCAGGACTGTAGTGGTGTCACATACAATCTTTGAATAGTATTTTGCAGTCACGATTACATGGCTGGGGGGTGTCATAAGATGGCTACAAACTCACTTTAAAGCATAACTGCTTTTTATTTACTGAAATTTTGACTGTACTTATATAAGGAAAATGATGGAATTTGGTATTGTTATTTAAGAATGCCTTTGGGTGAACGGCAGAATAAGAGTAAAGGTAAATTTCTGTTCATTTTAACTCCAGAGTTCAACAAAGTATCCAATCAAGAATAAAAGCAGGTTAATAAAATTAAAGCAACATAATAAAGCAGCAGTATGTCCTGTCACTGCGCTGTCTGCTCATTCAGCAGGATTGAAATTACGTTTTCCTAGAGAAAATACTCTATAAACATTTAAAGTTTTCAGAATCAGTGCTCTCTCCAGCCCCTTTTAGCCGGGCGTATCACTTTTTAGTAACCAACCTGCTGTTTTTGGGTGGTTACCAATAATTTGGTTCACAATACAGGGCTGAACATATTCCATCACAATATGCGTTTCTCAAAGGCTAATACTGTTGAAGGGTGATCTCACATTATTAGTGTTCAGTCCCTTCTTGTTCCGAAATATTAGATTGAGACTGAAAAGTCCAATTTACAAGTTCAACAAAGCCCAGCTCACTATGTACTGGTACAACCTCTGAAAATAACAGAGCTTATAAGAAACCTCCTAAATTCAAGGCAACAAAACAAAAAACAAGTTTACATGCTTCATTCTATTTGTGACAAAAAGTGTTATTTCAGAACAACAAGCAACATGATGTACCAACCCCTCCCGATTTTTTTTCTAAAAATCTCAGATATGTATAAGGAAACCGCTTGCTATTTCAGACTCATCATGTTCCAATCATGCATTTTGATAGGTTAAATGTATCATTAAATGTATCATTATTATTATTATTTTAACACACAACTCAACATCATCTACATGTTTCTCTGTTCAGCACACAAATCTAAGCAGGGCTAAATATTTAATGAACAAGTCTACCCTTTACTAGTAAAGCATTTGTTATAATTAAACATTGCTGCCAAACAACATATCCAATAGTGCTACAATTCACAAAAATGACTGACAGCTTCAAAAGAGCTGCAAAGGCCAACTAAGCATTATAGCCTGAGGTATGTTGGCATTAGGCAGGAAAACTCACCTCTAAATTAATTATTTACACACATCAAGTGAACCTCTTACTAGACCATCTGCCTAGATAGGGCGAGGAAGATTAAAGGTGCGTACACACTTCCAATTTTTATCGTTCCAATCGAACGACGAACGATCGATTGGGCAAAAAATTGTTCGTAAAAAAGTAACCAATGACGCCGACGAACGAGGAAAGTCGCTGGAAACGAACGATCGGACCGGCGGATCGGATTGGACGACGATCGTTGAGCATCGTTCGTGTGTACGGTCGTTCATTGATCGTCCATGTTCAGAGCATGCGTGATGAACGAACGTCCGTTCACTTTCCTGTCGTGCACATAGTTCCTCTATCGCTTAAACAATCGTATCTATTGTGTGTACAATATCTACGAACGATCGTGTCGTTACCTCTATGTGCAGGATCGGTGCTATACGATCGTTCATATATATCGTGCAGGAACGTTCGTCGTTCGTTTTCCGACGATAATAATTGGAAGTGTGTATGTAGCTTAAGACATTTTTTTCTTGGTAACAGCAATAGGACAATTCCTAAAGCCAGATAAAAAGAAAAAAACAGGGGTTTGCAAATGAAAACTAAAAAGAGATTCACTGTTACTTTCTAACCTTCACCAGAAACACAACAGCCTAAACTGAACTACTGCTGGCAGGGATCTATGTTTCTTCCCCCAGGCCCAATCAAATACAAATGTGTTAATAAGAGTCAAAATAAAGCTAAGCTAACATTTAATGAATATTTAATACATTTGCATAACAATGTTTAGCATGAGATTTGACAACTACACTTCGGATAGCGAACGCGCTTACATATTCTGGTTCCCCTTAGCCAAATTTGAAAAATAAAATTAAGATTTGTACAGAAAGCACAGCCTACATATTTCACACCAGTCTACAGCACTCTTCTAGAATAATCTGTGAACTATGAACATTAAAGTATTTACATATCCTTAATAGGCAGTTAAAGATCCCTGACCTCTCTAGCTACATGCACTGTGAAATGATTCATTCACAAAGAACACAAAAAAGTAGAGTTTTAGTTTTTAGTACCTGGTGTGTGCTTATATAAGAGGGCTGTCAGACTTCCAATATTCTTTTTCTATAAATAGTAAAAGGTGAAAGGAGCTGTGATTTCAGTTCCCCTGTTGTAAATTGTAGCTACAGAGGCCAAGGATGGCTCATTTCAAGTTGTTAATTTTTCACATCCTAAAAAAATGCCCCCTAAAATCGTGATGCCAATGCACCATACACCGTACAGTACTGCTTTGTGATTGGCGAAGGAGAGATTGTGCATTGCTCAGTAAGTGTTGCTGCTCTCAATGCTGGAGCACAGGAAGTACAGCATCAACCCACTATTGACTTCCTCACTCATAACCTCATCACACGCAGGGCTCCAAGACTTTTCTACAGCTGCCCGGACTCCCATCTTGTTCTGTCTTTTGAAACCGTCACTACTTCCCACCACTACATAAAAATTTCCGCTCCTATTGTGTGTTACTTCCCCCACCTCCTAGATTGCAAGCTCTTCTGGACAGGGTCCCCTCCTCCTCCTGTGTCACTGTCTGTATTCGTCTGTCATTTGCAAAGCCTATTTAATGTACAGCTCTGCATAATATGTTGCCGCTATATAAATCCTGTTTTATAATATTAATGCAGCAGGTGTGCAGTGATTTGGCACTAAGCTTGGGGGGACACAGTGATAGAGACAGTGGGGGAGAGAGGATACAATGGGAGAGGAAAGTTTATGGCAGCACTGTGGCCTTTGCAACGCTGGGTGCAAGGTTTGAATCTCAGCCAGGATACTATCTGCATGGAGTTTGCAGGTTCTCCCAGTGTTTGTGTGGGTTTACCTCCGGGTACTCCAGTTTTCTCTCACATTCCATAACATGAAGTTAGGTTAATTGGGTTCCCCCTAAAATTGATCTTGGACTGTAGTAATGAAATACGACTATAGTAGAGACATTAGATTGTGAGCCCCTTTGAGGAACAGCTAGTGAAACAGCTATGGACTTTGTAAAGCACTGCATATTTTGGTGCTATAAAAATACTGTGTAATAATAATAATTGCAAAAACAGCCGTCTAAGAGTTGTCTGTTAAGCTACCTGATTGAGATGCTAAAACAATCCCTTGTTGCTTTTATTGCTCATGAGCAAGGGAAATTGTTTTTATTTCACTGGTTTTCTTATCTATACAAGTCAATGTGAAAGCAACTTATTGGAGCTCAGACCTAGGTAGAAGCAACTTGGTGAAGCAGTTGGCAGGCCATGAACTGTCAGGATATGTAAATATACAATTTTACATATTCTGCACAATGACTAGGAACAAATATATAAAAAAAAACTTTATCTGTGATTACATATACATAGTATCACATTTCAAGTATGGTATCAAAATACGTTTTTTTGAAAAGGTCTCAAGGCTCCGACGCGTTTCACCCTTCTACACTGTTCATACCTAGATCCCCATATGGTAAATCAGCAATCAGTATCTGGGATGACAGGTAAGTATACCTGTACTCCCATCACGAACTCCTACTCCATTATTTTTTTATTCACCTCATTAACAAAACACTCTTTCCCTTTTTCCCATTGACACTGTGTATTGCAAACCTATTAAAAAGCTCCACTCGTCTAGCACATTAAAATATCCTCTAATCTAAATGTAAGTAAACATTGCTAAACTTTGTGCAATTATTGAGTTTAATCAGACTCACGTACATTAAAATACTTGCTCTATTTCTGTTTTATAACAGCAACACACGTTCCATATACTCCTCCATCTAGATGTGTCTACTTAATACCAACACAACTTTATTTACTTAATGCTTCCATACTCTATCAATGCAAGTCAAAAAATATTCTTTCCCCACTTTTGATAATTGACATTTTCCAAATTATCTCATTTTCAAATCTTAATACTCTTTTCTTTAACAGAGTATTAACAAGTGAAATAACCTTAAGTTTCCTGTTCAGTTCCACACACACACATTTTGTTCTGTATTGCTGACAACATTATAATAAGTATATTGGGTTTCCTTCATCTGAATATCTTTCTGTTTCATGACTCCTATCAATTACCTACTTATTCCCTTTCTCATCTTTTATACCCCATAATGAACCATTTTTATAAACAATAACATGATTTTTGATAATCAAAGTATCTTTTCATAGTTACACTATATATATTCTCTTTTCCCTTTTTAGAATAATTTGGCATGGAAGTCCTGCAGATGTTTTTATCAACTCTGTATTAGTGTGAATGCATAAGTGTAAGTAACTATAACCAAACCTTGTGTATTTTTATCAAGTACATGCATTGTTATTTATATGAATGCATGATTGAAATTGAAATTTAATGCTTTTCCTTCCCCCTCTGTTTTGTTCTCTCCCTTTCTATCATCTTGTTATGTGATGCAGTCTCAATTTTCAAGTTAGACCTCTATCTCAAATCTTCCCCTGAAGAAGCCTAAGGGTGAAACGCGTCGAGGCCTTGGGACCGTTACAAAAAACTTATGTTGATACCATACTTGAAATGTGAAACTGTGTATATGTATTCACAGACAAAAGTTTCTTGTATAATCACAATTTAGATGATCTATAGTATAGGAATATACTATACATCATTAAAATATTATTATTCACTTCTAAAATTCTGCCTACAAAAGCCTGTCAATCCTTTCTCTTCACTAAATAATTACCTAACCCAGGCTAGGCAACCTAAATTATTATTGATAACTGAATATAGGACCCCCACTAACTATCCACCCCCTACCTATACTACTGTACAATTCTCCGTCAGATTTTTATTTTGGGAAGCCATAAAGCAATGCATATCAATGTCACATTTTACTGATCACTACACCCATGCCATACAATTCATCAAACTTATTAAGTAAACAGTCATGCCTATTAGACTCTAAAATGAAATGAAGTGTATCCTATTATGAATTCCAATACAAAAAGATTAAATTGGCAGTTAGCTGCTTCCATAATGATACTCCATTTTCACCAGGGATATCCTTGCTTGCATGTCTCCTCCATACTAAATCTGCATTAACATTTTCAAGTTCACTGCCCTTGTCGACAATTAAACCATTTGCTCCTTCAGTTCTTTATGTAGAACAGAAGTTAAGGGTCCACCGAGCATAGATTTTCAAAGAAAACGGGCAACCTGCAGCCATTTTGCATTTTATTTAGGAGTCTTTACCCACTCTCAAAGGATTTTAACACAGATGGTTTCAAGCTCACATGTATCATAATCATGGACATATTTACCTTTGCTTCCTTAAAAGTAACCATTACATGATGTTTTAAAGGACAAGAACTGCATTCTATACATTTCTTTCCTTGTGAGCCTTGGCCTGGGGTTTCAATTACATAAAACCTTATTTGTATCTGCAGCATTTATACATTCATAAAGACAAGGCTCCACATTAAACACAGCACTGCAAAGTGAATGTGACAAGCCCCTGTACGTCTTTCCATCTCTTCCTGTATGTTGTTGGCTTCTGCTGTGGCTTGATAGCTTTTGCAGAGCTGAGAAAGAATTTATGGCATTAACTACATGATCCATCACTTAATAACACAGCAGCAGCAGCTGTCAGACCGCATTTCTTAATCTTTCTTTTCCCGCACCGCTGTTTCATCAATAATCCTGGGTCACATTCAGGAGAAGGTCTTACGCAGTATTAGAGAATGATCATAAAGAAGCAAGACGGTACAGTGAATAAAGAGTGAATTTTAGAATTTAACAAAGAAAATAATTTGCCCCTACTGCCTTGGTGAAGGAGCACATCTAATATGCAGATCAGTGGCTGTTCAGGTCTTGGTTAGTCTCAGTCAGTTTAGTACACATTATGAGGGAGTTACTAATAGGTTTAGAGACTTAAAAATTTGTGTCCATCATGCAGGCTAGGTCCACAGTACTCCTGAACTGTGCAATAGTTAAGTAATCACAACCACTGCTACTGTCTAAGATGAAAAGGAAGGACCCTCACACCAGCTGGAAGACTGTTATGTTATGTTATAATAATCCAAGGCACAAGACTGATTGTAGGGTATTCTCTATGAGCCAAACACCGGGTTGCAGCTTAGGGACAACATGAGGCTGTGTGGGGAGGCTTCAATATTAAACTCTACGGATGAAGTGTAGGATGACTAGTCCCAAGCTCAGTGCTGGACATGCAATAAAGCAAAAATGAATGAGCTTGTCTTATAAACCCACAATTGTATGAATAATATACTTTATGTATCAAATCTCTGTTGAAATTTAAGGTTTATTGGAAATGTTTATTTCCCTTGTTAAGGATTATTGAGTTTGAAAAAGAACCGCTACAAAAACTCTATATAGAAGAAAGTTTAAAAGGCATCAGAGAAGGAGGGAGGAAAACTTGCCAAAAACATCCATTTGACATGGTTTTATAGTGATCTCTTAACAGAAGCTTTAGGGAATACAGTGGTAAATCGGTATAAGTCCGCTTTGGAATAAGTCCAACTTGGTTTAAGTCCTGTTTGGACACAAAAAATTTTGCTTGGTATACAACCTTTGCTTAGTATACAACCTTTGTGCTAGAACTTTTTTGGGTCAAAATGAGTCATAACACCCTGCGCTACCCTTATTTACCTTTCTCGAGATAAAGCCATGACTGCCCAGGAGCGTCAGTACGCCAGTTGCTACCATTCAGTGAACAACCTGCGCTATAACTCCCTGTGAATTACATACAATCCTCCTACTCCTCCCTTCTCAGCACCATCCTAGTAGGCACTCGACTCTTCTCAGCAAGGTAAAGTGAGGTTAAATTTTCATTTATTTAATTTAATTGCTTTTGTATTTATGTATTTTAGTATTAAGCATTGTTTAAATTATTCTATACAATCCCATCAATGTATAATATGCCAATAACAATAGGATTTTTTTTCATGGAAACGGACTTATCATTTTCCTTTTATTTTTTATAGGAAAAAATTTGTTTGGTATAAGTCCTGTTTGGTATAAGTCCAAGGATCTGGAATGGATTAAGGTTCAAATGGTTCTCTCCATTAATAAAAGTGCCCTTATGGCTGTCTATGGTGTGCATGCAAAGTTATTGAGCTCCTGTAAAGTTAGGGGAAAAAATAACAAGAACAAAAAAGTTCTACCTATAGTTTCAAGTGCCCCTAATTTTGAGGGACTATCTCTTTGAGATCCAAGACCTGCTGTCCCTCTTTTTGGGTCAATATACATAGATCTCTGTAAACAAATCTATGGGTTGGGGGGTATGTCTACCCTTTACCCACTGAAAAAACAAAAATGTACCACAGTACCACTCCAAGAAAAAATATACATGTTCACTATTTTTGATTCTGGTCCACCTCTAACTTATCTTTTAAAATGTCAAGTAAGGTAAATACACCAAATCAATATAGTAATAAAACCCAAGAACGGAAAAATGTATATAGTGCAGCTCAGTAATCCTTTCATGTGTTGAATGCATTAGTTTACTGTTTTATCGTTTTTATCTGTAATCCTGCTAGTAACTTGCTAGGGACACACTCACTGTACTGTACTGACAGTAATCAATATTGGAGGAATGTAGCCACCCTTGTATAGCTGCACCTATTGAAAGGCAGGTGTTAGAGTTGTACATTTTTACAAAAAATTTTGTAAGTGAATAAAACTTATTAAGTGATTAAAGCCTATTTTCAACACTTTCTTAAGAAGTTGGAGCAACATATTATAAAGTTAAAGCTGTTAACTAAATGACGTGGACCATTGTAAGCACCCCCGTCGGAGCCTGCAATGGGAGAGTTGGTGGGTTGTGTCCAGAGACACTTACTTAGGCCTGCGATCCGTACAGAGAACATGGTCCGCGGATCTGGCCGGTGCATCCCCCCAGCGATGTCCTTCACCTGACCCCGCTCGAGGGCACAATGGCCAAAGTGTACCTAGGCTATCTTGTGCTTGCTCATAGAAGCATTTCTGCAGTGTGAGATCCAAGGCACCCTTGCATCTGTCTGTTAGTCTTGGGAGATTTGGATTTAGATGTCATTGCATCTCATGAGTAAAACCCTGCCTCTACCAATATGGCTGTATTCACAAAGACAAGTTGAAGAAAATTATATTGTAAATCAGTACTGGGGAAATATCAGTGGCAGGTAGACAACAGCAGCAATATTGGTGTATAGTCCTTTGTCCACTGACTGACTTGTGTGGCACAGATTCCAGAAGCACAGCTAAAAATGTTAACTATAGCGAAGATTTCTATCTTTCTATTTTTTAACCAAAATTTAAAAATGGAAATACTCCCTTTACAGCTTATACAATACATTTATGTCAAAGCACTGAGAGCATTTATTCCCTTGAGCCCAACTTATTTCCCTTTGCATAAAACAGATCACAAACATCCTCACCAACTCACAAACTTATGTGCATTACAAAAAATAACTTGCTCCAAAACTGTCAGCAGTAGAATATCATTTTTTTTTTATTGCAGGAGAGTCTAAACATTTATTCTCACATAGCCAGGGAGATGGAGTAAGAATTCACTATGTAACAAGACACTTAATTAGCTGGAAATATAAATTAGTCTGCAGTGTGAAAGATGTATTGCCTGATTTCAAAACATTTATATGTTCTAAATAAGCATCAGGAACATACATTTGCAATTATATCCACAAAGGTAACTCAGTCACCTAAATTTAATCACCATGGAGAGTGTCAGGTCTGATGTTTGTCTAAGAACAGGATGAGATATGTGAAAGTTGTGAAACCACCCTGCAATAATTGCCTAATTCTATTCCTTGGTGTCAGAGCACTGTATATGGTTTATTTCTTCTATTTACACGGCTGCTGCATCATCAGGGGTTTTCCCTTAATGTCATTAAAAAAAAAGCTCCATTTCACACATGCGCAGTGGTGAGAAAACCGGTTTTTATTTTTACTTTTTCTTTTGCATTTACATTTGCAGTAAGACACGTCGCCCGATCCTCTATGCCTGTGCAATGCGAGTTTGGGGTTTTGAGAATAATTCAGATGAGAGACGATGGCTGCTCCTGCTGTTCCGCCTGCGCCAGAAAGAAGAGAAAAGCAGAGACTTTTTGGAGAAGGTTTAAGGGCTTTTCACCGGTAAAGGTGTTTTTTTTTAAATTTATCCATGAAAGTTATACAACAAGGGCAAATTGTATTATCCCTTCTTTTTAATATCTGGTTGATTTGTCCTCATTCTCTGTTATTGTGACAAGTCACAAGGAAAAATAAAGTGCAAAATCTCACAGTGAAATTCAATAGCATTGCAATAAAACACACTTGGATTTGCTGAATGTAACAGGTAAAGTTCCTATTTTTTTCAATTACTCAGATTTACACCTTCAGTCATGGGTATGGATGTTAGAGGTTATATCACACACAAAAGCTATAAAAGGTCTTTGGTGACGCACAGGACAGTCAAATACGGCACACATTAAAGAAATACAATGAGAAATGACGCAACCTTTGCTTTCTGCCAGATCCACTATACATCCTAGGGAATAGCTGTAATTTAGACAGATTCCAATGCCCTTTAAACAGATCTTCAGTTAAAGTGTTAATGCATCTTAACAGCACTTGCCTCCACATTTCACAAGTGAAACATGCTTAATACAGGATGAATATGTGAAAAATAATGTACTAAAGTATAAATATACAAACACACACATTATATAAATATCTATAACATACAGATAATAAAACACACAAAAACATTTCTAAAAATTCACAAAATGTTTAAAATAGTTTCCAAACAAGACTAATGTGAGAATAATGAAAATAGGTGATCCAGGCTGAAAATTTCACCTATGCTCTTGTTCATTATTATGTGTAACTATTTTATTTTATGATAATATTTACTGGTAGTTATCACTGGATTGGACATGGTGCATTTCGCCAAAACTGAAGTAGACAATAATACAAATTTGTATAAAACTAAGGTCAGTACACTTGGGGTGCAGTGCCAGACGATGCTTTTAAAGGGTCCAACAGCCATTTCAGGATTTTTGGGACAATTTTGAGAATCTTGGCGGCTTGACCCTTGGTTCCACAAAACAGCTGTTGAACCTCATGGACCTCCCAGGTATCATCTTGTACAATAACCCATGTGTCCAAATTCTACACAGGAAAGTATTCCAGCCAGTCATTGCATTTTTTGGAACTTTCTTTTTCGAAGGTTTCACTTCCTGTACCAGATAGATAATAGGAAGTAAAAATGTTGACAAAGCAAGAATTCATCTTTTAGATTTGTTGCCAGCAAACAGTTGTCCTTATGGGAAGATTTTCCCTCACAACTTGTTATGGTAACAAATGAAGAAATCCTTTTTCCACTTCAAGGTAACCACAGTGTTAACATGCCGTTGCATTGAAACAAGACAAAGCAGGGCATATCTGTTAATCGTTGTTTTCTTTCTGTACTCCTCAAAACTTCATCATTTTGTTTGTGCAAAAATTGTTTTGACATATGGAATGGCCATCAGAGCAGTTAAGAAGCAGATACAATATACATGAACATAACATCTTTCATTGGATTTAGCTAGCAAGTATGATAAATGTATGAACCAAGTTTATGATGTACTTGGCTGTTCACACCTTAAAGTGTAGGTACAATATTTAGGACTATTCTAAAACCTTGCAAGAGATTAATAAGCACAACCCATACAACACACAGTTAGGGCTTGCAGCTAAACTTTACATGCTGTTTCCTGAATACTGTGTAAGGCAGACTTACAATTCCATTACAAAGAGATAGGCACATTAGCCGGAAACAACAGGAGGCCACTCTTCTATTTTAGAGGATTAAAACCTGACAGGTATTTACCCCAACTGTTTAGAAACTTGCAGAAACTTTAAAGGAAAATAAAATCCCAGCAAAAAGGAAACAACTTGTAAGCGAGGCATATACTCAAAAAATTGGCCAATGCAAAACAGGCAAAGTTATATGAAACAGTAGTCATTAACATAAAGCAGAAAACAGTACTAGCTGCTTCCAGATATAGTCTACAGCTATTTGTTCTGGGAAAGTAGGAACTTGAAGCATACTGCCAGATTCACTTTAAACCCCAGCACATGCTCCCATTTTCCTCCGCTTCTTTGCTGCTCTGGTTGAAATGGAGAAGCTGATCTGTGTAAGCTGTAGGTCACCCTAGTCCTAGCTTTGGATGGCACTGGGTCCCATACAGTCTCATGGAGAGAGTCAAACACTTCTCCATAACTGGAAGAATTTTCTTTGTTCCTAAACAGAACAGTGGGGAGTAAAGCAAATATATACACTGCTCAGGGTTGGTGGGAATTAAAGCAAACCAGTCGGTAAAACGCGTTTGCGTCAATGGGCTCAGTTTCAACTTGTCAACAGACAGTTTACAGAACCTTCTTTTTAAATGCCAACCATAAAACAACAGTAAGTGCAAATACATGCATCTCTGTAATTAACCCCTATATACTAATCACAATCAATATTAAAAATGAAAATTAGCATGAATCCCACTTGGCTGATAATGTAATAAAATCCATCCAAAAATAAAAAAATAAAAAATATGAGGTTTTATGTTTTAGTAAATTTACTTTTATGTGATCTGATTGTCACGACACAAGTTATGACATTTTCAATGTCAATTTACTGTAAAATTCTCTAGTGATGCCTCTGTAGGATTTAAGAGAAAATCTACCTACTAAACATCAAATTTATATTATATCAGAGGACATTTCCTTTTTATATACCATATAATAAATCTAATATAAAATTGATTTGAATATAAAAGGAGGTACCTACTTCTATCTGCATAAATTTGGCCACAAAATATGGCCATCGCTGATAACATTTAAAACAGTGAAAAATAACAAAATGAAAAGTTATCAAATTAAATTAATCCCTAGGACGAATAAAGTTACAGTGACCTGTAGGAGTAACATAAGCTGTGGTAAAATGACAACTAGCCTCTGCTTGACCACTTGCTCGATTGGCTGTACATAATGACAGGGCATCGGCTTCGGTCATTGTGCAGCCAATCCAGTCGCTAAACAATGGCAGCTGTCAATGTCCGATCAGAACTGGGATTGTAAACATCAGCCGACGGTTGGCACCAGCATTACCTGTCGACCAGACCGATCTGCTCTCTTGACAAATCAAAGTTCTAGCACAACTTTTTCTCCTGCTTTTTCAGAATTTTGGATTTGTTGAGATCATTTTTCCTGATTAGTTCTGCTGGTGCTGGCTTTAAAAAGTTATGGCTATATGTACCTGTTAAATTAACAATTTGTATATGTCACACAGCGAGGACATAATAATGTAATATAATCAAATCTGATTGGAATTTTAATCATTTTCTAGAATAGAATGTTGCAGACATGTGTGAAGTGTTTTAGGACTTCTGATCGATCTATTACAGATTAGAATTCTGTTAGTATTGGTTATTAGAGTAAAAAAATTAGCCAAAATCTGCAACGTGAAAAAAACAATGGTCCGGGCCAATACAGGAAATTACAGAAGGGATATATATTGAATAAAGATGGCCATAGGTACATACATATGTCAAAGACCCTCAGACATTAGTGTCGGAGACTGGATCCTTTACATAAGCAGTAACATATGACTAGCACTATATATATATATATATATATATATATATATATATATATATATATATATAAAAAAGGTGGTGCTCAGTTAAAAAAATGCAAAACAATTTCTCAAACTTATCTAATCACAAATTCAACCAGAACATCTTTTTATCAACATCATCTGTGGTAATATATATATGATCATAGGTATTTAGATGGCTGCATTGAATTAATGGTCATCTATTGGCACTCTTAGTTCATATCATGTGAAATTGGCAATATAAGCAATAAAAAGAATGTCGCTGCACAGGAACAATGAACCATAGCATGATTTTAAAAAGGTTACATCTCATCTCAATCTAACCTTAAAATGCATGTATTTACAAAAATATTTTTAGTCAAGGCTGAGGTGCTTGACTGATGGAATGAAAGGAAAAAAAAAGGATTAAAAGTCAAAAAGAAAAATTAAAGCACGTAAAGGAATTATACCAGATAGTTAAAGAAAATTAAATAACACCCAGACATTGAGTCTACACAGCAAATTGGTTACTGCAAATGAGCAATGCTCCTTAATAACAGTATCTCTGGAATTAGCCAGTGTAATAGAAGCTAATGAGATTTCCCATTCACTTAGAAAAAAAGGAAGCTGATATTTAACTGGCCAGAACATGTTATTGTCATTTCTGTCAATGACAATTTGGCAGAAGGGTAATATCTGCAAAAATGGGTTTAGACAGGGAAAACTTTACTAATTCTATCATGGGATCATCATGTCCTCTCCTGCTGTTTATTGCAAAATGTCTTAATCTTCTAAATGTTATATTGGGCTCTGATAGGATACAGTCTTTAAATGATTTCAAAAACAAAATGCCAATATCCAAATTTGTAAAAACGATATTTTATTAACAGGAGTGACATTTACCTAAAACTGAACTAATCACAAAAATGAACAAAGGCAAATTCCTGAAGCAATCATGTTGATTAGTGTAAATTACAAGTATGACCTTCGGAAATGAACTTTTCAAATGTAAAAATGTATTGTGTAACTTTGTTTGGCTGTGGATGTGCACAAATTCACACAGCTAGGGCCACTTTTAGTGTCTTTTCGTTTCCCTCCTAGGTAATTGTAGGACCTCAATCTGTTACTACCTAGATCCTCTTGGTTGCGTCCAACATCTCATGGTTTACACTGAAATGCTGTGTGTTACGTAGACCCCTGCTGAGAATAGAAAAAAGTAGAAGTAGATGTAATACCATGTGCAAGCACATATGGTCCACGGAATAAATATCCCGCCAGTTACCCTGCATATATAAAAAATATATATTGAAAAGATTTTAGCAATTTTAGTTCTATAACAAAACCCCAATGGCCTCCAATGTAGCCATTTGTAAAATCAGCATGAGCAAAGGAGAACAACCGCTGTTGGGGGAGCAAGCCATGTGTAGATCTCTGCTTATTCTATGTCTCAGACAAAACAAACATTCAAACCTTGTAGTGTGTGTTCAGAAAGGTTTAATCCAAGAGCCATTTTTTTTATTTTAAATATTATCTAGTTTTAGCACTGATTATATACGAGTATTTTAAGCTGAAACTAACTTATAACTGAAAAGTTAAACCTAGTCGGCAATCATGGGAGATTGCAATAGGAAAAAACACTCACAAACACTTAACATTCTGTACAATGCTTTGCTAGGATGCCATTTCATATATCTTACATGCACATTTTTATGCTATGCTTTAATAATTAAGCAAACCACATTCTAAATAAACATAAACTTATCTAAAATAAGACACAATCTACTATTATGAATGAGAAAATTATGTCAGCAACTTAAACTATAATTACATCCTCTATATCACTGTCATGAAACAATAAAATGTAACAGTATCATTTTACTACACTGAACTACAGACCTATTTTATATAGAAATCTTACCAGAAAACAAAGAATTAGGCAACAAAATAAACAGTGCAATTAAGCCACACTGAGAATAAAATGACAATAGAAGTTTTTGGTAGGTGGTGAGCAAATAAGGGTTTGCAAGGGAGGGTAAAGATTCCCCATCTCATCCTGAAGTCCTACCCAGGAGTCAGGATAAAGATTTAAGATGTGTAGTAGGTGACAGGGGCATCCAACACTCCCAGAAATGTCGACTGCCAAAAAACAATGATAGCGGCTATAGCCCTGAAGCACGGCAGAGCAGAAAGGTAACATTACAACTGCTTCAAATGCAGGGAGCTAATCTGCAAATATTTGGAGATTTTAAAGCGGACATGAAGTGAAGTTATACGTTCAGTGCCTCCGCTCTGTCCGAATGTTGGGCTATTTTGACTGGTAACAGCTTTGTCTTTCCTACCACCTCCTATTTCCAGCATCTTAAAATTGCCCAGGGAGCCAGCTAATGATAGCAATGGGCCAATAGGAATAAGTGGGAGGCATAAAGCATGTACAAGCTCTAATAGCAAGTGTCAGGGATTTTTCCAATAAAAACACCTACCTTTTTTATTCATTTGATTTTAGTTCTATTGATCATGAAGGCTCAGCAGCACATGTGGTTACTACTTAGGGTGATCTCTTTGCACAAACTTCCTAAAAACTCCTTCTCCTCCAGACAAACCTTCACCCACCAAGGAATTTTGATTTCTCCAAAGTTATCCAACTGCTTGCATCTGTACTAAAAGATTGGAGTATGGAGGCAAAGTGTTGTGGTGCTTCCAAGAAACTATGTACCACACCTTGCATGCCCTTTCTACTAGCCATGATCTGCCTGGAATTGCATAGAATAACATACCGAATGCTTGCGGTGATATTATTACACAGTGTTTACATAGCACCAACATATTAGAAATGAAATAAATAGAATTAGAATGTTGATGGATGGGGAGAGGGTAACCAGAGAAGGTAAAATATAAAATTAAACTTCAGCTTTACCACTACAATATTAACTACAGCTTGGGATGTATCTTTTTATGTTACAGAAGCACAATTATTTCTAGATGGTTGGAAGAAGTCAATAGCGATGTTAAATTGGTTGTTTATAAAAAGCTAAAGCAATTGTTCACAGCAAAACCCTGCAGCTGTGAAGAAAGCTTAAGAATGGAATGAACCTGAGAGACCTGCAGTGCAAATCTATATACGCAGCGGTGTTCTAAAGAATGCTGCTCTGATTCAGGAGTTAATTTTTTACCTACACTAATTCCTAGCAGCATGCTTTACAGCAGCGCTGGAATACAGCCAGCGATGATCTGTGTGCCTTTCCAAATACACTTTAATCACTGAATGCTGGTATTGTTCTTTATTTCTTAAAACCAAAACATCAATAATGACAGAACTGCTCTGGCAATCAGTCACATCTTGTAACACAACTGTTTGCTTAGATTTTCCCCAATGCCAGTGATGTATTAACTGGCTATGAGCATGGCAGATCAATATTATTATGAGTTGATCCATCTTCTTCAGCTGCTGTAATACAGCTATATTTCCAGCCTAAAAAACAACAAGGTTAAGGAACTGGACAAATCTTAAATATTTATATACTGTACTCCCCTCTTATGTTTAAAAAAGCTGGTATAGATGGAGAAGTGGTCTAAGGACCAATCCTTGTGGTATGTATATTCAAACCTACTTCACACGTTCCAAAAACTGGATTATAGCCAGAATTACAAATAAAATAACCAACCCTAGATAAGTGAAACCATTACCGCTGCTGGATTTCAATTTGGCCACAATCTTTAATATCCCCCTCAATTTTTACTGAACAACTAAATGTAATATTTTATACAAATAACAATCCAGCTCATATATTGTTTACAGGCAATGAGAACTCATCATGGCTCAAACTCTTAACCATTAAAAATTGCAGTCCTCTCCAAATGGGGAGACCAAACCCAATAACATCAGGCTTTGACATTGGGTGGGGTGGGAAAGTGTTCTTCTGATCCTCCCTGTGTTCTTTTTCTTCTTCTGTTCACATTGTGTGGCTTTGACCTTTAACTGGCTTGAAGACACTTTAACAGATTACCTATACCCTTTATAAAAGTAAAAAAGGGGTGGGAAGAAAGAGGAATGCAAAGAATGGGATGTTAGAAATGCACAGCACCAACTTAAATGGTAAAATCTTAGTTTACTCTTTCTTCTCATTCTTCCTTATTATATTTTTCTCTGCTATATCTCATTAATAGTGTTGAAGCAATTTCCCCCTTTTTTATGCCTAGATTGCCTGCCACAATCTCCTTCTGTTCATCTAGAACCAATTTTATTTGTCATGTCATGTCCTTTTCTATTGTATCAAATAAATCAAATGTAGGGGAAAAAAATTGGTGGCAGAACTTCTAACATACTCTTTCTTCTTTACATTTAGCACTGTTCCCAAGGCAGCAACATTCATCCTAACCCCAGACCAGGTCCGCAGACCCATCTCATTATGGATTAAATCATTACGCTTAACAGCAGGTTGACGGACAGTGGTCTGTAACTAAAGCTTTTAATCACTTGGTGATATAAAACAGTCACTCCAATTAGGAAGCCATGATGGAGGGAATAACTGCATAGTATCCTCAGGCATATTCTAAATGAGACATCTCAACAACTACATGAAACCTGAAATGCACATGACTACAAACAACACTGCCTAATTTGTTGGTTTTCTATAACCTCCCAGAGTTAAATCAGTTAAAAATAACTGCAGATTCTCCTTTCATTTATGTGGACAAATCAAGCAAATTTGCATCTTAATATTCCTTTCCCCTTCTACCCTCTCCAATAGGATTCTCCACCATTTCACCAGTTCAGATTTCCAGGCAAATGCATGGGGTAACTTAAAAAAAAGGAGCAGTTTTAGGTAAATCTACACATTGAGAATTTTGTAACTTACATATTCAACACAACACTGCTGATGCTAAATATATTTACAGTATAGTATGAATCTCACTAAAAGTAGCCTTTTTACTACCGGGGTGCCCATCTGATTCAGGACAAAGTAACAGGTTCACTTTGTAGCACTGCACTGACTGCACTAATACCTGGCATGCCACCTGTCATTTTCCATTTGAACCTACTATTTTGCCTAATTGGTAGTATGGGTTAAAATTAAGTTCTATTAGAATAACTGCAATTGTTCTGGACTTTTTTTTATAAGTATATGCATATTGTTGCACAGTAGGCTGGGGTAGGCTCAGAACTGGAGTAGTAAACATACATCTAGGAATGACTTAAAATGGTAAGGGATATTATTTATTCCATGACTGAGCAATAAATCCTCAAGCAAAGATTTACAAAGTGGTAAATCCTCGTGGAGAATCAATGGCTGCCATTAAAAGCACATAGACTTGGAGGATTCTCCACCTGAGAATGTTTGGGGAATGGCAGATTCACTGCTTCATAGACTCATTTGAGTTTGTGAGACTCAATAGCCCTGCAGTAGAGTGTGCAGCACTATTTGGAATTTTTCAGTAGATTTATTATTGTTACTATAATAATGATAATTGTGGGGTTTTTAGAGCACCAATTTTCTATTGTGTTAGATGAACAGTCAAGTCTTTATTAAACATTATGTAGTCTTACTCGCCATTTTTTTTAGATAGACCGTCTATGCTTCAGTTCCAAAACAGAGATCACTTGTTGCACTGCCTAACTTTATTTCGATAGCACAGCTCCTGTTTTTGAATAATGGTATCAAAAAATGAAAGAAGCCCGCCAAATCTTGTATCTGTGATTGTTTGCAAAATCCAGTTAAGGCTCATAAATCATAAGGGTTATTTTTCAAAAAAAAAAAGATAAACTCCATTTTTAGGGAACTTCAATGGAAGAATCGTGGTGCATTAATAATATTGTCTGTACTTCAACCGTGGGAAGGGGTTTATCAGTATCCGGATCCAAACCCAGGGCTGCTTCTGTGTTTGGTGGTAGCTCTTCTCACTAAGCTACCTGAGTGCTTGGCAGCTCCATGAATGATCTCACACTCAATCTACCCTAATACCAAGGGTTGTGATAAACTTTGACCTTCCTGCTCCTACCCCTAACTTTCTATTTAGCCAATGCCTTGGATTTTCAGTTTTGATGGGATTACTGTGCTCCTGCTAGTATCTCGCCCCTGCTAATGCATTGTTTAGGGCACAAACCTTTGGCTACTGAATTACAGATGATTATTGCTTGCTGCCTCTAGCCTGATCTACCTCTCTACTGACTGACTTTATCCCCGACTATGCTCCTGCAATATTGGAACTACCAATGGACTGAACTTGATCATTGTAAAACTTGCTAGATGCTACAGCTATTGAACTCTGAGCTTGTTCCCCGATCATGACAAAATATTCTGGCAAAAAAAAAAAAAAATCCAAGGCATGTCCTAAATAGGAAGTAAAGAGGAGGAGCAGGAAGTTTAAAGTTTATTACAATACTGGGTACCAGGGGAGGCAGACTGGGATCAGACATGGAGCTATCCAGCACTTCAGGTAGCTTAGTGGGAAGAGCTACTAAAGGACAAAGAAGCAGCCCTGAGTTCAGATCCGGATCCTGATAGGGTTCATAGATTGGGGGGGGGGGGAGATCAAGTAGAAAGGTCTTTGTTAGACAGTTCCATATAAAATAAGTAATTCATTGTATGTTGTTTAATTCTCCAGCATCTAAATAAATACAAAATCTCAGATTTACCGTGCATTAGAAAAATTGATATCAGTTATAGTTTTCTTACGTGATACAATATGAGAGATAAATGTATTTATAAACATGCAGTGCTTGACCTCATTCTTATCTGGGATTTATGTAATAACAAGGCTACTCACTTATGTAGGGAACATAGAATTGCTTTAACAAGGCCATTTGACATTTTTGCTCATGTCAAATGTTCTAATTTAACAGATCAGTTGTGTTCCCAAAATCTGACCTCAGGGCACTAGCAAGTCATTGCTTCACGTTGCAGCAGTTTCTCAGATGCTCTGTGCCAAATATATTTGAATTTCCATGAACATGTGAAACCTGCAGAATCATGCCATCTGGAACAGGAAAATTAACTAAATGCCATAATGAGTAGCATAAATATTTTACGGTGGAGATAATAAAGACAGGTAAAAGCTATTTTGTAGATGCTTTCTGGGAATTTTCTTTCCCCGATGTTCTGCCTGCCTTCAGAATCGTGACACTCCGCAGCTCAATATAAATCCACATCTGGCTGCATTTTCTCCTTGCCAGATTATCCAGAGTCATGCTGACATATCCCTATTTTGTATGCTCTGCCAGTCATTTATATACCCTGCACCTGACAGTGCTGTAATATATTGGGTATTTTTGGGCTATGTGTCACATCCATCTAGAATTTTAGAGGGTGGAATAACTTGTTTTCTCAGTGTGCACATAGTCCCAGTTATGCTGTTGGCAATGGAGTGCAGTTTACAAGAACAGGAATACAGCGCACTGAAGCATGCCATCCCTGTTTAGTTGGCTGCAATGAGCTGCAACACTTGGTACTGCCCATTGCTCAAACAACATCTGCCATAATCACAGAGACTGGTAATGGAGGGAAACTTGTGAACGCCGCAACTAACATTATTGTTCCAGTGAGACAGAAAATAGAGATTATAATATGCAACAGTAAGAGAAGAATATTTAGCTTTCAAAGTAAAATGTAGCATTGGGATTTCAGGTAACAGGATATATTGTTCCATGTAAATGTTAAACGGTGAACATTTTATACATATCCAGAAATCTAATGCCAGAGGTAAAATGGTAAACAAAGGTGGAGTAAAATATAGTGTACATATGGTATTATTAATGTTCACCATATGCCTATGCCTTCACCCTTTGTTCAGATAACTATTGTCTGTTTAGGATTTGATTAAAGGTAAATGGAGGTGTCTGTAGACCCAGGTAAGCAGACCTTGAATTCACCATAATGGCACTAATGGGCCGAAGTGTAGGGCAGCAGGATAAGGGGAGGGGGAGTAATATTGTAATATTATATTGTAATAAATTTTAACCTTAAATCTTTCTCCTGTGCTATCCTGTTAGGATAAGATGGCAAAATTATGCAGAAGGCTCATTGTAGTACTGGAAACCCATTCTCCTGTTTGGTAGTCTACACAGTTGGAAATACACACATTACTATAGATGCATGCTGAATATTGAAAAAAAAAATCACTTAGATTTCATTAATTTCATACATAAAACAGACCTCCAAAATTTCAACACAAAGACCAAGAGAAACAAAATCAGCTTGTAACTAGTGAAGCACAATAGGAAATATGTGGACAAATACAAGGACTATTGGCAGCATTTTGCTTAATTTCACCTCGGAAAAGGATTAAAGGACCTCGCTAGTGTTACTGGTATGTATTGTGCTGCTGCTCAGAAACAATATTTGGTATCCAAGCCCAAAGTATTTTGGAAGTAATAGGTGGGCTAAACACTCATTCTCTTTCTTAGGCCCAAAATTGAAGGTGGCTAGGAAGCACCTGGGGGATAACAACAAGAGCCATGTATTTGGCACTGGAATTGAAAACAGTTACCAGGTGGTTGTGTGTATCCTATGTGTGGAGAGAACCAATGGGGTCTCCTAAAAAACTAGGTCCATTAAAATAACTCTAAAGAAAGGGAGCCATTAGGCTAATTTTTTGTTATTTTCCTAAATGGTGATTATACAGATTGCTGCGATGGTAAATCCAGTATGTTAATTTTCTATTTGTGTGCTGGAGATAAAAAAAGTGGGAAGAATGCCCTAAAATCCCAGGTAGATTGCATTTGATGAAAACTGCCCACCCTAGATATCAATAAACTTATGGATATTACAACAAGGAAGACAGTTAAGAGATTGTGATGGTGAAGGCACAGAAGCAGTAGTGTGGAGCGCTCTGCCAATTTGGATGACTAATTCAAAGGAACCCAAGACTCAAGAAAAGCAACAACTTGAGGAGTGAGGATGAAAGAACACAAACCAGAATTATCTAGACTACGATATTTTCTGACAGACTTTTTATAGGTGAAAGTAATAATCAAGACAGGAAAGTATTGATTCCCTTGAACTTTGGTGTTGGTAAAGACTTATAAGCAGAACAAACAAATGGATCTTTCATAAAATCAAAATAACCTTTTATAAGATGTTTAAATGACTAAACCAAAGCTATTTTTCTGTAAACCTTCATTCACAATCCTTTTTAAGTATTGAACAAAGCAAATCAGAGGTACAACAAGGAAGTCAAAAGGAAGAAAAAAAACAAACATTCTAATTTTTATAGCCTAAACTAATACCTAGGGTTGGTGTGCCGGACAGTTATATTTAAATAAAAGTGTATACAGATTTTATATTTTTCCTATTTTACAAACATTAATTAAGGTGCTTACATGTGTGTAGTCCAGCAATAACTCTGTAGGTATTTACATGTTTAAATAGCAACACTTCTATTAGGAAAGGAAGAGGTAAGTATATTCCTCCTTTGATCACTTTGCTGTTTATGTAATAGATGGACACACACATTACCTTTCAAACAATACTTAACTGTAAACAGGAGTTCTGCAAAAGGTCTGTGTAACTTTGTTTTCATGTTTCCTCAGGGCAGAGAGATGGATCTGACCAGTCACTGCTTACAGGGAACTTCATGGAGAGAATAGCTACAGCACATACAGGCATATGGTGTCAACATCAAAAACAAATCAATTTGCCCATCCCCTACAGGTATAAAGACGACAACACCTGAAATTTGCCAAACTCCACAATCCTATTCCAACAGACTGGGAAAAAGAAAACCAAGAAATCAGCACTACACTGAGGTATTATCCAATCAAGCGGCATGTGTGTGTAGAAGGGTGCAGATTTGGTTTATACTGCATGCAAGAAAAAAAATTGCAGTTCAACCGGCAAGTTGAATATGTCAAATACAATGGAAGGTCCACCTAATGAGTCTGAACTTTCCATCTTCCCACATGTGGCATCTAGGGGGATAATTTCACAGTCTTTCTTGGAAAAATTTCAGAATACAGAAGATGCAGGATTTGAGTGCCTTCTCAAGAGATTTTACTTTACACATTACACATTTATTACACATTACACATTTATTTACACATTTGTACACATTCATCCTGAATCTTTAAGTGTTAGGATATCATCATTCTCGCCTAGAAGTCATATATAGATGATAGCTGGAACTTTTCTATTCAGGTACATTTTATACCTACAAATAGGCGATGTTGAAAGGGGACAAGGGCCCAGGCAGTGCAAACCAAATTTTTATTTTCGTAGAAGGGCTACATTAACGTGTATGGCTAACTAAACTTTTTGTTTTTAGTTTTGGAGAGAGTTAAAACCCCTTTTAGTTTTTTACTACCGTACTATGTTAGAGAAATTTGACGTAAAAGTATGGCAACAGAGATATTACCTTCACCTTCCACAGAGGTAACTCATAAACATATTTTAAAGTAGAACTACGGGGTTTGTTTTTAAACACACATTTTGTTTTTTCTCCTAGCTGCATAGTGACCCCTTCCTTCACAAGCTGAAGAATTGTGCTCATAGAAGCAAAGAATAACATTTTGAATTGCAGCTTGAAAAAATATCCCTTATGGGGAAATGAACTTGTCCATTAAACTTAGAACAAGGTCATGCAAGGTACATCTTCAGAGCTTGTTTTATGGACACAGGTTTTTACAATCACTTTGATTTAAAGAAGAGGAAAAAAACAGCTGTGAAGAAAAGTAATAAACGTTACCATCCGATATATGAAAAGGGATTGTAAAAAAAAGAACATTGATGTTATGAACTTCATTGTCTCTCATTACTCAAACAGCACATCTGCATTGGTTTGATTTACTAGGCATAGTTTAAATAAGGAAATGAATTCAGCAAAATGTAAAAATTAACATTAACACAAACATTACCAAGGAAGAATTTCTCATGTCTTTGGGAGAGGACAATTCCACTATTATATGTACATGGTGCACTTACGTTTTGGGGTCTTTGCCAACCAGCTCACCATCCAACAACCTTAACCTAGATATGCATTCCTTCCAATGTTGAAGGCACATCTGCTAAAACACCTTACATGATACTCATTTACCAACAAAAAGTATGTCTGCTTCCATTACTGGCAGGAAAGTTTACAGTTTGAGGATAAGAAATAAAGTCTAACAGGGCTTGGTAAACCTTCATAGTTAGATGGAAAGCTTCATCCTCTACTTAAGTTGTATTTAAAGCAGGGTGCAGCAGGGGTTGGCACTGATTGGCTTCAATTAACGTGACAATGAAAAATTGGTCATGTAGGTAAAACAAATCTTTACTATACTAAGCTATTAACAAGATCTTGTATAAAGAATACAGGCTCACAATTAGTCATTGCATTCTACCGGAGCCATTTATTCTGAGTAGAAGTAAAGTTTCGGCTGCAGAATAAGACATGACAGTTTTTCTAGGCCCAGTAATTAAACAAATGCAAAACACAGATGTTGGGGAAATATAAATTATAACTTTGTATAAAAAATGCAAACCAAGTAAAAATTCTTATTTGCTTTATAGCACACCTCTTTTTAAAAGTACATCTAACATTTTGGATAAAATGGGGGAAGGATTTTTTTCCCCCCCAACCGTTTCCTATTAAGTATAGGACATGAAGTAAACTAACAAATAATGATTTTTAAGTTAGTTATGGTAACTTTGCTTTTTATGTTTACACCTTTCCCTGTCGAACTTACATGGTAGCATAAGCTTGTAAACCGTCTTCCCCCATTTCCAGTGTCTGCAACTCACTTACCTTAATTGGGTATGCTCAGTGCTCCGGTTCTCCTCCTCTACGAGGAGATTTTCATTATCAGTTATTTTGAAGTTGTAAATACCCTTTAGTTAAAATTTATAAAACTGAGAGCATCATAAAAAATGACTTCCAAATAGAACCCTTTCTCCATTAGAACATCTACATATGTCATATGAAACAGATTCTAGTCTTACAAAAGCAGCAGAGGGATACAACATTGCAGTGTTATTAGGAGACATGCTGAAAAACTGATCTTCCATTAATGAGTTGTTCAGCATAGCATACCATCCCTTCATAATGGCCACCTGGTTAGGAGGAAGCAGCATTCGTCTCATCACTGCCACTGATATCTGGGAGCAATTAATACAGGAAGCACTGTCCATAATAATGACCTGTTCTGGATGTGACTGGCAGACGTCAGGCCATTAAACCAGACTTTCTTTCTTTGGATGTAAAGCGGTACAAATTACCAGTACAGATCGTACAGGTTGCAAAATACTAATTAATTCCAGACATAAAGCAGTAATTTTCTGGACTGCTCAGCACAGAGAATAAACAGACTGAATAAAATCAGCAGAATCCCAATATGTATACATCTAGTCTTACAAATTCTGAGTTATGCTATTTGCACTCTAGTATTTAAATACCATATGGTCTGCTTGTGAGGGACTAAACATTAAAGAAATGCTCATTGGGAAAAAAAAAAACAATAACTGGAACATGAATTCAGTACCAAGGAAAGCAGCTCTGGAATCTATTGCTAACAGCTGATGAAAACCTCCAGTAGCCCTGAGACAGATAGACTAGATCGGTCCCATTGGAGCTCATTTCATGTGTTATGGTATAAAACCTGTCCTGGCAAAACATACCAAGAAAAGGGAAAGACTCTGTGCTTGTAGGCCCCTTAAAAAGTTACACCAGGCCTTACAAAAGGTGAGTACCAAAACAAGACCATTTTCACAGATTACATATTTGTCATTTGGCTGTCTTGATTGTTAATTAGATTCTAATATAATACAGATTTGAACTCATATTTAAATGTAATGTTTCCAAAAATCTTATTTTTTATTGTTTATACAAAATAAGTAATCAGGATAATTTTGTTCTCTTTATTGATTACCTGAAAATATGTAATTAATTCAATTTTTGTAAACTAATATTCTTTGTAAACTACATTAACATTTTTAAATTGTGTAAAGTCCCTCTGGTTTGTGTGACCATAAACTGAAGATATTTTAGCTTGTGCGTAAATCTGGCCCTGGCTAAATTATCATAGGAGATATACGTGGCACAGAGTATGTTATCTTGGTACTTCTGTCTTAAGGCAGACCTATCACAACATTTTTAACATTATCTGAAGGGTGGCTAACCCTTTTATATAATCTTAAAGTGTTTTTGGTTTGTTAATCGTCGCTTTATTAGGCAGGAACCTTTCCCTAACCATTTTTACCGACACGGCTTTTGGAATGTAGAAAAAAAGAAAAAAAGAAAAAAAGTATCGATCTCACACATGCGCAGTGAGATCAGCATTTTTTTTTCTTTCTTGAATACACTTTCAGGAAGACACATCATCGGATCGGCCGCAGTTGCAAGACTGGGTGACGTGAGCAAAAGCAGGAAGAAGAAGAAAGACGATAGCTGCATCTGCTGTCCTATGTGCACTAGAAATAAGGAAGCTGGCAGGGGACCCACTGGGCCAAGATTGCAGAGGTATTTTGAAATTAATAAGTGTTTTTTTATATATGAAAGTTTTGCAGAATCCGAGATCCATTTCTGAAAATTGTATGAACTGTTTGGCGTGTGTCCATGGTTTTTATGAGAGATAAGTACCGATACCTTTGAGGGACACTGGTATGTTATATGTACAGGAGATATAACCTCTTCTATAGAGGGCAACTTTTTTAACCAAACACTCATATGCACATGCACACACACTCAAGAATAGAATAGAACAATATCTCCCAGAATAGGTTACTAATCATGTTTTAACCAAGGTACATTTAGGTTTATACAGGTAAGCCTATAAGTAAGATCAACTTCATAAACAGAGTTGAAACATTTATATCCCTCCTTTTCAGTATACCATTCTATACAAAAACAAAAAGTATATGTCGAACTGGAAAGGCCAGTTTATCAGCATGAAGTATTAGATGTTTCTCCAATGAGGAAGGTTTCCTCAGTGAAGAATTACAAAATCTTCCACTTCCAACTTGTTTTTTGTGCCACTCCATAAGCATTCATCAAATCTCTATTATTCACGTATTAAGAGAATTTAACAGAACAGTAAGAGTTTAATAGAAAAGCACGTACAAAGTAACACTTTAGTTATTAAGCCAAACTAATGTTTGAGAAAATAAAAACAATGGAATTTGCCCTTCATATCAAATATCTTTTATTATTTCATAGAGAATCCTGAAAACAACCAATTTTGACAGATCTGGGTTAACCAATAACAGGGTTCTGGATGAAATATACTCTAATGGAATGACAGTAAACACAATGGCACAGTGTCAAAATAGAAAAAGCCACATTAGTAGAAGAGAAGATGTTTAATGCTCTAAGCTGCTACCAGAACATAGAATTTTCTTACAGGAGGCATCTTAAGAAGCACAGGAACTGTTGCCATATTTTATTCCACTGAACCTTGATGCATAAATAGTAAAAAGGAAGAGAAATACAAGCATGGAAAATCAAACTCCCTACTCCGTAAAATTAAAATCTTTGCTAGACAAAGAACCACATCTTCCTGAATGGAACTTGAATCTTATTTTGGATGTAATTTTCATTTACATCCATCTGTTTTTGTAGCCGAGTTTGAAGAGTTGACAGTAGGAAAAAGGAATGAAGCAGATTTAAGTACAAAGAGCCAATGACAAAAGTACAAAGAGAAAAACACTCTTCACGAATAGATGCCAAGTGCTAATTTCCCCTTTGGGCAACGTGCTAGTCTGTACAAATCTCTGTAAAGGACATTACAAAGAGATAGTGCGGAGAATACACTATAAATCAGAGTCATCAGCTCGGGGAATGGTGTTAATGTGATATGGGCTCTTGGCTTAGATTCTAGACTAACTCTCCTTTTGTAAATCTTTTCTTTGCAAGATAGACAGGCTTATTTTTACTGAGCGCCTCTGCATGTTCAAGTTGAAATTGACTATCCTATAAACCATTTGCTTTTTTCAACATTGTCTGACAACCAGAGAACCTGAACTTCACCTTCAACTAGAACATTTTCCTGGAAAAGTGTAAACCTGAGAGTAAATGTTCGCTGCAACCATGGCATGATATTTATGCGAGAGGTTGACCTGTGAATGGGAGGGAGACTATTTTTTGGAAGTATGTGTCCACTCTCCACCACAAGTTCAGTCTTGGCCAGTTGGATGCAACACATGGATCATTTTATATAAAGCCCTTCGAAACATCCAAAAGGTGCAGGGTTTTAAAAGTTTGTAAGTAAGAATTTACTATGATGTGGGATCTTCTTCCTTTGCAGCATTGCACAAGGTGTCACCCTGAGCAGTGATGGGTAGGGGTATGTGTTAGAATGCCACCCTGTAGCTCCATTTAGAAAGCTGAAAGCATCACAGATCTGCTACAGAAAGACAGGGCACCTATTAGTATCACTATATTTGGCGATAGATCACTCAAGGTATAACACAGCGCCTATGCACAGAGCAAAGTACAATTCCCCTATGCACAATTTCAGATTTAAGCATTATATGCACTTTAAACATTTTTATATAGTTCTTGTGGTTAATAGAAATAAACCATCTTTATAAGCAAGAGCATTGAAAAGGGACTATAGAAAAGGTCTGGGTTTATAAGTTTGTATTTTACAGCATTTAATAAAGGTCACTAAGAATTCACTTTGGATGGTGCTTTTCTTTAAATAAAAAAAAGATAGTTTAAACTATATGTTTTATGTTGTGAGCTTTGAATAGTTTTAGCTTATGAGTTATGTTTCATTTCTTCTAAACAAAATGAACAGCCCTGATGTGTCCAAGGTCTGATTTATGTGAAGTGATAAAATGAAGAGCACAGTCTGTGCCCAGTAAGAGACCCATATCCTTGTCACAAGACACACTATATTATGGAGCAGGAATGGATTTATAGTTAAGCTCATCAAAGACCACAACTAACAGATGGGGACAAACAAGATATTTACAACAGGTGCCAAGAAGAAAAGAGAAAAGAACAAATACATATTTCATAGGGATCCTAAGACATAATGTAAAACAAAACTCAAAAAATGCAATTTCATGCTGCAAGATGTTGATCTAAAACTGACATTTTTGGTTAACTATTACTGCATCAATAATATTTTTAATTGCATACAGAACATCTGAAATATGTAACATTTCATCAGTGATTTAAATACCAATGGATGGTCAAATTAAAGTGTTACATTTGATGGATAAAATATGATCAATCCATTGTTATTTTATGTATGTATTGCCATACGGTTCACCACTCATACAAAGTAGCTTTTGGCAGAATCTGGTATGGATAATATACTCACTGGTAATAGAATAATGCTTTCAAAAAGCACAGAATGCGTAATGTCAAAACCCAACTAGCATGTGCCAGTGCAAAATGGTGTATTAACTTTATCTAGCACTCCATGCAAGCACTACCTCAAAATCAGCTAACTTCAGGGGCAAGTGATTGCTGCTCAAAGTGGACTTGAACTGGAAGTTTACTTGTCACTACAATGCAAACTTTATTTCTCTCACTCTTAAAAGAAAACTTTATTAGAACAAGCCACAGAAAATTACAACAAAAACAAAAAATACAGAAACATCAGAGATTAGAAGACAAACATATTTCATATGTCAAACATATGAAATTTTACAGATCGGTTACTCTTTCATTACTTGACTTTTGTAATTATAATATATTAAAACGTGCCATTCAAACCAAGAGGGAGAGGGTACCAGGAAAAACTACTAATACTGGAAAGAAACTGGGATAAAATGTGTGAAGAGAATGAGGAGAAGGGGAACAGAGGATACAGATCATGAGTCAAACTTATATAACTTATATATAGGAAGTTACAAATAAAACTTCGACCATCAGTATTTTATAATCTTGAAAGTATGTGAAGTAAATGCATAAAGACCAAGAGTGATGGAATTTAGCGATTGATTCTGATCCAGTCACCCATTTCTATTTTCTATCATAGCAATTCTTTGCAAGCATTAACACTTTTTTCTGCAATTTCTTTAAAAACAAAATTTTGCAAGATTTTTCAGCCACTTGCAAATGCCTAAAAAAGTGTAGCAGTTACAGCCTGTTAGCATTTAACATTCCTGCTACTATGACAATAGGTATACAGGATTGGTCGGTGCACACATCCCATCAAGAAGGGTCCAAAAACATTAGGGTAGTATGACACCTGTCATTTTCTGATACATCACAGACTGACAATATATTGAAGAGCCATAGGACCTAGGGATCATGCAGTCATTGAGTCGACCATAAACCCCTCTGTACACTAAAGTATTCTACAGTCAAATGTGAGGCTAAAAGCTAATGCTTAGTCGAAACTGGATCATGCAACCGTACAATAGTCCCAAGCACACCAGCAAATCTACAAAGAATGGCTTAAAAATAAAAGAATCAAAAGCCCAGCCAAAGTTTAGATTTAGTGGGACAAAATTCATCTGTGACAACATGAGACTGAAAAAAATTATACAGAAACTGTCAAATTTAATGAATTTTGCTAAATATGGTTCTACAAATTACTGAATCATAGGGTGTACTTTACACATGGAGTTACTGTTTTGGCTTCATTTTTGTTAAATAATTAAATAATTGCACAGTGAAATTCTGTTGCGTGTTATTTTATACCTGAGGTTACATTTAAACAATTTTAAAACCTGCTAAGAACAAAATAATTATGTCCTAGTATGTAAAACTTTAAAATTGAGGGAGGATGATTATAAATCTATTTTTTAAAATAAATATATTTTTCATGTAAATTTATTCTAAAGACAGAACCATTTCAAACCACTGTAGCAAAATATTTAAGTGAAATACCCCTTCGCAGGTTTATTCTATGTTGTACCTATAAACGGGCATTGGGTACCATTTAGGCTCTGTTTTATACTGCATGTACGGTTATATAATGTCCACTGCTCTGTCACTATATAATTTTATCTAGGGTTTTCTAATTGAACCCTTATTTTGTACCTAATAAAAATGTATTGAAGTAAAATTAATCAAGTGCCACTAGAGAAGGATTTAACAGCAAAACAAACCTATAGAGGTTTCTGGTCACTTAGCAGTGATCCATGTTGCACGATAAATTGGGCAATGTTTAAGATTTGTAACTAGGAAAGACCACATATATTTTAGAACATATTTGTTTATTAAAAAAATAAATTTTATGGGAAAAAAAAGAAATACAGATAGCAGAATGCACGAGTATTTACAGGTAAAAGAAATATCAACACATAAAATGTCATTGGAACCTTTGGGAAATTATTCAAGTAAGCTTTCTGCCTTCTCCATCTGCTCCACTAAAACCTATGACCTCCAATTTACAGATACAACAGCGGGATTGTAAGCACGTTTCAACGTGCTGCACTTCTGCAACAAAAGTATGCATCAAGACACAGACTTAACGCAGCAGTGCTAAATTATTTATTTGTAGAATTACTCTGTAGGCAGCCAGAATAAACAAGACAGAAATGTCCAATACTGTCAAGGTCAACAGAGTATTTGTAGAACACAAAAATTATTAGGCAGGGTTTCAGACAAAGCAAAAAAAAACCTTTGGGATATTTTCAGGTTATTTCCAAAACTAATACACTAAGTGTGAATAAATGGAAGTCTTACTGAAATAATATGTAGTAATGCAATACAAGCAAGATAGTAAGAGAATCTCTTGTTTAAAACTTGTCCACTACAACAAAATCAACATCAACCCCAGGCATGTGTGATGTTGTATGAATGAAGTTGTGAGTTCAAGTTCAAATGAGCATTAACATTAAAGTAAAAGAGAAAGTAATCATTTAGGTACATACACACATACAAGAACCACAGGATGCACAAAGTAAAATAAATTATATATTTTTTTTATTGGAATACACCTTTATGGGGTTTTCTAAACCTTTAGGTCAGGGATTTCTAAGAAGCCCTAACCGTCTGACAGATGGGCCGCCGCTCTGGCCGGGAGAAGGGCTGCGTTTGTTGGTGGGGGGGCGAACCAGTCAGAGCTGCGGACCATGATGTCTGCTGTATGCGCCACAGGCTCAGGGCGGTCGGCGGGTTTTGTCTCTGGACACAACCTACTCGCTCTCCCATCGCAGGCTCAGACCTGTGATGGGAGAGTGGGCAAGTTCTGACATCATGATGTCACTCTGGGGGGGTTCTTCTCCTGAGTGACATACAGCTCCCCATGCATGCACGATCCGGAGTCTGTAAGATTATTGGTCCGCAAGCTCCAAAAGGTTGGGGAACACTGCAAACAAACATTACAAACAAACATTTCTATTGCGTTTATAAGGGGTTTTTTTGCACTTTTATAAAGCTTGCATAATAAGTGCTTAGAAACGCGAGAAACCACCGGAAAACGTCCCATTGAAATGAATGAAAGTGTTTACCCACATTTTTGGGCGTTTTCCAGCTTTAACTCGGCGTTTTAATTTTTTAAACTTTGCAAGCAACGTTTAAGATAAAGCTCATAAATGTACCTCAAGGAAACGTGCTGGTGTAGATTAACCCATTGTAATGCATGGGGATTTCAAACATGGACTTTAAAATGTTTGAAAGTGTCCATGTAGACTAAACCTTAGGGGGTTATTATGAGCCAGAAAAAGCAATTACATGCTGCAGGGGACACGTATTCCCACACCAAAAGTGAATAACAGCTGGGGGAGTATAAATGTATAGGAAATTCAAAACATGGGCAACTAGAAAGTCAATTTATATAATCTATATATGGTATTAAAAACTTAGCGTGACAGGGTCACTATAGGGTGTAAAGAGGACAGGGTTCTACATCATTTCATCTAGATTCCACATTATTTCATCCGTAGTGAGTAAATTAGTATTGGCAATTTTTTGATCTGAATAAATACCTTCATGCAACACCCATCTGTTCTGACAACCATGATTCATTAAAAGTACAATTACCTGTTTGCACAAATGCATGCAAATATTCTGAAAAAATGACCTTCATTGCAAATTTCCCAGCTGTGCAGTGGTCTGATCAATAACAGATGTTTTTCACTATTAGTCAAAGTGCTGCCTGCCATCCAAACAAGGCACAGCAAATAATGATCCTGCAACATCAGCATTTGCCATCTCAGGGAGGGCAATATAAATACACACATCAAGCAGGGCATTAAATTTAGCTCTTCCATACTTTTCAGATGAAATGATTTTGGTACCCCAATTATGTAACCAATATAGAAAGTAACTAGAACAAGCTGTATATAAAACCAAGGTGAGATCTTCTGTATATTTACTCCGGGAACAATGAAGCAAGATTGCTCTTCCTTCTCTTTCACTCTCCACCCCCACTGCTCTGGCTCAAGTTTGTAATTTATTTATAGATCAGCTTGTCATTGGAGTGCTGTGCCTCTGTGACCTATGCCGGGACAATACACTTACTGATGGAACGGATATTTAGCCTACAAAAGCTACTGTTAATAATGCATTTGTCTGTCAGGAATGTAAACATCAATCCTCATCACTTAAAGCTTGCACACAATAATCATGGATTATAACCCAAAACCGGGGACGTTTTATTTTAAAGAAACAGGTTCTTCTAATAAAAATGGTTTCCTGGGAAGTGTGAACAGTATTGACATACTGCATTGAATAAAGATGATAAAGAGCAGAATATGATGCATGTTATTACTGAAGCTTACAAAAAGCCTTTGCCAAGGTGCTCCCATCTGATGTTACAAGGCCAGGATTGACCTGACCTCCTGACCGCTTGGTTTAACAAATAGCTGTAAAGAGGAGCTCCAGACAGTGCACTATACCAGAGACCTCCGGATAATTATAGCTACAGAGAAGTTCAGAGGAAGCCGCTACTTTGTTTTAGTAGTGAAATAATACATGGCCATTTTGCTTAGGATGCTGTAAAAAAAAAAAAAAAAAAAAAAAAAAGGATACATACATATGGCCAGATTTATTAAAGCTCTCCAAGGCTGGAGTAGATAGACCATCATGGGAGAACTTGGTTGATAAAAGTAAACCCAGAATTTTTTTTTTTTTTTTTAAATCATCTTTCTTTTACTTAACAAATGTTTTCAGTTCTGGACTAGATCCATATCAAGTTTGATGGATCACCCTTCCATGATAGTCATCTTCTCCAGTCTTTGAGAACTTTATTGAATCAGGCCCATAGTATATGCATCCAATATAATGGATACTAAAGGCAGAATAGGCCATCTAGTGAATAGGAGAGTTTGGGAACTATTGTTTGAATGAGGCCATGACAGTGGAAGATCGCAGTCTGGTTCCCACGTTCCTTTTTGAAGATCTATACTGCTGGCACAGCCGCAATAAGGTTTGGTTTCCCAAAGCTGTTTGCTGTTCCTGATTGCACAGCAGCAGATTGCATATACTGTAGAACCCTGGTTTTGTAGAACTCAGATAACCGGAAAGTTTAGATAACCGGCACCCGACAGCTTCGCTTTCTTGACTGCTCCTGCATACAAGAACACATACCACATACTGGGGCTGCGGGAGAGTAGCTGTCAGGAGAGCAAAACGGAGCTCCACTGATTGCTCTGCTCTGTGATTGGCTGAGAAAAGAGAAACCCTGATGACAGCTCAAGCGTCATCAGGGTTTTCATTTTTCAGCCATTCAACATTAGAGGTGAATCAGGGATAAGTCTCCCCATTCAAGTCTAGTGCTGAATGGCTGAGAACCCTCAGTTTCAGAGTAACCTCAGTTAACTGGAAACTACTCTTATCTGCAATCGGCCATTCCCCGTGGTGTACTGTATTATGCACAATAAAGTTTTACCATATTCCAAACAGGAAAGGAAAATAAGTCCACAACAGGCCATTCTATACTATTCTATATATATGTGTGCATTGCAGAAAAATGAAACACAGGCACTGAAGTTTTGGCTTTTTTATGAAGGATAAGTTTCTAAGATGTTGGAAACTGATTTTATATTGAATATTTTCTAATACAAAAAGTGTCTTCAGAAAAAAATATTTTGCTAAGTAGATTTCATTATAGTCAAGTTAGCTGATGCATACTGATGCTGCTAAATTTGGTTGTCTTCTAGGCTTTAATGACCTCTGGTCACAAAATGTATATAAAAAACATTTATAGAGATATATATTATGTATTAAACCTGGATCATAACTGTTTAGTATGGAGGTACAGACAAATCAGGGTCCATAAATGGAAGCACTATATATGTGAATTACATGAAAATGAATGCATAATCTGATTAAACTGAAGGCCATCCTATGGTCAGGCCCGAATTACTGATGGCAAATTATGGTACTTCCAGCAACAAGAGTCGGAATTGTTGACTGTGTAGCCGAAACACCCTTAAAGCTTTGCTTGATAATTTGCAGCTAAAACAACAAAATAGTACTGCATTCTACTGATTAATATAAAAATTTTAGAAGCATAATAAAGCAGTAAAAAATAGTCTACATGGCAGAACATTAAATATCCAGATGGAAAAGTCAAGGAAGAATTGCCTAAAAAGACATAATAAGTCATAGTCAGGATGCTGGCACTCACCACCCCTTAAAAACAAGAGCATATGATGACTCCAAAGGACAAATCTTTGCTCAGAACAATTTCAGTAGTACAGCACTGTAAAATAAAATGCTACTAAATGCAGGCATAGTGAGTGTCACTAAATGAGTTCATTGTGCTCTCATCAGGTCATGTGAAAACTCTGTGGAAAGGTCAGGTCAGAGGTCAGAATATGAGGAGGACACGGTCTACTGTTCACTACAAACTGTTACACAACTGCATTACTTTAATTGTAAATATTTATCAGAAGCTATTTGTTAGTTGCGCTTTTTGAACTAGAGTCTTGCAAACAGGCTTAGGGCCCTGGCTCTCACAAACTTCCTTTAAGCACCTGTTATTGGTTACCAGCTGGATTCACTGGGCTGTACACTACACTGGTTATCATCCACAAGATAAATGAGCTGTATGGTATAGCTGGTATTGGGTGCTGGCTGGACATTTTGAGCTGTATATTGTGCCGGTCATCAGCTAGCAGCTGTATTCAATAATATGCACACAAAAACCCTGATTTATTGAAGCTCTCCAATACTGGAGAAGATAAACTATCATGGAAGAACCAGGGTGATCCAGAAAACTTGGATTGAAAAATGGATTTAATTTAAAGCATTTGCCAACTATGAATACATGGGTGTTTATCTTGGACCAGATTTATCCCAGGTTTGTTGGATCACCAGTGATCTACCTTCTCCAGTCTTGGAAAGCTTTCATAAATCTGGCCCTATGTCTGTTGTAGGCCACTGGCTGGATATTAATGAGCTGCGCCATACCTGTCAATTGCCTGAGGTTTATTTGTTTGATGTAGAGGACATTTAAATACAAGTAGAAGCAGGAAACATTTTTGCCTAGTAGAATGATTCCAATATTTGATACTACCTGAAAGTGGTTGTACAGAATAAACGCATAGTATGTAGTCATACATTAACACAATATGTGTGTGTGGCAAGTCCAGATTCTACCATAATTACACATTGTTAGAGACCCCGCTAATCTGTAAATAGAAGGATGTGCATCTCTCCAATGTTGCCCTCAAAACCTAAATTAGGTATAAGGGATAAATTGCCCCTTCCCAGGGCTTTCCACCTTTTGTTTTTCACTGCACGCATGGGGGGATCATCCTATGCATTTTACTGCTCTACAAACATCCAGAGACCAGAATATGAACCCAAATTGTTCCTCCGTTGACTTCAAAACTAGCTCCTGAATCAACCTGAACATTGGGGTCAATTCAGAAGAATTTATCAGTGGAAAATTCAATCAAAAATACATCCAGCAGCACATGACTCTAAGGTTTGAAAGTTTATTAAAACATAATATAAAGTAGCTGATGCATATAAAAAAGTAAAACTCTCAACCAAAGAATAGCAAAAGGATTGCATGATTATGTTGCAACGTTCCTTATTAGTGTCATCCCATTCAGCGAATGTTACATAGTTACATGGTGGGCCAGGCTGAAAAAAAAAAAAAGGCAAAGATCCATCAAGTTCAACCACTAGGGAAATAAACATATCACAGATATAAAACCCTATAAAACATAGCTGGTCCAGAGGAAGGCAAAAAAACCCTGGTCCAATTTGCTTCAACGGGGAAAAAAAATTCCTTCCTGATTCCATTAGGCAATTGGATGTCCCCTGGATCAACAGTCTCTGTTATCTTTACTATAAATCCTTATTACTCAGTTATATTCTGTGCTTCTAGAAAATCATCCAGCTTTTTCCAAAGCAATCTATAGTAATTGCTGAAACTACTTCCTGAGGGAGCCGATTCCACATTTTCTGCCATCGCTTGCAGTGAACCTTAACTTAAAATTACTACTGCCCATTCACTCAACTTCCTTCAGATCCAAGCTGTCATGAACACATGTTCTGGAGATGCATCAATTTTTCCTTTGTTTTTTGGGGAGGTAGAAAAGAAAAACTAGAATGTTTTGTGTAAAAACTGCAGTCCTGATTTAGGTTTTATTGACTGCATACAATGTTGTAAAGAATTCAAAATACTTTGTGACTTCAGATTGGCTCTAGAATACAGATAGAACATTCCTGATGCCACCAGTGATCATGTCCAGCATCTCCAGCACAAATCATTTATTTTCTCTCCTGTACTAATAACAGGCTATAATAATATCTGATGTAATGGATACAAAAAATAAATGCTGATGAAGCAAGGAGACAAATCTACAAAAACAAATTCTGATCTTCATTGAGACATGCATTGTACTCAAAACAAGTATAATACTTCAAACATACCCTGAAATAGGGCCAAACAGCTCTGAATCAGGATATCATGAAGAGATTTATACCAAAATATAAAACCTATAACAATACATTTTATTGCCATTTCATTTGAAACATCATTATTCAGTGATCTGTACAAAAAGAAAATGGTCAATATACTACTAGGATAAATCTGCACCAATGCAAGTTGTCAATTATTCCATTCATCTTAAAAAAAACAAAGGAAAATTTCCCTCCAAACTTACCTAGGGGAGGAGGATAGGGCATCACCTGGGACCGACAACATGTCAGAGTCAGATGTAGCAGGAATAACCCTGGCAGGTATCAAAAGGTCCTCTCCTAATGACACATTCTATGAAGTTATTTTATATTACCTTATGATTTTTTTTGTAGCGTATAAAATATCTATACTGTATATTATATATCAGGTAAGATGTAACAAAAAAAAAGAAAAAACACACTCAAACCTTTAGGGGTATCTGTAAAGTAAATTGATATTTAATTTGTATTACTCCTCACTTTCTAAAAGTAGATTAGTAACATATGAAGATGGGGTGTTTACTGAAATTGCTGGTTTGTACATTTCATTAAATCAGTAGGTTTATTCTCTCCTCCTTGTTTGAGACAAGATTTTGAATATGTAGCTCTGTTATTTTTTCCCTTTCTTCATTGTATCAGTTGCACTTTGTTCCTTGAGATTTGTTTTCTTGTTTTTCTTGTTTGTTTTTTTTATACATACTGAAAAATGTACATTTTTTTTACAATAAAAATAAATATGAAGATGGTTTCTAAACTCTTTATCACATTGGTTTACTAGGCTAGGGTACAAGGAAACAAGAATATACAGTGCAGGCAAAAATCAGTTAAAACAGGAACCTCATTAAGTAATCCAAAATACAATGGATTTAAACATAAAATTTCCTAAGAAGTTAAACTATCCATACCTTTCCCTGATAGAGAAATTTCAGAATATCTGTATGAACAAAGAAATGAATAGCAGCATAATAAGACTACATCAGTGCTATACACCAGTGATTCTGGACATAGTGTCAGTCAACTAACACAGCTCTACCTACTGACACAAGAACAAACCCTTTGTTTTTTGAGGCTTGCTATGAATGCCAACTAAAGCTTGCAGTAAGTAAATATGTTTTGTTGGGTTTTGTTTATAATATTCTATTAGTATTTGTTTTTCCTCTTTAATTGAGCTTTAATTTTACACATTTTGCTAATAAATATTGAAACAGTATAAATACAGAAGAAGAATATCCAATATGAAAAAGATGGTATAAATTTAAGAAGATTTACAATGATCTCCCCAGGGCCATTATATTATGTAGAGAGGTCACAGGTTGAGGAAGATGCTCCTTTAATCTGACAGTGGAGGAAGCCTGTAGGAGAGAGATAAGAGAGAACACTGATCCTGTTTTAACCCTGGCAAGGTTAAATATGGGCAAAGACTACCCAAGGCTCAAAAAGAGACTAACAATATATGAAATAAAACCCTTATGTTAACAGATCGATGATGTAATATTTCAGCTTCAAGAGAAAAAAAAAAGTAAATAATTTTATATATATCATATACATACACATATAAACATTATAACTAACCGCAAATAGTATGTTCTCTTTGCAGAGAGTAATTATATCTACCTCGGAAGGTGTCTCATAGTACCTAACAGAATATGTCCGATGGGAGGGGGACGACATCAAGATGATTTACAGTACATAGCTTCCTGGAAACATCCACATGATGCTGAGATTTCAGAATAGACAGAAATGAATGAATGAAAGATACAGGCCAAGTTGTGGGGAAAAAAGGAATATATGATGCTGGATGTACATCAACCAGGAAATGAGACAAATTCTGACTTGCTGCAGGTTCAAAGTTACCGAAAAGCTGATATTGAAGTCAATTATTCCTGTACAACTGTGCAAGACTGAGTAAAATTGTAGCTTTAAAGTCAGCACCAAAGTATCAGACTGCCTTCTCGTTCCCATATTTATTGTCCCTTTGTACTCCCCCCCCCATTAAATTGCCTTGTTTCTCATTGTGTAATCTCACTTCTTAACCACTGTGACTTTAAGGCCAGGAGGTATAGAGCAATTTAGGAAAAGACGATTCAAAAAGTGGACAACTCCTGTTTTAGTGCATTTTTTACCAAGTTATGTCACAATGATCAAAAACATTAAAATCCTAGTCATAATTAATTTAAATTCCATAGACGATCTCCTCTGCATGGACAAAGAGAAGACTCTGGACCACAACGTAATGCAACTGTGGATTTAGGCACGAAAAATGGGCATATAGTGAGTATTCTTTTTAGTCAGAGGTGTGTTAAATTCAGGCGTGCAGGGGTTCAGTCCCGACAGCTGCAAGGGAAGCCAGGATGTGCCAGATCTCAGTTATTTTGACAGATAGAGCAATCAGGCCAGTGATTAGGTTTTATTAAAAATGTTTTAAGTTTTATAAGCAAATTTTTAAAATGGTTCCACTTAACAAAAAATGTTATAAGATTGTGGTTTTCTTTTCAGTAGGTGTAATTGCTATTTTAGGTTATACGATTAGAATTTTCAAAGATATATATTTAAATAAACAGGTTTCAAAATAGGTAAAGGTTTGAAATGGCTCTGCTGACAATAATTTCACGTATTCTGCATTTGTGTAAATTTCACAATTTACATGCATATTCTATTAACAGGAGATATTTCATTTTCTTCTCTCCTGTTACGTCCCAAGGGAATTGCATGGGTCCGTGATGTCCAAAGACAACAATGTGTATGTGTGGCAAGAGCACATACATTCTTCTTCTGTTTGTTGCTTTCAAATACCAGCCATTCTGCATTTCCAACACATGTTTTGGTTTCACCCATACCATACAAAACAATATAGGGGTCTCTTTGGAAATAACTCAATGCTGGTATGTGACCAGCCAGTATAGAGGACAAACAAAGAAAAACAAAATGTACCACATTCCTAATATTCACAGATAATTCAAAACACTCATATTACAAAACCAGTAAATCCCCAATTCTCAAAAGAAACGTAAATCCAAGAATGGCAATTACTTACAATCACGCTTAATTTTTCATTAATTCTTCGTTAATTTTTTTTATCCATACGGGCTCGTTTTTGCTTTTCTGTGGCTGTGTCATTAGGTCGAAGTCATTTGCAGGTAGGAACTATAATTGAACTTACATTTAACACTGAACAATCCTAATGTGAAGCACTGTGGAATGGAGAACATTGAAAGTGTCACCAGCTCCTTTGTTTTGACACTGGCACTGTGGAGTAGAGCACAGTGCCCGAAAGTGTCACCTGTTTTGGCACGTTTACACTTCACCATGACAACTGTTTCAGCGGTGGTGGCGTGCGCGCTTTGTGTGGCGGCGCTTGTGGTTTTTGCGCGCAGGTTGGGTCTGTGCATAATTACATCCCTCATTTAGTATATAGGATTGTTCTCTGTGTAGAGGAACATGTTATACTGAGAACAATATTGTAATATGATGGTCATATGTGTTTAAATAAAGTATGACATTTTAATTGTTTCTACCAAAAAAAAAAGTCTCATGAGTGTTTAAAATCATCTGTTATTTATGTGTTTTTTAAGTTTTTGAAATATTATAAAAGAATAAAACATCAATCAAAAAATGTATGATCTGTAGTGTTCATAAATGAATATCTGGTGATCCCACCATGAACAATTAACCCTTTTTTGGCACCTCTTGGTTGTGCTCCTATGTCTTCATATTTATTCACTTATATTGAATTCCTATGGTCAGACTGAATCGGTTTGCGATATTCTTCATGATTTTATCCCCCCTATTGTGAATACAAAGTGCTTTTTTAGATTTTATATTAGTTTTTTTATTATGGTTTAAATCATGTAACAGTACAAAGAAACAAAGGCATAAGAATAAAAAGTCATCTGAATCACACAAGACGGTATAAACCAAGCACAGTTTGTACCAGTTTGTAATTTTTATTCTTCAATATAGTTCAGAGTTATTTTATTTAACAATTGTGGTTCAAACCAAGTAGTATTACTAGTCTGGGAAACCATGTTCCTTATATCCTTACTTTTTACACAACTCATGCCTTTAAGACCTGTAAAATACCTAAAAAAAAAAAAAACAGATCTACCACTTTAGAATGGTGCAAAGTAAAGCATTTTAGTGCATGCACAGTGAAAGTCACATTTTCTGCAAAACAGATGTTGCTGAATGAGTAAGAGAATCTTCCAAGCAAATGATTGTCACATTCACTGTTTCATTTAAATTTGACAAAGTATCTAGAAAGGGTGGATGAAAAGTTTTACAGCATGTAAGGTTGGCAGTTTACCAAATATATTTTCTACATTTGTATACAATTGTGAAAAAAAGTATGTACACCCCATTAAAATTGCTATACTTTTCAACATTTTTACCTGACAAACATTAGATCTTCAATTGATCATTGCCTACATAAGGATAAAGATGATATACTTTTAAAAAAGTCAAATAAACTTGCCAAGGTGTATAATTATCAATTTAAATGAATTAAAATACAGATTTGGCACAACAAAAAAATAAGTAAACTTTTACATTGACAACTGTTTAAAATCCAAGAATTTAGAGGGAAGGGTTCTCGATTAGGTGCTGATGATTAGAGAATTCTTAAGTATACAGGTAGAACCAGTCTCATTTTATTTCTTAATATCTAGGGTGTGGTGTCACCCTGCAAACATGAAAAGAGCCCTCTAATGACTTCAGAAAGAATGTCGCCAATGCTTAGGAGTCTGGAAAAGTATTTCAAAAAGCTAAAATTTTTTATGTAAATCACTCCACTATAGAGAAGATAAGCTAAGAGGTGTAAATGTTGGTAATGACTGGTAACTTCAGTTGACCTATTCATGCCTAAACAAAAAAACAAAAACATTTTATTGCTGATTCTGATGGTAACTCTTGCAACAGTTGGTATCAAAGTGCATGCATGCGTGACAGAAACAGATTCCCCCTTTTTTTAAACAATATTGTCCCAAATGCATGGATAACACAAGATATAAAGTCATGTCCTCCTTTATGTAACCGGAAATTAGGCGGTTACTCATCATGTTTTCTGCCAAACATTTCACAGGCTTCTGCTGAAATTGCCATCCTTTTAAGCTGCTGGCACTGACTGGGACAGGTATAAAAACAACAGAGCAGCAATTTTATTGTTCTCATAAAGGTGTAATTATTCTTTAATTGTAAAAGAAAAAAAAAACTAGATGTAGAGCATTTAAAGGGAAAGTGGGAAGGACATACACATGCTGTACTTTCTTCTGTCCAATTAGTTTATGCAGCCTGGATAAAATTTCAGCATTCAATTAGTTGAATATATCTTTGGAGAGGCCGGTAATTCCCTTTGCTGCACCTTTTTCTTCTCATTAGAATGTCCTCAGCATTTACTGGCTTTCTGATTGGGCAGTCTGTCACCTCTAAAAAGTGTAACTCAGCTGAATAGTGAGGGGACTCCAGCTGTGCTTGGAATTAACAATATCCCTGGATCCTTGCAAAGCAGATTGTGCCGCTGCTGAACACAGAGGTTTTACCAAGCACTAACTAATTTGATGGCTTGTGAAGTGGCAGCAAAAATCCATCCATGATTTATTACTGCATGAATTGTTTTAAAGGTCTAATAAAATCAATCTACAGTAAATTATCAGAATGTCTTTTATTCAGGAATTGCTTGATTATTGAAAGGTATAAGTTGCATTTGAACTGCCATTTGTTTTCTTGACTATAAATTACACTCAGAAATTTAAATCTTAAATTGTATATCAAAGATTGGTAAAGGGGAGGGGGGTCTATTTTTTAGGATGACAATAACGCTACTGTGGCTTTATTTAGAAAACCTGCTTCATTTTACACTAAAAGTATAAAGTTTTCTTGTACTTTATTGTAAATGTAGATTATTTTATATACAAGATTGATATTTAACTATTAGTACATTATGATAGAGGAGACCAGTTTATCTTTATTAATATTAAATATTAATAGAGAACATGTTGTAGAATCAGAAGCATGCAGGTTCCAAGTAAGCAAGGTCATTTAAAAGCTTTATGTTTTTATAATTTCAATACTGACATCTTAGGCCAGTTTTTCCTCAACCAGGGTTCTTTAGAATCCAAGGGTTCCCCGGGGTACAATGAACAATTGAGAAATTTGTGTCTGTCAAGTAAGTTTAATAAAAAGCAATGATTTTTCATCTGTAAGGGCGACATTCTTTTCCAAAAGCCAGCAATGTAAGGAGCATTCTGCTTACAGACCACCACTCTAATGTACGGGAGATCTGTTGATATAGTAGTTACAGCAGGGGTTCCTGAAGACCCGAAAGTTATTTCAAGGATTGTCCACCTGTTAAAAAGGTCAAGAAACATTGCCTCAGTCAGACAGGAAACTGAGGCGTGGTTACCCATTTCTCACACCCCGAAATCTATACGTCGCATTTTGCTCATGCCAATCCATCGACAATGAATAGGGGCAGCAGTGAACGGTTAGTAACGCCCGCTGTATTATGTGCAAATAATGGTTCTTTAGGAGCTAGCAGTGATGCAGGGGACAAAAAGTTGCATGGGATTGCCTAATCTTGCTGCAGATGTGAACATAGCTCTAAATTGTCATGATATTAGCACATATGAGATGTCAATTGAGCTTTATGCCGTGCAGTTCTAGCCAAAATTATTCTCTCCTATTAAATTATGATGCATAGAAGGCTCTCTTATGTAGCTCTACATTGTCGGATAGAAAAACTGCCAAACTATTCAACTCGAAGGTAACTGTATTTATCCCTGTTGTTCCATAGGTTTCCACTCACAGTCAACTCTTACCTATTTGGCACCTCTTTCCTATTTATGTGCACCATTGGGGGTGGATTAGGTTTTTCATTTATTCGTTCATTAAATATTTATTCCCTCCTAAGTGATTTGGTATATGTTTCAAGGATTTATTGCTTATAATCAAGACTGAGCACACTGATTATATGTGTATTCATTAATTATTCGATAATATATTTTTATAGCTGCTGAGCACAATCATGATTTGTCATCTAATTCATGAAGTATTTATCAGCGTGTTGCAAATTTTTTATTTTAAATTAGCATATTGTTTTGGGTGGAATGAGTAAGTCATTAGGTGGTTTCCTAAAAAGCCAATTTTCAGATAATCATATAACTGGTAATTGGTATTTCTAAATGACAGGCTTTTTGATATATAGTGGAGATAATACCCTAATTGATTTTACAGGGAAAGTGCTTACTGGCACATGTACACAGTACTAATTTGTTATTTCGAGCACATGGTGTTATAATTTATATATATTTTTTATATATAGGTCTTGCAATCTGTCCTATTGGGCCTGACTTATCAAAGCTCTCCAAGAAGACAGACTTCATATGAGAACCTGTGTGATCCAGCAAATCCAAGTTGGCTGGATGACCCAAGTTCCTCTATGATAGTCTTTTTTCTCCAGTCTTGGAGGAGTTTAATACATCAGGTCCATTGCATCTCTGAAGCCTCAAACAAACCAGGCACAATTTTCCCCTGGAAAAGAATCCCATGCATAAAAAGTCTACCTGTAGCTTCTGGCTCCTTGTAATCCAAAGTATCTTGGCTACATTGGCCTTTTCAAAATTATTACTATGAAGGAATCCCATAAATTCATTAGGTCTCAAGGGACACCTGCTAGAAAGCATTATTAAATCCCTTTTGTGGTATAATATTATTGGAATCTGAAAAGATAAATATTAAGGTGTACCTAGGGTATATGACACACAGAGTATGTTATTTATTAAAAACACCCTGTCCTTTACAACAATTTTTTTTCAGTAAACAGCCTGATTTTCACCCATTTAGTACAACGATAGGAAAAACACACTGTGAATAGCTTAGGAAGAACAAGTGTCTACATTGAAGGTCCAGGATTGGTCCACTTTTTAGGCGGCTAGTGGAAGAAACACTCCCTTAAATTTGTGGTTTCAACCAAACCTGCCATACATATGACTGAGACTCATGTGAGTGCACCAGTCATCTATATTTCAGCTATATTTGGATGTACGCATGGAGACATTTCAACCAAACATGCTGTGTTCCACCATCACTAGAAAACGCATCACCAAACTGCTGGACATATGACAGACTCATGTGAGTGCACCACTGATCTTTGTACAGCACTGTGGTATATGTCAGAGCTATATTGGCATCTATGTTATGTATGTATTGCTCAGCACAGTGTGCCTTTTGCTTATATTTTTACATACTTTTTTTGGCTATAATATAAGATTGCAATAAATAACAACGCCAGGTTATCAGCTAGAATATATATATATATATATATATATAAAATACACAGCACTGGACTGTGAGGGCATAATACAAAAAAATTGAAAAAATTGTACATTCCAACAAGCCAGGCATTAGAAAGTTGAAACAAAGTAAAGGTGTTGAGTAGAATAATGACACAATAGCAGGGGTTACTGGATACCTTTTGCATAAATAACTAGGAGCTCCAAATTTGCTGTGTCTAGCCCCACCCACTTTTTTACCACCCGGCTACAGTTTCCCCCCCACCCGGCTGAAAATAATTTCTGGGGAGAACACTGGGATACTGTCCAAATTAGGAAGATATCATCTATATATATCTTTTACAGGTTAGTATTGAGGATCTATAGATTTGTATTGTGGGGTCCAAAAATAGCTTATTCTCCCAGTCACCCATGAATAAATAGGCGTATGATGGGCACATTGCGTGCCCTTTGCTACTCCTTGTAACTGAAAATAATGTTGGCCTCTGAATGTAAACACATTTGTTGTAAGTATGTACTCAAGAATGGAACCTTTAAACTTGTTGAACAGTTAGTTTGAAGGGTAGAACTGGTCAAGAAGGATCCTTATAATTTCTAGTACCTTATGATGGGGAATGCTGCTGTACAGCGCTTCAACATCAATTGTAACAAGAATGGGATTAGCCAGTAATTGTAGTTGGGATGGAAATTTCAGGAGATCTATGTGACAGAAGGTTTGAACTAGGGGTCGAAGGTATACATCAACTACTTTGTTGGCGTTCAATGAGATTGAACCTACACCAGAGATAATGGGTCTGCCTGATGGGTTCTCAATGTCTTTATGCACTTTAGGTAGTGAATAAAAGGTGGGTAGGGTGTTTTGCTAAATAGGTAGTCTCTCATTTTTATATCAATTGTTCCTAGTTGGAACACTTGGTTAAGAAGATCACAATATTCATTGTAAAAGTGATCGATTAGTTTGCCTGAAATTGGTTTGTACCATTCCGAATTACAGAGGATCTTAAGGCACATCTGTTCATTATCACTACATTACCCCCTTTGTCTGAAGGTTTTATTATAATACTTGCATTATTTTTAAATTGGTATAGAGCCTTCCGTAGAATAGGGGGGAGATTATCCATTGTTCTGGTTGGTTGAGTTTGTAAATTATTTATATCTCGAATTACTAAATTAACGAACGTGTATATGTGAAGGAATGACGTTATTGTTGGAGGCGGGATATATGTGTCAAATTGTTTATTTTCTTCAAGAATTTTAAGGATTTTAAAGTCCTGTGTATAAAAATTGACTGAATTCATGTGGAATAATTAATTTGTTAGTTGAGTAGATTTATCATACATCACTTTCAAGACTAAATTATGAGCAAATAGATGTATATAAATTTGTTAGTTCAAATTTATCCAGGTCTGAAGAGGGACAGAAAGTTAGTCCTAGCTTTAGAAGTTGACTTTCATCTGATATCTGACATCTAACACGTGAGATGAAAGATAAATATTATCTATTTCTCGTCCTCCAGGGACAGTGGGCCTGATTTGTTAAAGCTCTCCAAGGCTAGGGAAAATACACTTTCATCAGTGAAGCTGGATGATCCAGCAAACCTGGAATGGATCTGGTTCAGGATTCTAAACATTTGCTAGCAAATAGCGAATGACTTGCCAGAAAGAAATCCATGCCAGGTTTGCTGGATCACCCAGCTTCAACGATGAAAGTATATTCTCTCCATCCTTGAAGAGCTTTAATAAATCAGGGCCAGTTTCTTTAAAAAAGTGTCCAACAGACCAGTTTTCTGTGAGGGATGGAGGTCTAAAAAAGACTTCTTTGATTTAGGAATGGTTCCAGTATGAGGTAAGGGGTTGGAGGGGGTAGGTAAACGTAGAAAGGGATTAGGTAGGGAGGTGTTAGTCAGGGTGTCAAATTGAGAGATGTAATCCATAGGATTTGTCTCCAATTCATGTGTGCCTCTGCTGTGTATACCCCTTTGATCCATGGGGAGCATGGGTGGTGTGGTGATAGAGGGTTTGCGTTTGGGTTTGTCAGTTTAAATGGGACTGGAATCACTTACTAGTCTTTTTGTTCCTTGATGTGTGTTGGGACCAGTATGCGTCTTAAGTGTATGTGGGAAATACGGTTGTAAATTAATTAAATTAAAAATAGAGTCTGAAAAGCGGGGTTCATCAGAGCCTAGGTGTAATGGAGAGGTGACTGGTTTTCATTGGTGGGTGGCATATGGTAGGAAATAGAGGTGGGAGAAGTTGCAGTGGGTGGCGGATGGTTAGACGAGGGAGGGGGAGCCGGAGGGATAGTGTGTTTAATGGTGGATGAATCCCATTTGTATGCATTTCTTTTTGTAAACGCTCACTTCTTCTGTATTGCTCACATCCTTCTGTAATGAAATGTGATACTATTTTATCAGATAACCAACCCATCTAAATACTGGTGTCAACTCGCAAAATACAACTTACTTGCCTTTAATGGACATACTGTACTGAAACTCAAGTCTGAACAGGGAGTGTTCTTATTCTCATAAAATACCTCTAATGGCTCGGAAACCATTTTCCCACTAATTCCACATTTTGTAACTATACAAGTCATACTCGTTAAATGCTGCCAAATAAGTTCAGTACCTACCTCCAACGTACCCATGAGTATGTTTATACTTCTAATTGTTTAAAATCAATATAGATTATGAATAAAGTTATTTAAATTAATCAGCTAACTGTAGTGCCACTGAAAAGCCTTCTGTCTTCTCTCCTATTATTAGTCTTACTACTATATTAGGCTTGGCACAAATCAGATTCACCTCACTATAAATAATTATCCTTCCCTTATGATCTTCTCTTTTCATTAGTAGTCCATAAAATGCCACCTTACATTGGGGGTCAATTAAAAAAAAAAGTATGTCCTTTTACATTGGTAGCCAGTGTAGTTCTCTTTTTCACTGATAGTCATGGGAGATCAATGGGAAGAGTACCCAGTTACAAGGGTGGGGCAGAAGAAGAAAAATCCTTCAACTTGCAGACACCTGAAGAAAAATGGCAAAACAAATTTCACTGACCCCATGCTCTGTAATGTAGAAACTATCAGGAGGAAAATCAATCCAATGCCAACTCAAAGGAACCCCTAGCAATCTCTGGAGGAACGCTGGACCACAATTAACCCTGACTGGTTTAAATCCCCAACTTTATAGGGATATTTCTGTGCAAGTATGCCCAAATACTTCCTCTTTTTAAAGAAATGTAAATCCATTATTAAATCAAACATAAATCCTCTACGCATGATCTAGCCGAATAACTTGAACGCTGGATAACTGAAAACAAAAAGTTAGTCAACATATACTTGTAAAAATAAAGAAATTTAAAAAGCTCATTACGTTATGTGCCATCTTTCAGAAAATGTAATAATTGAATTCAACAGCTTTATTTACACACAGTCCTACATATAAATGAGGCAGAGGATCAATGAGCCATTAATAATTTAAACTATTTATTCTAGGTATTAGTTTACAAGATTGAAGCTTTTAACCTTGTACTTCATTGCAAATTCATGTGAGACATAAATGTAAAATATGCATACTAGAACTATTTCACTGGCAGGCTTATATTGATATGCTAAGTAAAAAATTACAAGATTAAAGAAAACTTTTTCCCTATGCAACCTTTTTTTTTTTTTATTCAAACTGCTCTGCCACCACTGCAGCCAACATCCCGTAAATACAATGGTCATTTGGCACACACAACTGTTATTACTGGTGTCAACTGATAACTCGGGACACTTCATTTTCCAAAGCATAGTTTAAAAGTATAAATTGAAATAAATGTTGGGACAATCCCAAAACGCATTGCATGTAAAGAAAGTGTAGTTGGCTTCTTACCTGCCATCATTTTTTGAGCCTCATAAGGTTCCATGTAGCCGTCATTCTCAGTTACAATTTCTGCTGTGACTTGGCTCCCTGGACCCTGCTTGGCATCAAAAGGGTCTGCATAGTCTTCAACAATGACTACCTACAGAAACAAAGGAAAATAATACACCATGTAATAGATTTATTTATACTAAAAAAATAACCAAATAAATTATAAATAAAATATAATACACAAGATGCTTGATGGAAAAGAAAATCACAATACTGCATAACCGTTCTCAAAACTCCAAATTTAAATCTTACTAAGGGCCAACCGTGTTCTTGCATGTATGCATTTATTAGGTATATTGGGTTTTTATTACAGAGAAATATACAATTTCCTAAGTGTATAGTCACTTTATTTTTAGGTGGTGTAAAATCTTTATTACCAGAGTAATATTTACATATTATGTGCAATGACACCTTCCAAAATGCCCAATTTTCTGGCTTTCATGCCAATTCAGATGCTTCAGTGCATTTGGATTTCCAGATCCATTACAAGCATAAGTATCAGAAGGTTTGGTGTCAGTTCATGTATACCAAATAAAGCTTAGTGACCCAAGAGAATGAAAATAGATGTTTTTACATTTTCTGGTTCTTGTCTTTCCATAACCCTTAAAATAAAGTACCTAAGCTCTACAAATTGTCTGTTCCTGGTTGTTCTTCCTTCGACCACTTTTAGCAGTTACTAACCATTGCATATCAGAACATCCCACAGGAGCAGATGCTTTGGAGATAATCAGTCTTCTAGCTATCACAATTTGGCTCTTGGCAAAGTCACTAAGATACTGCCCATTTGTCTCACTTTCAACACATGACCTTCAAGAACGTCAACTTTTACCAGGTGCCATTGTATCAAGACATTCTATAAAAAATGTATTTTTAGGATTTATGACAAAACCATGAAGTAATATGAAAATTACCAGCAATATTGTAAACTGCAGGCATGTAAGTGTATATGGGTATGTTTTTTTTTTGTTCTGTATATGTACATGAAACACAAAAAACGCAGGTCATCAACATCCTATTACCATTAACAGCAGTGCTGATGGCAGGTCAAACACCGCATTTGATTTCCTTTGCATTGCATCTTTTTGGACATATTATGTCCTAATAAGCAGTGTTTGAATTACAGGCAAATTAGGTCAAATGCAGTCTTTTCTAAGTCAAAAGCTAACTGCAATTCAAAACACAAATGAGTTTGCTTTTCAAATACAAAACATACTTTATTAGTAAAATAATCATTCAAAATAAGAACCTCATACTTACATGCTTGTTCCCACTGCAATAACATGTGCACTACTGCAACACATCAGGTAAGCTGTATTGCCATTTATTCTATGTGCAGAGCACACAACTTTTCTGTGCTTTACAGCACATGCAACAGAAATGGCAAATCCAATACCTTTTTAAAAATGCACTGCACAGCCTACAGGTAATAAGAATGGTATTGTTACACTAAAAAAAACAAAAAAAAACGGAAGTTTCCCAACCCCTGGTCCACGGCTCTGGCCGGTGCACCCACCAGCGGGGTCAGGAGGACACTGTTTAGGGGGGCGCACGTGCCAGAGCCGCGGACCATTTCTCCTGAAGACATCGCAGGCTCAGGGAGGTGGGCGTGTTGTGTCTCTTGACACAACCCACCCAGTCTCCCATCAAAGGCTCAGACCTGCGATGGGAGAGTGTGTGGGTTCTGGCATCATGACATCACTCTGGGGGAAGTTTGTTCCCCTTTGAGTGACACACGGCTCCCCACGCATGCGCGTCCGGAGTCTGTGCATTTAGTGGTCCGCGACGTGCAAAAGGTTGGGGACCAATGCCTTAGACAGAAGAGCTTCATCAAGTTCAAAAAATGAAAAATCAAGTCAATTGCATTACAGTGCAAGAGCAGGCTAGTAGGAAGAGAGTAAGAGAGAAATTACCTGCTGCTTCTTCTGTACTGGCCAGTCACAGGGTGGGGTGGGAAGAAACCCTATGTATTGATGAACTGCAGCAGGAAAAAAATTAGGTCCTCCCAAAAAAGACTGGCTTGAGGCACTGTTCTGTTGAGGCTCTGTTGGCCAAGAAAGGTCTGGGAGGCCCATCTGCAGTGACACAATTTGCACCCCCTATTGTCTGCCCCTGCAAACTACTGAAATTTTGTCCAGGTCATGTTGTTCTAATTTACACATACCAAAGTTTAGCATTATAACTTCCTGTTGGGCATTACAGACTTTTGTACCTCCCTTCCCCCAAACAGCCCTGCTAATTGGACAAAATGTAATGACTGGTACTGAGCAGATCAATAGATGACATAGAAAGCCAAAAGCATGACTTAAGTGCCACCCGTATGGCTAGGTAGCGTGGACGATGTTTGGAAGTAACAAGACTGGCTGAACAAATACATATACTAAGATAAGCAGTACACCTACATGTATTTCAGATTTGAATTGATCAATTTGCTAAAGTTTCATTTTAAATCATTACACATGGCTAGGCATTGGCTAGAAAACCCTACTTTCTATAACAGTTGGTGAACTGCATTATACGGTATGAAGAAAACTTTGCACCTGGGTACCTGAACTTGCACAGATGTCAGCTAAGGGCTCTTTATTGTTCTGCCCAGCTAAAGCTATCCTACTAAACTAAAGCTGCCACCCACCGGTGTGTATAGTATAACGGGAATTATAGCTGAATCATGCCGGTTTTGCACAACCAGCAGCCAGTCACAGGTATTTACCTACATATGGAAGAAATGTGGATTCATGTAAAAGTAACTGGGAAACCTCTATAGCACAGTGCAGCAACAGGTTGTATAGCTTATCGCCCTACTGCTGCCTCAAGCAGCAAAATTCAGCTTTTCATGGTCCCTGGAATGTAGGTTAGATGAAAAACACAAACTGCAACACAATGAGTTATAATATAATTCACATAAATGCATTCAGCAACAATCTAACTGGTTTCTATTGCCTTTTCTTATTTAGTCAAAATGTCTTTATGCCATAGTGAGCAGTGATAGCACACAGTCCTAATTGATCACTGAGGCATGGAATCACAGAATGGAGGGCCGGTGACACCAGCTACTGTCACTCTTCAATGAGCTCACAGCAGCAGAAAAATAATATTAAATAGATTCACCACTTAGCAATCACAAACCTAGAATTAACTTTAAATGTCAAGCTTTTCCAGCTAAATCATCTTTCAAGGGCTTGCATTATGAATGATAAAGTTACCAGGAGAATGAAATATAAGGGAAAAGCAAGCCGAAACAATGAAAGATCTTCCAATGCGAACAAAAATTATCAAAAATGTAACCCTAAAACATTAACCATAAAAACAACCGAGACTACATTGTAGAATATTTCACCTTCATGTTTCCCAAGGCCACAATACACATTATAAATTAATTTATTATCAAAATGAAGATGTGTATAGTTTAGAAACTCAATCCGGTTTAGTAAACTGCACTGTTACTTCTTGCAACCATGCAATTTTTAAAGTGTATATTTAGAATTTTTATTTTGTTTCTGAATGTTCCCTGAACAGATAAAAGTCCAAACCACCCCAATGAACAATACATCAAGACTTGGAGAGAGACATAAAAAGAGAAAAACTGAAGTAAATAGAGAGACAGGGGATACTAAAGAGCAAAAGAGAGCTACTACTAGATACTAGAGAGCAAAAGAGGGAAAAAGAGAAATAGAGAAAAGGAGAAAAAGTGCGAAAGCGAGTGAAAGAATGAAAGAGCACAAGAGAGAAAAAGCCAAGAGAGAGAGCGAACAAGAGGGCAAGACTGAGAAAGGCACACAGAAAGAGAGAAATGGAAATGAACAAAAGATGGACAGAGAAACCAACACACAAAGGGGCAAGTACTGTCATACAGTGGATGCCGAGGGGCTTTCTAATAAAGGGCAGATCTTTTTCCATAAACACCTCCATTTTATACATTCTGTAGCCTCCACAACCCCCTGTGGTTTGTCCTTTTCAGTGGACATTCTAGGTAACCTAGGCATGCCCTTTAATAACATTTTTGTTCATTGCGAAATGGATTACAGTACATTAATTTACAATATATATGTTTCATCTAAAATTCAAATTTGTGTAATGATGGTAATATTTAGGCCTATCACAGAGTTTATATCTATATATTATATAATGTAATCAAATAAATAAAGACATCAGTTACGGTTAATAGTTTCATAAGAGACTGAACTTGCTAGGTAAGGTTCTTACAATAGAGTTTTTGCTGCTCTGTGGTTCAAGAATGATTCTAGATTGCATGCATCTCAAGGGTCTGATTTCATTCACGTAGAATCTTTTGTTGTGCTAATTCTGCCACTTATTTTTCTGTCCTTATAAGAGAACAAAACCATCATCCGACTTCTATTTGGGGAATTTGGGACCTCTTCTAGAAGTCAAAGTCTTTCACGTATCCAATTATTCTGCCCTGCAATGCTTAAGATGTATAAAAATATATTAATTTTCCCCAGGCTATCTGTGACTAGCATTCTGAAGGGCAGGCTTAATGCACAAACCTAAGAGAAAAAAAACCTTAGCGGTTAGAGAGGCACACATGGCAAAATAGAAATGTATGTCATCTAGGTAACAGTCACAAAGCAAGAATTGACTTTACCCACCAAAGAAGAAGTAGCTGCCATATATGAAAAATCACTGAAGAACTAGGCCTAATATTACTTGTAACAAATTGTCAGAGCTTCAAAGCAGGGCAACTCCATCACACCTAGAGCATATTTAGTAACTTACTTCATATCATACAACCTCTCAATCCTTCTGATAAAAAGCTTCTTACTATAATTCTTGTAATTTTGTCCTTGGGGCCTAGAGACCAAAGGCAGGCTACGGTGCCAAGAGTGTGAAATTTCTCTGGGCATTAGTGTAAAAGCAATCCTTAGCCTGATTTTAGGTTTCAATGCACTACTTGCAAAAAAAAGAAAAAGGTCCATAGAGATTTTGGCATGCAAAACAAAAGGAATCATGTCCTGTCTTTGTGTGTCATAGACAATTTGACAATTATCTATTCCAACCTCGTTTCCTTCTACTAAATTACTATGATGAAGCTGCACTCAAGTTCTCACACAAAGTGCTAGGTTCGAACCTGAACCATCTAGTTGATTAAACAGTATTATGTGTAATGTTATCAAACAGGAACAATTAAAGAAGTTTGTATCACCACCATTAGTATAGAATAATTTTTGCTCAGAGTCATTAATAGTGAAAATCTCAGGACTGAGGAATAGGGAGCAGCAATTCCCTATTTTGGGCGAATTATGATGAAAACCAAATGCCGTTAGACTTCACCCCTTAGGAGAGGCCCACATTACCCACTAGGGACAGTGCCTGCAAAACTTGGTAAATATTTGAAGTGCTCTTGCTACTTTATATTAAGGGAGTTTACGTAAATCCTAAAACAGGGCTGATGGTCACTAAAAAATCCAAAGTAAAAAACAAACATGTTACATGTACTGATGATAAATGATATTTTGCCTTTCCCGTAGCTCTTGCCACCAAACACTGATGAAGAGGAATAGCCAAGTTAAGCTTATTCAGAAACTAACACTCACAGGAGTGTCTTTATTTACATTCTTCACTATGAGAAATAGGTTCTCCAAGCCACCTCTACATCTCTAGGAGACCTAGAAGTGGTGTTGGGGGTCAGAGAGAGGAGCCACTGTAAACAATTCTTAGATTCATCTAAATCAAAGAAGTGTTAGGCAGCATAGACGGAGGGAGAGGTGCTTACCATTTTCCTAATAAGAACAAGTGAGATATTTATTTCCATTTGGATTTAGCAAATGTTTTAACCTGTATTGTTTAACTCTATACAGTTATGCAATACCAGCAATAATGGGAAAATCATACTGAAATTAGACTTCCCATTACTGAAGCCAATTCAGTGAAAAGTTCATTCGAACCAATTACAACAAATAAATATACCTTTATCTTTGTTTTACATATGAGGCCAAAGCTTACTGGGCTAGTCTGTTGCACATACAAACTGGACTGTATTTGAAAAAGCTACTGAACTCAATTCATACAAGCATTATACCTTTACTGTACAAAAGTTATATACATGGTGGAATATTATTTATCAGCAAATTTCAATACAATTAGGAGTGGGAGAATTAAAAGTGACATATTCTGGGTTTATTCGCATTGTTCATGTATGGCATTGAAGAACTCCACTAACCACCGATTTGCATTGACACGGTCATTTCGCAGAAGCTTTTAGATTTTAATTCCATGCCAGTCAGGATAACATGGATACATTTGAATTTCTTAGTCTAATGCAGGCCACCAGCTGCTGCTATATATATATCCAATACATTTTTATGTGATGGGTTTGGAAAATAATGAGGTGACCAGGAAATAAATTACTCAAACTGACCACAAAAGAGATTACTTTGCAAGAGTTATAGAAAACACCTGCTGGTATAAACTTACAATATAAATCACATTTTTCATCTTCAGTTAGAAATTTCCTCTGCTGGAGTCCCTCATGCATATCATGTCAGAAAATCGCCATATCCCAAAATACAGGTAGTCCCCGGGTTACATACGAGATAGGGACTGTAGGTTTGTTCTTAAGCTAAATTTGTATGTAAGTCGGAACAGGTACATTATTTTAATAATTCAATTAGGACAGAGGTTTGTCTCAACATATTATTAGGCAGTGTGGTGTCAGTTACTGTATAAAATCCTCACTGTAAGTTAATCACAAACAAAGCAAAAAAAAAACAACGTTTCTGGAAACTTGATATTCATTAACGTCTGGAGCAAGCTGTGCTTTGATATGCAAAAACAAACAACTGCAGAGTTTGTCTTGGTCGTTAAAGAATTACACGATGTTACAGATCAGCTCCGCTCTTAAGATCACCCACAACCTCAGCTGTGTTTAGCAAAAGATTTCTTCTGCAAGTCATGCAAACTGCCCCTCTCTACCTCATCCTGCACACAGCAGCAAGGAAGCCTGTTCGTACATAAAGGAGGTCTACCTGTAATCCGGCGTGCAATTATATAAAACATCCAGCAAACCTCACCAAACTCCTGTGACTCAGACAGTAAAATATATTTTTTTATAAACCCTAGCCCTTTAAAAGGTGTGATTATCATGGATAAGGTGCGTTTTAAAAGGTGACATTTGTATATCTAACTTCTTAGAAAAAACCCTGTATGAGCTCCCCATCTATGCGTTATTTTAAATAAAATACAGAGATACAGAATGTTTCTTGCATTTATAGAGACATGTGCCCATGAATGGATTCCTTTTTATTGATTTTAAAGAACCATTACTGTCAAGTTGCACAAAGATGCCCAAGGACAAATATATCTGCATCTGTGGTAGGAAAGAGAGTACCAGAATATGCAAGATAATGGTTAACTGTTGAGGTATATTATATGTGAGCCATAACGATGTAAGCTATGTTGTAGTTCTGCCTATCACTAATAAAACCTGTAACATACATCATAAAAAAATTGAGGCCTTTTTTATAAAGCAAAAAAACAAAAACATTCTCAGCATTCATTTAGGCACACGCAAGGCTATAAATCTCTACTCCAACTAATTTATAACCACTGCAATGCCTAAATCCTGTGGTGCCCCATAATATACAAGTTCTTCCTTGAGATGCGAGTCTCCAATACCATGTGCTGCTTCATGCAGAGATTCCACCAAAACACAAATATTGAAACACAATGTTTTCCATGTGCTTTTAATGAATAAACAAACCAGAAAAAAAAAGGATTTAAAAACCATAAAGCCGAAACACAAAGCTTTTTTGCTTTTAAAAGCTCAGCAGATCTGAAATGCAGCCTGGCTGGTGCTTGGTGATCAATAAAAAGGAATCATTCAACTGTCACATGTATCTAATGCAAGGAGCTCTATACGTTTATTTTAAAAGTGGCATTTAAAGCTATGGTGTTTGAAGGCAAGAAGAAATTATTCTTAGTAAACTGGTCTGTAGCCATATCTATTGTGCAATTTTAGGAATTAAATGAATTTGAAATAATTAGGGGCAATGTAACAAGGCCAGCACAGGATCAAATTCTTGCATTTTCCACTGTAGACAAATTATATTAAAAATAGCATTTGTGGCATGTGTGTAAGGTTACATTGCTCTTTCATGTGCAGTAACTTAAAGAAGCCTGTTATGCTGTGCAGGACTGATGGTAAGGCTGGAGTCATTAATATACAATAATAATATGGCATCAACATATTAAGCAGCGCTGTACATTAAATAGGGGTAGCAAATGACGGACCGTGACATAGGAGAAGAAGAAATCTTAGGCATTGGCTAGCCCCACATCATACTGTGATTCGAATAAACGGGATTAAAGTCCCAATTACTTGTCCAAACTCACTTACATAGCAAATTGACATGTTTAGTGAACAATACCCACATCTGAAGACCAGAAATTCAATGTTCTTTGATCCGCAAAATTTTGTATGTTGTTTCTCAACTTTAAATTTCACCCCTACTTAAAATCAAGAATTTGCCTGCTTTTACCTTTCGTCTAACTTATCCCAAATTTTATGTCGCTTCATGTTACAGAAGATATACTCGCCAAAATTTGCAGTCCAGATCCCTTTACAGCCCCACTTCATTTCCAGGGGACCACAGATCCACCACTGCATTAAGGGCCATAGCTCACCATATAGCCTGTGCCTTCTTACCGATGCCATCATTGTGAGCTTCCATGCCCATTCAGGAAAAGGATCTGCAGATGGCAGACAATAGGAAGGGTTTACATATTGCAGGCTGCGACATGGACACTGGAGAGTTGATCCAGCTGAATGTAACCAGAAGACAAGAGTAGATTGGGGCTAGATCACTGAACCTTGTGGCTTGTAGAAAAAATTATATTATATATTAAAGTAATAATATTCCATGGTAATCCTTTTTTTTATTTTCTTGGTTTCAAACCTTCAATATGGAAACACACAACTAGAAGACAGCCAAAAATGCAATCACTGTATGGTGCTCACAACATTTTGCAAGTCTGCCATTTATGAGGATGTATAATGAATGTGGGAACAATCCATGGCATAACAGAGTCAATCAAATCAAAGGTGTTGCCAAGCAGTATTTAGGAGATAGCAAAAAATCCCATTAGTGGGTTACTTAAAATATAACTTCATTTTTGTGGAGAGGCAAAGAATTCCTGGAAAAATCCTCATTTGTGTCAAATAAATAGAATAAAGCAAAAGGCAAGGGCAAATCCGCTTTCCACAGTTATGGAAATAAAAAAATCCTGTGTATATTTGCAGTCAAAATTTATTTGCCGGTTTCAGAAAGCAATATGATTATTTTTCTGAGCATGCAATTTATCTACTTGTAGTGCCTCGGGCTGTTGGATTCGAGAAACCCTCAATATAGAGTCTTTCTGCGTTCTAGGCTTAGTTTAATGTTCCTGTCACTGTCGATTCTGAATCATATCAGCAGCCAAAATGAAATATGATTTTATTTCACACCAAAAATAAAATAAAAGGGCTTTGTTCATTAACCCATACATACCATCTACCTCTACATTTGCTAAACATACAGTATACACCTATTCTCACATTGGGCTAAATAGAATAAAAATGGTAGCCATGCAATGTCGGGTACGTAACATAATCGTCTGGAGCAGATCAAGACATTTTATTTTAAAGAGATATGCTTCCCAATAAAACAAGCAGAAAAGTTACCTATTCAGAACAAAACCTTAAGCTAGTGGTTAGCATTTCATTAAAAAAAAACACAAGCAAAAACTGAACACATCATGGGATAGCCGATCCCTATTGTTGGGTTGCAGCAAGTGACCCCTTTTGCAAAATAAAGGCTATTTGTGAAATTCAGATGGCATGATCAGTGACCCAAAGGACATCAGAGGATGGAATTTCCCTGAATTTGCTGCAAGAAGCTGGCAGCACGCATGGGGTACCATACCAAAAATTCCAATCAGACAATCCCCTGGTAATCCGGAAGGCTTCAGGGCCAAGATGCCAATTTAGGCAACCAACATGAATGAAGCTCAAAGATTTAAAATTTATTTTACACTAGCCAATATGATAACTTGTATTATCCTTGTCCTAAGCAAGTTAAAACTTTCTTTAGTAAGAAATGAAAAAGTATTAGAGAGAGCAGAATCTCAATTAAATGTCCCTTCACCTAGACTTGAAGGGAAGATAAAAAGCTGGGCATTTCTTTTTCATACATACCTGCTCTATGAACATAAAAAAAATCCCTAAAACCTTTAGTGTTCTATTAGATGCATTCTCATTGTTAAATACATTTTTTATTGGCTTGATTCACCGATTGGCTTCAGATGACAATTTTCTGGTTTCCTATTCTGAATGGATGTGCTGCATCACAATAATGCATTCTTCTTCTGTGTGATATATACACATGCATACATTTGGATGTGGTTTTTACAGGTATCCATGATGTTACAACACCAGGGCCCCCCCCCCCCCTTAACAAAGGCACCATAAGCCGCACTAGTTGGACAAAGTGATCTGCTGCCACCCAACAATTTGAACTAAAGTTTGGCAGGGCAGGAGAAAAAGATCCTGGAACTTTAACGGTTGTGCAAGTGATCTCTCCTCCAGAAAAGTTCTGCAGGTGCCCTAAATTGCTTGAATCGGAACTGAATGTTAAAGCGTATTCCAATCACATTATGCCAATGCGCCAAAGCTGGACTCTGAAAGCTTTAAAATGAGTTTAGAGCACTTTAAGTGCATAATCAAAGACTTCTTTTCCAGTCTTAATTTTATTACCTACTACCACTTGTCATTTGTCCATCTTCTCTTGCTCATGCCAGGATTCCCTTGCTCCTCTACTACCAGGTCTGACCTCAGATAAGACACTACTGGCTATTATTTTTATTTTAACTTACTTTTTATGGCATTTTTAATCACTTTACTTGCCATAATTTTATTCCAAACCATTTCTACATGTCCCATAATAATGAAAGAGAAGCAAATGACGCTGATAAAAAAAGGCACCATCAAAAGAATGTTTTTAAACTATTTGCAAATAGGCCTATGAAAATGACCATTATATAAAAACGTAACTCACTCTATTTGATTAAATACTTCAGATCTACAAAGAAAAACCAACAAACATATTCTCAAACAATTTACAGTAAATATAGATGCAATCCATTTAAAAAAATAAAACAAAAACAAGACAAACATCCTCTCCACCCTTATACAAAGACACATCAAAAAAATAATTAACACTTTAAAACAGAACAAATATAAAGCCGCTGAATTTACTGGCTTGGGCATGCATTGTATGTGGTTTTCTCAGGCATCCACAAAGTACCATCCCATTTTAAATCTCTTTGAACATTAACTGAAAACACTGAGTCATTCAAACACATTGTTAAAGCCAGGATCTAACTTCCTATGAAACTGCATTATACTCTTTCCCCATGTCAGAATTAAGTCTTTAAAAAGAAATAGCGTGGGGAGGGGGTACCTGGTTATTTCTTTAGTAATTTCACACTTTCACTGAGACAGACATCCTGATTAGAAATGCAGTTATAATAGAAAGACCAAATGGTCTATCAAGGATGATTTTTTTGCTTTTTGTCTCTTAAATCTTTGTTTGTCCCAATCATGTTTAAATTCACGTCCTGTCCATGGACTCGCATCATCAGCTGGGAGTCTGTTCCAAGCATCAAGTACGGTTTGTGAAAATAAATTTCTTAGAATTTCCTTGTGCTTTTACAATCATACCCATGAAATAATAAGCACCAATAAAAAAATCCTCTAGTTCTGGACAACACTTTACCCAGAATGTAGTATTCTATCACAAAAATCCAGCGTGCACGCGCACACACACACACACACACACACACGTGGCGCAGTATTTTGCGGGTGGAAACTGCAGTTTAATGTTTCTGCTATGACCGATCTTTCGGCAATGTCAAATACGGTTCCAAGTTGCATACACAGTTTTCACCCCAGCCCCTTTTAGCTGGGTGCACCACCTGGCACTTTTCCGTAACCACCCCGCTGATTTTGGCTGGTTACTGAAAAATTGGATGACAATATAGAAGTCACCACCCACCTACAACTTCTTCCTACCTAGCGTTAAAAAAATTCTGGGGAGAATACTGCATATACCTCCAGGATTAACAACACTATTGCGGATCTTTGAGTCATCAGCAAAATATTACTTTGCCCTGCAAACCGTCAGTTACATCACACGCAAACAGATTAAGAACAGTACTCTGATGATTCATTGGATATGTAGTTGGCTAAACAATAGATAGAAATGCTAGAAGGGTTACCTTATGTATAAACATTAGATGATTGGTGCGCACAACAAATTGTAATACTCGTCTTGAGGAGGAGTGGGGGGAGAAATCTGGCACGTGTACAGTGGTCCCCCCCCCCCCCCATTAACCTGACACAGCTGATTGATAAACAAGTGATCAGGAATGACCTTAGCGCATTTCAATGGAGAAGAGCACAGTACTGTGCTGGTCCCTTTTCCTTCCCCCCCATTTTCTCCTTTGAACAGGAGAGCACTGTGTGTATAGCACTCATTTGTTCACCTGCCACTGAAATAGATCACAAAAGAGGGCTTCCACTGACAATCCACTGATGTCCACCAGACGTCCGTACAGGGATTTAGGCCTAGCTTGCATAGATGTATATAAGATTAACAAATCCATCTCAAAGTGTTCGTATTACTTTGGGATGACTACAATCAGAACACATTGCATTAAGTGACCTGGTCCTTCTGCCTTTAGAAACCCTGAAAGCAAACAGTTACTTCCAGACCCTCAACTTGCCTGGTATAAAATGTCTCCAAGATGGTAGATTTTAAGGTTCTATGCCGATTACGGATGCCAATTTTACCCCCTTTTTTTTTACAAAATTAATTTCAGCATAATTTGTCCTTTAGAAACCCAAAATGGTTTTATATGAAGTTTTTGTTCTAATATCAACCCAAAGATATTGGCAATACTTATAACCCAAATTTCGACACACCTCAACATCAGACAACAGATTCCTATTTCTTAGCACGAGGTGTAGAATATGATCTCTTGGTTCGGCTTTGTCCTTTTTCTTTTGTCACCAACATATCTCTGTTTATGCTCGAGGGACACTTTTAAGGTCAAAATATGTAGGCAAATGACCTACCCATGCTACACCTTCATGTGGGAAATGATAGCATAAATCCAAAAATTCAGAACAGCAAATGATCAGTGTTTCTAAACCAAGGTTCCTCCAAAGTTTGCTAGGGGTTTTCATGAGCAATGAGCAGTATGGGACTCTCAGGTCAGTTTAAGTGTCACCAATGATCTTTTTGGCCATCTATAAGGGCGGCAGGTTTCCCAGGGTATTCCTAGTAGGTGGCATTCTTCCTACTGACCCCCACACTTCACATCATGTCAAGCAACACCAATTTAGACACTAGATGAATGAATAAGTATGTTAATGTTTTTGAATATATAGATTTTTTGTTAAATACATTTTTGGAGTTGTGTACATATACAACCAAAAACAGGCATAACTGAGGGACAGAGGGAGGTATGTAAAAACACTGGGCACTATAATAAGTGTGGTAATATATTCATTTCTGCAATCTTAATACTACATTCTCAAACAGAAAACCAGCATGACTGAATTTTTGTGACTCTCACGAAAAGTTGTAGACTATTTATTTACTCTAAGGATTTAGATATGCAACTGAATAAAAGAAATCCTGTAATTATAATGTAAACATTGGAGGTATGTAGTTGAATAACTGTGTTTTTTCTACATTATTTCTCCCTCATTCACCTAACACAGTATAACAAAACATGTTTGACAAATCTGGTATTTCAAGAGTAAACCACACCTTGCCATACTAACCTCCAAGTGACTCCTGTGCAGGAAAGCACAAAACACTTCCTGTAAGCCTGAGCACGTTAGCTCAGCAGAATATATCCAGAAGAAAGGAAGCTATAGAGGTTTACACCCAATTAAACTGTCACTGCTTGCTCTGTTCTCAAGGGATAGACACATTACTGTTGTAAAACGAACAGAAGATAATCATTTCCTTACAGAAACCCAATATAAATACATTCCTAAAGCCATCTTTAGTATATTTTAAGTATAAATTCTATTATGTCCTACAAAAAGTGATGGACAAAAAGTAATGCAGAGTCTTTTTTTAAAATAAAAGTTTATTCTTTATTATAATCATCAGTCTAGAGACTTACCATTGTTAAAATGTCTGCGTACATTATGGAAATAAATTTTCCTAGTCTGACTATTATCGCTGCCAAATACCCCACAAGGCTTTTTTGTTAAACTAGAGGATTTTTGGTGGAACAATGCTAGTATGCAAAAATTACTTTTATTGTGCAGCTTTTATTAGAAAATATAAAGAAAAAAAAAAAGAGATAATAAAAAGCACTTGATTGATATCATATTAGTCCTGTATAGCAGCAAATCAGACTTGCAGTGGCAGAGGAAGGGTCAGGAATAAATCGGTTATGCTCTATGCAAATCTTCTGCAAAAGAACATGCAGATAGGAGTAGTAGTCAGTAAACCAGAACAAAATCAGATCGGTTGAGAAATCAAACTGGATAGTCAGAGTTCTATTTTTTTTTTTTGTTTTAAATGTTTGTTTTTTTTCCCTGAAGACCTGGAAGTTTTTCAATGAATTCCCCCTTTGTTAAAATGCTTGACAAACACTGGTATTAACTCTGAAGTGGTGCCAACCACCTGTCTGTACTGAATAAAACAGTTATGGACTGGATGGACAAAGGTATAGGAATACATCATCTGTTTGTTGGTATGTCTTTAGTTCTTCTTACTATTAAACTGTATTTATATAGCACTAACATATTACGCAGCGCTGTACCTTTTATAGCCCTAACATATTACGCAGCTCTGTACATTTAGGAGGTGCAAATGACGGACAGATACATAACCTGACACAAGAGGAAAAGATGCTCCTGTACAAAAGAGCTTACAATCTAAGAGGTGAGGAAATGGCGATATGGTAGCTCAGCTTTTAAAACCCATGGAAATCACAACATAAGCGGCACTCAACTCTCTTCATCTAAATATGTATAATTTTTAGCACCATTTATTCCATGTGACAAGACAGGTACTCTTAGCATCCCTGTAAATATATGCTTGCCATTTTATTAGTTTAAAGATATGAAGTATAAGCATCTGAATTCCAGCTGGTATTCAGCTGCCTTCTAAACCATAGAAAAATAGTAATTTGCCTTAACATGCAACCTGTAAGCTTTGTTACCACACCCTAAAATGAAAAAAAGAAAAAACACACAAAGAACTTTAGCATACACGTCATTGTATATAATGCGAAGACAGAGACTGAAAGCTTAGAGCCTGAGGGCAGGAAGCTACACCCTTCTTCACTGACAGGGATTGTCATTCATACAGGTAAAGAGAAGGTGTTTAAAGTAAAGTAATATGAATGTGCTCAGCTGAATGGCTCATTTCTGTATGAACACAGATATCACTGTTGTAAATAGGTCTACAAAATACATGTCCAACACCACAAAAGGAAACCTGAACTAAAAGTAATATATTAATATATAGCCAATTAAGTATCCGTCATACTATTCTAAACCCAAAACACGCAGATTAGAATTTCTGATTTCTCTTCATCCACATTTCAGATCATGTTCTTGCTTTTTTTTGATAATGCTTTTTAGCATCCATTCTGTGGCACCATTAGCAATCTTGCTAATTTATTAATAGAATCTCCTACCCCTATCATATTTATTAAGTCTTCAGTGAACAGAATTTACCAGGGTAGGAAGCACAACCACATGTAGATGAGTCACTGACTTGGATGAAAAGTGCATATCAGGTGTCATGTTAGCAGACATATACATGCTTGTTCCAGATTAGTTATGCAATAGACAATGACGGATATGTGATACATAAATCAGTGGGTTTAGAATGTGCAAAACATTTTTCTTTACTAATACATTTTGCACCAAGTTGAACTGGATAATTTTTAAAAGTAGATTGGGACCAAAGAGTACATTTAGACCTTATACAGTACTGTATATTACAATTTAAAATCAGAAAAGATAATAAATCTCTTTATTCCATGCAAAGAAATACAAGCTTGTTACTCAAACAGAAGTAAGTCAACTGAATAATAGAAGTACCACGTGAAAAAAAAATGTATTGAAATAACTAAATCACAATTGCATACACAGCTGAAAAGGTGAGTCAGACCAGACATTGCCAGACAGCAGAATGCGTCAGCTTTAAAACAGAATAGCAAATGTGTACCCATTTTGTTCAAGAGAAGAAATACAGACTTGCAGATCACATTTGTACCATTTTACCTAGGCATTTTATTTTAAACAAACAGATATATATATGCAGTGTTCTCCCCAGCCCCTTTTAGCCGAGCTCACCAGCCAGAACTTTTAAGCAGCCACCCCTCTGTGTTTGGGGGATTACTGATGAGTTGGGTCACAATACAGAGGCTGCCAGCCGCCTAAAATTCTTCCCACCTAGCCTAAAAGAAATTCTGGGTTGAGAATTTACATATATATACATATACACATATACACAGTGTAAAATAAATAAATATATATATATATATATATATATACACACACACACACACATACACACTTTTTTTTTTTTTTTTTTTTTTTTAATGAGAGAAAAAACTATTACATATGCCAGGGCAAATAAAGATAAGCAGAAGAGTATGAGCAATACCAGGAACACCAATTCCAGACAAAAAAAAAAAAATAAGGATTCTGTCACCTCTTATATATACTATGTGATTTTCACCATTTTTGATAAATATAATTGTAATGATGATAAGTTTAAAATGATCCTTATGATCTTCTGCAAGTATTTAACATACCATCCTTTTTTTAAATATTGACAATGTTTTTCAATATCATTATATATTTTTCAATATCATTCTATCCAAAAAAACAGATACACCAATCAGTCCCCACAGATTTTACAAGTAATAAAAACTGAATACAGCTGATTGTTTTTCAACAACTCAAGAATGATTAAATCCCTTAAAGGTTTTTTATAAAGCCACCCCTAAACCCATTACAAATGTTCACTTTTTGCAGGTCTGATAGCGTCCAAAAATTAAGCTGCGGTCACTAGGACCTTTAGGCTGAATTCACACTTGCACCTGTTGGTGACATCTGTGGCACATGGATTTTGGGGGTTATGTAAATGATCCTAAAATATAAAAAAAATAAATGATCAATGTGCATACTAGTCTTCTCTTCTGCATTTTTTAAAGGTTTTAGGTTCTGTACACATACTAAATTTTATTTTCCAAAACATTTTTGTGGTCATCTTGGGCGGTACAGGTGCCCTCTGATGTCATAGGGGAGAGTCAGACAGCTGATGCCACTGGAAACGCTTTTGGTGTCCCTGCAGCGCCTCTGGATCTTCCTTCCCTCTCCATAGAACAGAACAGGCCACTCAGCACGGAGCCCGGTAGCCTGTCTGTAGTGCAATCAAAAAAACTATCACCTTACAGGATTACCAAGAACATTTTGGATGATAATAACTAAAAGTGTGTACTAAGCATTTGCATTTTTTTCCTGCTTGTAAAATGTTAATGTTGTTCTTATTATGTTAATCTGCCCATAAAGTAGTTATGTAATCTTAGGAACAGCATTTCAGAACTTTAAAGTTTGTGTGTAACATAATCTGTTTTGTGACTTAGGAGTGGTCTTTCAGGTAAAGTTTCCCAGAGTTAATGTGTCATATTTTTAGGTCATCTCACAAAAACAGTGTTCACTTAGGCTTCCTTTCAGTACCGGTTTAGCAGGAATTGTTTCATGTATTTAAAGCCAGGCAATAAAAGTGTTCTGGCATTGTGAGTGCCATATTCAATGAGAATTTACTGTATGTAGGTTGTTACCCAATATTCTTTATTTTTCTCTCTGTGGTGGAGTCTCATCCTTTTATATATATTTAGTTACATGTCTTTGTTTTACAAGGGGAAGTTCTAAGAAACAGCCGCTGATTTTGTTTTTTGTTTTTTAACAGCGGCGTCATTTCTTGCCGTTTCAGCAAACCGAAGGCATTTTCAGTAATAAGAAATAGTCTGGCAGCTGAATATGATGAAATGAAACATTACAAATCACATAATATAATAAAACACAGACTTTACGTCTAAGTTGTCCAGTTTTTAAAAAGGGCAGAACCAAGTAACTAAGCACTTTTTAGTTTAGTACTGACCATTTAGTTTAGTATTAACCTTTATTTATAAAGTGCCAAAATATTACACGATGCTGTATAATGAATACAGGTTGCAAATGACAAGTTACATACAATGACACAGGAAGAGAATTAGACCGTGCCCAATAGAGGTAACAGTCTAGGAAGTATATGGCAGAAGGGAAAGAGAAAGGACATTAAAACCCCCAAAATTGCCTTTGGGCAAATTTGGTGCATGTTGCAAGATCAAACGTGCCCTTCAAATTACATTGAAAGTCAACATGGCTGTTTAATACTGTAAAAGGATTTGTATTTGCTACCAAAATCTCTATTGGTTGATTTGCATATCCTATTCTAAATAGCTGATTTTACTGACTTGCGCCACCTAATAAAACCTTCTAATGTATGAATGAATCCCATTGTAATGTGTAAGTGGAGTAACCAAGCCATGTCCACTGGACAGTACAGAGAACAGGCCTCAATGTACACTACAATCCTAACCATGTCATCCCTGAAGGCAGAGGGGTCTGATGACGGGACTTGAGAGACTGATGAGGGATTTCATGTGGTCTGGCAAGGGTAGTTTCCTGTGGAATGTATGTAACTCAAATGCCCCCTCACTTGTTTCTGATAGCCAATATTCACAAACCTTGATGTCTGGATGTAATGGATAATGCAGAAATAAAAGAAAGGTGTTCCACTGCACAAGTTACATAATTCATAATAATAATACAAAATGTCAAATTTAAGCTCAGCTACAACAAGACTGAAACTGTCAGGCAGCATAATTGCCTAGAACTGCTCTTTAAGACTGGTAGTCTGCCACATCACATACACCAATACACCAATGATTTAAATAAACCATCCAATAACTTACCATCCGAAATATTGTGTTGTATATGACCAGACTTAGGAAATTAAGAAGAATATCACATTGCCCATCATGCCACATAAACAAGTAAATAATAGCATACAATATTGTGCAACTGTATAAAAAACAAAAAAACTAATCCAATGGCTTTACTACAGCAAACAAAATAATCAGGTAGTACAGACAGATAAATCCAGATTTTATTCCAACAAGTAAAATTATTGCATTTTTGCTTCACTTACATTTAGGATGCTCACAAAACATCCAACAGTGTCACCACCTTAGAATTCATACCATCCCAGAGAACAAAATACATCAATCTGTACTAGTGACTTAATATTTCCTGCTAGTAAAAGAACAGAGTGTGCATGTTAAAAGTCATTTGTCTACACCCTGTGTTTTATTCTAATGAGTAAATCTCTGTTCCCACCAATATAACATAATGTGTTTTAGTAGACAAGGCCCACTGAATGTTTTACTAATGTTTCACGCTAGCAACACTTAGTAAACTGATAAATCACTGACAATCATTAATAAATGTTCTACCACACTGGAAACAAAATGAATTGTGCTCACATTACTAAGCAACATAGAGTAACAAGTAAAAGTCAGTTGGAAAATAACTAATGATATCTCCAAATACATTAGGTCACAAGGTCCACTCTGGATTTCTAAACGTTGCTGTCTATATAATTTCCACTACAACTATTTAAACACATACTGATTAAAAAAAAACTGGTAACCCACCTTAGGCAAAGACTGCAGTACTATGTTAGTCATCCCATAGTGCAAAGCCTTCCTGCTTTGAGGAATACTGAAGAGGGCTAGGCTATTCTAAGCAAACAGGCAAAGTGAGCATAATTAGGCTGATACTCATCAGGGAAGAATAAAACTCACAACAAGGGATGCATGAAGCTATATATTGCCACTAGGTTGTCCAATGCACAAACTGTAAGGACATCCAACATACAGATGACTCCTAGATACAAACAGGGAATTTCCTGCTTGCTTGTGTGCAGGGCAGAGACTTAATTGGGGAGAGAGGGGCGGCTTGCAAGACTTGCAGAAAAAATCTTTTTGCTAAACGCAGCTGAAGTTGTGGGTGATCTTATGAGCGGAGCTGATCTATAACATCTTGTAATTCTTTAATGACCAAGACAAACTCTGCAGTTGTTTCTTTTTGCATATCAAAGCACAGCTTGCTCCAGAAGATGAATGTCTAGGCTCAATAAAGTTTTTTGTTTTTGTTTTTTCGCTTTGTGATTAGCTCACCGTGTTGAGACAAACATCTGTCCTAATTGCATTTATTAACCTCCTGACCGGTAAGCC